>NC_064575.1:72561586-72864616 GCF_937001465.1 Orcinus orca
TTCAGAGTTTGCAGAAAAACATTTTATAAAGTGATTTACCAAGCAAAGAATGACCACATAATGAGAAATTATGTTGTAACTTTTATCCTTATTACTTCTAAATAATAACTAATATAATTTTAGAGTTGGAGACTACAGAACTCATTTAGCCAGGAGTATCACTTTTTAAAACTGAGGTTTATTTAACTTAGAAACAGTAGCTACTAAGTGCCCTGATACACTATGGAGCTTAATCTTTTTTTTTTTTTTTTTTAATATTTATTTATTTGGCTGTGCTGGGTCTTAGTTGCGGCATGCGGGTTCTTTTAGTTGCTGCATGTGGGATCTCGTTCCCTGACCAGGGATCGAAGCAAGGCCCCCTGCTTTGGGAGCGTGCAGTCTTACCCACTGGACCACCAGGGAAGTCCCCTTTGGAACTTAATCTTATTTCTTGTGTGCATGTGTGGGCTAGCTTGCTACTTAAAAAAAATACTGATTAAAAAGAAATATATATTCAAAAAATTTGACACCAAACTAAAATTCTTTTGCTTAGAACACTCTAAAAGTAGTAGGAATTCTCCTGATTATCAAATTACCACCATAAAAATTAAAGTGTTCTCTCAGTTATTTGAAATGTTATACATGGTATAAAAGCTAAACTTGGTGATTAGATACATGTCTTTTTGATGATTGCTTACTTCTAACAAACGCTAAATTGTTACAAAATCTACTAACAGTTGCCTCTTAAGAAGCCTGGTAATTTAGATGCGTTTTAAAAAACTTTTCCAGGGAGACTTGGCCATTTACTACACTTCTGATCACATGGAAGATCCACTCACAAGGTTTGTGTCACTTAAATTGCTGAGAACAGAATATTTTGATATTTTATTTCATTAACTTGATAACATTACATGTTGACGATACATATCACAAAATGCTAAATGTGGTTTGGCTTTCTCTTCTTTTCTGCAGTATTTTAACCAAAATTTAGTTTTTTTAAAAAAAAAACCCATAAGGGTAACAAAAATGAAATGTTACCTTTTTAACACCAATCTGAACAGCTCTCTCTATTACATCCCGTAAGTCATCTGTAAAAGATGAATCCCACATTAAGAAAATGTAACTATAAATTCACTTACCCATAATTTAGTTATCCTTTATTAAAAGAAAAATACATAGAAAAATCATATTTACTGAAGTCAAATCAATACTATTTGATGAGTGCTTATCATATAAGCAAAGACCTAGTGATACTTTAAAAAAAAAGAAACCCATATAAGGCAAAATAGATGAACAGTTATCCATTCAATTGTATTTTTATTCTGTTGACCACAAAGGGGAAAAGTCTGTTTGGCTTTATGGTTTGCCTTTTATGCATATGGTTATCTAAAGTTCTATATTCAAAGTTATAAACTTCTACAGATAAGAAGGGCTTGATAACACTTTGTTGTAATAGGTATTTTATAAATGTTCATGATCATGTTTTACCAATATAGCTTATATGTGTTTCACTTTGTTTATAGTTTTATCCAAGATGCATAATAAATTCTTTAATTTCAATTGTAAGAGTGGATGAAGCTTCTTATGGTCTCCCTTGAGTCAGAAAGTTTGTCTTCACAGATAAACTGTTTACCTTAATAAAAGAAACATTTACCTTGATGCTTTTGAACCCCCCTATAAATTCCTCTGAACACAGGATCTGTCAAGTTGATACCAATGTCTGTAGAAAGCAAAAATAAAACACATGATCATTAAGAGCCTCTATTTGAAACTTTTACTTTAAAGAAAAGGTCCTGTTACTAACCTTTTCATTCACACATTCATTCATTCAAACAAAATCTAAGTGCCTACTGTTTGTCAGTCACTATGCTAGACACCTGGGATACAAAGATGAAAGATATTAAGTCCTGCTCTCAAGAAACTCACTGTAGAATTGGGAAGGCATTCCCATTAACAATTAAGAAATCACAAGTAGATACTAGCACGGTGGGACACAGAGGAGGCCCACCCAACTTAGTCTGGTAGTTAGCCCATAAGGGGCTTCCAGAAAGAATGGATTCTTGAACTGAATCTTAAAGGATGAGTTGGAATTACCCAGTAGAAGACAGGAAATTGCAGATAAGAGGAAGCAGCAAAAGCAAAGCTTCTGGGGTCTGAAATAGCACAGTGATCATGGAGAGCTGTTACAGGCTGTTCTGACTGGTGGAGAGAAGTGTAGGGAAGGGAGTGACCAGAAAAGGGCAGCCTCAGCTGTGTTACAGACACTTGTCTTTAAAATACCAGATGCAACAAGAAGCACTGATGGCTTCTAAGATTTGTATTCTGGACATCTCATTCTGGTGTCTTTGTAGAAGGTGGGATTAAAGGGGGCAAATGGAGTCAGGATAGTTTACTTGGAAACAGGCAAGAGCTCATATCTGCAATGAAGAGAACCTGAATTAGGGTAATACGAGTGGAGATGCAGAGAGGGCAATAAATTATTTATTTCCTTTATTCACCAAATACTTATGAAGACCAACACTATGTCAAATACTATGTAAGGAGTTAGGGGGTGATGAACAAGACCTGACGCTTGGTCCCTGCCTTCCAGGAATTCACAGTCTATATGGGAACTACAAATAATTCGTGATATATAAGAAGCTGGACTGTGAGCAACATGAGGCAAGAAATGTTTATCTTCTTCAATGCTGTATCCCTAGAACCTAGCACGATAGCTGGTATATAGTAGGATCTCTATACACTTGTTTTTTTAAAAATTTACTTATTTTTGGCTGCGTGGCTGCGTGTGGGCTTTCTCTAGTTGCGGCGAGCGGGGGCTACTTTGTTGCGGTGCGCAGGCTTCTCATTGCAGTGGCTTCTCTTGTTGCAGAGCACGGGCTCTAGGGCACACGGGCTTCAGTAGTTGTGGCTCGCGGGCTCTAGAGCACAGGCTCAGTAGTTGTGGCACACGGGCTTAATTGCTCCGTGGCATGTAGGATCTTCCCGGACTAGGGCTTGAACCCGTGTCTCATGCATTGGCAGGCAGATTCTTAACCACTGTGCCACTAGGGAAGCCCTCTCTATACACTTTTAAGCCTGTAAATAATTATTTTACAGCTTTGTGCTTTGGAGCACAAAGAAGTAGCACTAACAGTTTTGGCAAGAATGATGAAAAAGGTTCACATAAGAGCTAGATCTTGAAAGCTGAAGCTTAGAAGCTGACAAACAGAAGAGGCATTCTACATACAGGTGTGTGTAGGTACACACTGCATCCAGAGAACTGGAAGAGACTCACTGTGCCTGTGGAGCTGAGGTTCACAATGCAGAGCGATTCTGCAGTGCCTCTCTTCTTCTAACCTCTCCCCTCCCAGCCTTCCCCCACCCCAACATTCAGCAATGTCTGTATTCATTTCTAGTTGTCACACAGAGGGGAGTGCAATTGGCATCTAGGCTTGAGGCCATGGGTGCTGCTAAATATCCTACAATGCACAGGATAGCCTCTCACAACAAAGAATAATCTTACCCCCACACCAAGTGCTGTTCTTGATAAATCCTGCTGCAGAGTATAAGGCGACGAGGGGAATAACGAGATGTGAAGTCAGCTTGTGATGGCCATGGGCAACAAAAACACCTTCCCTATGTAAAATATACACCCTTTAGCTTTTAGCACTAGGAGAACCTCCAAGTTCATGGTTGGGTAGGACAATTGCCTACCCACAGACCCCCAAATTATTTCTGCTGAGTTTCAGCTGCTTCTTGGTATATTCTCACTGATTTCTACCAAGCTAGCCCTCCACAAGCTGTGCTGCTTCAACATTAAGCCAGACCTTGAAAGATGAATGGGAATTTGGAAAATCCAAGAGATGGTGGGGAGAGTATTCTAGTCATTTGTAACAGCAAGAGAAAGGCACAATGCAAAAAACTTCAAAGATATTTGGGCAACAGCATATATGTCAATAGAGGGTAGGAGATGAATTCACAATTGATACCCTTTATAGGGCTATTAACACACAAATGTTACCGAATACTATAAATACAAGGTAGGGGTTCAGTGGAATGGCCCAAATCACAAGAAATCAGCATCTACTTTCTTTTCAAGTAAGGAAAGGGGCAGACTGAGAAAGGAACCCAGGGAAGGGTGCAGAGGTCTTTCTGCCTGCAATACCCCTTCATACGCTCAGTCTACGGTCACCCGCCATGGATGGGCATTAGGAACACAGAAATGGCCTGTGTCTCTTCTGGCCCATTTTACCCCTTTGTGCAGCAAAGAGATCAGAATTTTTCTAAAGCAATCTTTTGCTAGAAAACAAAGTGAAAAACAAATGAAACAGCAAGCAAATTTAACTAGCGAACTTTATGATACTAATTTTAAAAACAAATTGAAGATTAACTTGGAGGCTCAGTTTATGAAGCCTTCCCGTGTCCCTGTCTCAACCCTAACAGGAATGGATGCTAAATCGTTCTTCCATGCTGAGGCCAACTCCAGGTGATGGATGCTGCTGCTTCTTAGAACCTGCCTCTTCCTGACGTGGGTCAGTCTTTGAGGCCCCGAGTCATAGTGTACATCAAAGATCTATATTCAGCTTTGGACCCAGGTGAGCCTTGGGCTTTACGATATCCTGCACTGGCTCAGCCACTAATTTCTTCCTTTTTACGTAGGAATCTCTTGTGACTTATAGCTCTTGGCCCTTTCCTTTCTGACATGTGGTTTGCCTGA
This sequence comes from Orcinus orca, assembly GCF_937001465.1. Taxonomy (NCBI): domain Eukaryota; kingdom Metazoa; phylum Chordata; class Mammalia; order Artiodactyla; family Delphinidae; genus Orcinus; species Orcinus orca. The sequence goes on from NC_064575.1 coordinate 72,566,262, forward strand.
AGTGTATTCCCCAGCCAGTTATTAAAGCTGCTTTCTATCCTCTGATGAATAGGCTGCTTCACCTTAGTCAAGTTTGGTGAAGGGGCTCAGGATGTCACCCCAAAATATGCTGCTTTGCCATATTGGTTATTTTGAGCTGAAGGCACTTAAGAAACAGCAAATGCAGGAAAGGATCCCTAATCTCTCCTTTTCTACCTAAAATAGGTCATAAAATTTCCCATGAGAAAGGTACTCTCCCTGTACCAGGAACAGAAGAACATTCTTATCACCAGAGACTGGGAGTCAAGTGGAAATGGATCTGTACAACCAAACCCAAAATAACTCCTATCTTCCATTAGTTTCCCCATTTTTTCCTAGTCACTGTCCCACAATTTGCATAACTTAAGTCCCTTTGTCTTATCACATCCCCACTTGGCCGTTCGGTAAGCTTTCTGGTCTAAAAGCTTCTTTGGGTCTTCATTTTCCTTTTGAAAACTCCCATGTATGTGAAAAAAAAAAAAAAAGTATGCTTTTCTCCTGTTAATCTGCCTTATGTCAGTTTTATTCTTAGGCCCAGCCACAGAACCTAAGAGGGTAGGAGGAAGTTTTTCCTCCCCTATGCAGGCAAGTAGCTTCTTTTTCTGGACACTGTGATTCACTTCTGTCTCCTCTCTCCTATCCTGGGTGGCCTCTGGGCCTCTCACTCCCCACCCACCGACTCCCCAGAAAACACCAACGGAGTGATTAAGATAATTAACAAGTCAACATAGAGGCGTCAAAGAAAAGTTCAAATTGATCATCAAAAAATATTCAATCTGTGAGCAACTTCCAAGAAATACAATAAAATGGGGAACTGCAGTTTTGAAAGACAATGGGCTTTGGAATCAGAATTCTTGGAATTATGACTCATCAGCTGAATGATTTGGGGGCAAATGAGTAGGCCTCTGAGCCTCAGTTTCCTCACTAATAGGGAGGGTGGGCATAAAATTTCTCCTTCCAGGAGTGAAATGTGGCTCAAATTGGAAAATGAATGTGAAAGTATCTTGCAAATTAAAAGCCTTATAAAATGTAATTATTATTAGTATTATTAGTATTATTACTGGGCACAGTATAAATTCTGTAACATGCGAACAACAAATGGAATTTTAGTCAACATTAGCTATACTGTCATACTACGTTAAGTGGTTAACACTCCCAATCAAGACCTCATTATTAAATAGCCAAATGTAAGTCAGTTTGGTTATGATTCAGGATGCAACCACGAAAATAAACCAGTCAAAATCCTATTTATTTAACTTGTTCGAAATGTTCTGATATATAAGGGACAGTATCTTTTAAATTCAAAAATTCCTATCAGATGTATGCCTACTGTCAGTAAACTAAAAAAATTAAATCCTGTACAAACATCAACTTCTAGCTTGAAAAACTAAGTACATGAGAGGTAAGGGTGAGAGAGCACGACAGGAAGAAAAAAAGGCAAAGCAGAAAATCACTAACTCTGATTGGGGGGGGAATACTGAGGGATTCATACATTTAGTGGCATGCCATCTTATAAGGATAAGCAATGTTTCTTTTCCATTAATTTTCTCCTTAATTAGCTGGCTTTAAAAGCATTACTGCATTACTGCTAAAAACTGTTGCCAGTATTAATGAGTTTTGTTTTTCAAAACAATAAAAGAGTGGAAAACTGTTTGTAACCAAAAGAAAAATACATCTCCAAACTGATGCCTCACTGGTCTCAATGAACCATGTCATACCACTGTCACCATGATCTAGGGATACAAAGGGACAGCAAGTAGAGAATTTACGATTGTTTTAGCCTTTAGATATAACTTCAAGTTTACAGGAAATAAAAGCGATTAGAGAACAAGCTAACCACCACTACATGGCAGACCAAGTTGCTTCTGCAAGGCAGTGCCATGAAGAAATGCGCTAGATCAAGGGGTTGGCAAGCTACGGCCTGCGTGCCATTGTCTATTTTTGTTTGCCCCTAAGGTAAGAATCATTTAAAAGTTGAAAAAAAAAGTCAAAAGAAGAATAGCTCTTATGACATGTAAAAATTATAAGAAACTAAGGTTTCACAGTGTTCACAAAGTTTTATTGGAACATGGCCACACCCATTTGTTTATATAGTATCTATCTATGGCTGTTTTTGAGTGACAGGTCAGAGTTGAGTAGTTGCAACAGATGTATGGCCTGCAAAATAAAAAATATATACCATATGACCCTTTAAGGGAAAGCTGGCCAATTTCTGTGCTAGATTCAAAATCTGAAGGACACTCAAATACATGGCTCCAGATTGGATATTGTTTTGGACAAGACCACCTTGTAAAAGAGGCTCCAGAGAGATCCTTTGCCCCTTCTTCCATGTGAGGACACAGTAAGAGGGCACCAGCCACGAACCAGGAAGAGGGTCCTCACCAGAATGTAATCATGCCAGCACTCTGATCTTAGATTTCCCAGCCTCCAGAACTGTGAGAAGTAAATTTGTTGTTTATAAGCTACCCAGTCTGTGCTATTTTGTTACAACAGCTCAAAACGGACTAAGACAATCTATGGCATCACCTTCTCTCTCAATCTGTATATACCAAGTAGGTGGATTTTATCTCCTAAGCTCTCAATCCGTGCACTTTTTTCCATCTCCACTACCACCATAACACCTGAAGCAACCAACTCCAGCTTGGATGCTACTCTGACCCCCTTTCATTCTGTTCTCCACCTGACTGAAGGTTTCTTTTCATTCATAAATCAGATCATGGTACTCTTACCTGTCACTCCTGATACACCCTTAACATGGTAGGATCTTAGCTCTGCAAACCTCTAGCTGATTCTGTACAATTCTCCCTCCTCCCTCAACCCCTTCCCCATTTCTCTCTGCTCCAGACCCGCTGGTCTTCTTTCAGTTTCTCAAAAGTGCTATGCACCCTCCTGCCACAGAATGTTTGCACAGGCTGTTGTATTTGGAACCTTCCCCCTGCCTTCCTTTGCCTACTTAACTCTTAATCTTTCAGAGCTCAGTCCAAGTGACACTTCCTCAAGGAAGCCTTTTTAGACCTCCCAGTCTAAGTTCTGTTCCTCATCAAATGCCCAGAGAACCATATTCCTTTTCTTCAGTGCCCTCTTCTCTGTCACTGTGGTAAAGTCATTAGTGCACTTAAGAGGCTGTCTCCACCACTAGACTGTAACCTAGTTTCTACCCACCACTGAGTCCTAGAATTTAGCACATCAGGTGGCACACAGCAGAGATTCAGTAAATATTTGTAGAATGAATGAATGAATGAATGAATGACCAGGTTGCTCAAGGGAATCCAAGACAGGGAATAGAAAATAAGGTCCAGTCCCTAGCGAGATGGGATTTGTAAGAGATGGCCAGCAGCCCCAATCAGCCTGCTTCTAGGGACACAGGGCAGGATCAGAATCCCATTAAAATAACACAACTACTGATAAATCTTAGATACCTAACAGCCCCCAGCTGGTTGGCCCCAAGGGGTAGTTGCTACTAATTACTGCCAGCTGCTCACTGGCTCATTTGGTGGGAGGGAGTGCAGAGGCTACTAGATAGGAATCACCTTAAACCTATGCTTCTCAAACGAGGGGTATTCCAGAGTATGTAACACCCTGAGATTCCCTGGAGTATCAATTTTACTTTGGAAGATTTAGGAGATAAAATACCTTTTAATTTTAAAAGGGCACTATGTTATTTCAAAGTTAAACGCAGGACATCCAAAGAAATGTTGTAAATGCATCCAGATTTACACATCACTGCTGCCACCCCATCACCCCTGGTGATGTCCTTAAGTGACCTTTGGTGGGTGAGTTTCAGAGCATGAACCAGCCAGCACTGAAAAGAGAGCTTCCACTCCATCCCAAGTTCTATCAGTTTGCAATGATTAAGCATAGATTCTTATTGCTTTCAGACTGAGGATATAGTCATCTGTGGTATGATACTCAATGTCACAGAAATTAGTCTCAAGTATAACCGAGGACACAATGTTGAAGTGTCCTCTAGGAGGGAGCAATGTTTCCCATAAAACACAAATACATCTGCTTCCCGCCCTCCTTCCCCACATTAGAAACACTGGTTGTAGTTGTAAGGGGCAGCCATTGGTTACGTAATTTGAGAAGGGGGAAATTTAGGATTACAACCTGGTGATAGTCAGCTGTCCTAAATCAAAATCTAAGGCTGCTCTTATAACACTGGTTTTTCTATTACTATTATTAAATTTAAAAATTTTTGGCTGTGCCAGGCGTCTTGTGGGATTTCAGTTGCCCGATCAGGGACTGAACCCGGGCAATGGCAATAAAATCCCCGAATTGCAACCACTAGACCACCAGGGAACTTCCTCCACTGGTTTAATTCTTCATGCAACTGTTCCATGTAAAGCTTGTTCATGGACCAATTGTCCATGGGCCTAATATGTTGTTTTCCAAAGTACTGCTCATGACTATTTTGGGCAGAGATTTGATTAGTGGGTCATAGGCAGAACTTTTTAAATGGCATGGAATAAATATTAACTATCAGTAAGTCACAAAACAAAGATAGAATGTATAGTATGATTCCATTTTTGTTGTAAAAAACACATCGAATATGTTTGCATATTTCTATGATTCTGTATAAATTTTAAAATATGGGAAGGATATAAACTTTAGACACCGGTTACCTCAGGAGAGTGGAAATGAAGGAGAGCATACAAAAAAAAAATTGTTCCAATTAAGCCCACCTTCTTTAAGAAGTCTTTTCTAGCTTATCTGGTTGAGATTCCTTTATAAATTTTCTTACAAACTTAGTACTAAAATAACACATCTTGTTTTACCCACTCATTCATACTTCCATTGAACAGTCACTGTACTAAGCCCCTGGGAAACAAAGATAAATACCACCAAGTACCTGCCTTAAAAGAGTGTGGTCTAGTGGGAAAGGCACATACATATTTTAATTATAAAATAACGGGGTGAAGTAAAGGGTAGAGTTATGTAGTCTTAAAGAACAGGTAAAAATCAAACAGGCAAGAGGAGATTAGAGGCAGAGGGGACATTACAACCCCAAACTGCCACTCTAAAACCTTATCATAGGCAAGAAACAGCACCTCCAAGTGTTTATAGAGCATAAAAAGGATGAGGCCGGAAAAGCGGGCAGGACCACACCACAGAAAGCTCTGTATGCTATGTTAAGGCACTTCAACTGTCCTGAGGACAGTGACTGAAAGATTTGAAGCACAAGAAAAATGTAGCTGACTTGGTTTTTATAAAGACCACTCTGGAGGCTACACAGAGCATGGATTTAAGGAGACAAAACCTGAGGCAGGGATTTAGTTTTTTTATTACAATACAAACACAAACCTTTAAAAGAAAAAAATAATTGTCTTTTGTGAGGTGTTTCATGGCTCTTACCCCATCTCCCCCATCAATTATATCACAGATTGCAATAAACAGGCTGAGAGACACCACACCTGGATAGTGTCTAAACCTCTGATGACCTTCCCATCCCCCAACCCCACCCCAGGCTCTCCCACAGCATTTTTAAAAACCTCTTTTGTGGCACTTTAACAATGTGCTACTTAAACATTCTCCCCTGCATTTGCTTTAACTGTACATACCTCTCCAGTCTGAAAACTAACTGCACCACTAGATTCTTTATAATTCCACATACTTAGTACAATGTCTCTGTAAAAAATACTGCCTAAAGTAACTGTTCTAAGTTTATAATCCTAAGCTCTCTCCTGAGTGCCAGGCATTTCCAATTGCCCAGTAAATGTCTCCACCTGGATGTCCTGTAAGAATCTCAAATTTAACCTAATCCAAATGGATCTCGTTATATCTCCCACCCACTGCCAAACTACCCATGCTTCCATTTCATGTTTAGGTAGGTATTTATCCCAACACCGAGTCATCTCTGACTGTTCACTCTTCCTTACCTGCTATAAACACTCAGCTGCTAAATGCTGCATATGTACCTCTCTTCCATTTCTCTCTCCCTTTTCCAGTGCCCTTGTTCAAGCTCTGAAATGCTTCCCTGTCTGTCCCTATGACCCACCAAACCTACACAACAGCTGTCTACCTTACTAAAGCAGAGACGTGATCACTGTCGTTTTCCACCTTCAGGTAGCTGGAAACTTCACAAAGACAAGGATCATGCCCAGCTTCACCCACTGCTGTATGCCATAGCTCAAGGCTCCCAATATGTAACTGGCATTCAATGATTTACTTAATGAATGCTCCTTGTCAAAAGCCTTCAGTGAAGCTCTACTCTATACACAGAAAATTAAACTCAGCAACACATTCGAGTTCCAAGTCACCCTTCCAATCCTAGCTCTTACAACCTCCCCCAGGCTTTCCTAAGTCTGGTACTAAATATGCTTATTCCTTTAGTTTCTATCTAATTTCCCATCTCTTGTTCTACCGATGCCAAATAGATTACTGTACTTGCCAAGTATAAAACTTGTTTCTCTTCCCACTGTGTGTGTCCTCCAGTTCCCCCACCAGATGGTGATGCCAGCAGAGCAGGGGCCGTGTCTGTGTTCCTAGGCCAGTGCCTGGCCCACCAGAGGCGCCCAGTTACTGTGATATGAATTACTGAGTCAACGAGTCCCTCGAAGCCATCTTCCTCTCCGCCAAAGAAACGGGAAACCGCGGGGAGGTGCACGTGGGATGGAGGAGAACATAGTGACAGGCCTTTCGTTTGCTTTTTAGTAGTTTTATTTCCTTTTTTTTTTTTATTGAACACAACACATATGTTGGAAAAAGCATAAACCGTAACTGCGCAGCTCGTGAATTTTCACAAAGCAGCACACCCGTGAAGCCAGCACCCATACTGAGATCCAGAACATTACCGACACCCAGAGGCCTCCCCTCACCCTCCTCCACAGAGTGCACTTTCAACCCTCAAAAAGCCGGACAGCGGGCTTCCCTGGTGGCTCAGTGGTTGAGAGTCCGCCTGCCTTTGCAGGGGACAAGGGTTCGTGCCCCGGTCCGGGAAGATCCCACATGCCGCGGAGCGGCTGGGCCCGTGAGCCATGGCCGCTGAGTCTCCACGTCCGGAGCCTGTGCTCCGCAAAGGGAGAGGCCACAACAGTGAGAGGCCCGCGTACCGCAAAAAAAAAAAAAAAAAAAAAAGCCGGAGAGCTCACGTCCTGGGCCCTGGGGCCGCGGTGCGCGAGGCCCGGGAACCGAAAGAAAGGCCCCAAACCCGGGAAAAGTCTTACCTACGAATTTGAAGCGACTCATGACTGCGGCCCCAGCTCCTCCCTGGCGGAAGCGGAAGCGGCCGTCCGTCGCCCCGCCCGCCGGAAGCCCCGCCCCCTCGCCGCCGGCGTCCGGCTTCCCGGCATACCCCGCGGCCGCTGAAGGTGAAGTGGTAGTCATGGCGCTCTCGGTGCCGGCTGCCTACCTGACCCACCAGCAGAAGGTGCTGCGGCTTTATAAGCGGGCGCTGCGCCACCTGGAGTCGTGGTGCATCCACAGGTGGGCGAGGGGGACCCAGGGCGCGGGGAGGTGACCCCGGGGACCGCCACAGAGGCTGAGAGGCTCTGGGGACCGAGCGGCTCAAGGACTTCTGGGACGGGGTGGGAAGGCGGCCCCTTGCCCCGTGGAGCCCTCCCCTAGACCCGGGTTCGAATGCAGGTTTCGTCGCCCACATCTGGGACACTTTGAAGACTTGTTTATTTGGCCCGGGCCTCAGTTTTCTAATCAGGAAAACGGATGCGGGACCCAGCGCAGAGGGTTGCATGACGATTAAGAGAAAGGAAGTGCCAAACATGGAAATGGTCATGCCTCCAGCGCTCACTAAATAATAGCTTCCTTAGTGACTTTCTCGTTCCTGGTACTGGTACTTTCTCGTTCCTGGTACTTTAGTTCTCACAACTCTGGGTGTTAGGGATTATTTAGCCTTATTTTATAGATGAGAAAATAAGAGGCTAAAGTAAGAGGCAAGAGACTGACTTGCTCAAGGCCCAGCAGCTGGTTAAGTGGCTGAGCCAGGATTACAACTCAGGTGTCTTAACTCCAAAACATCATCATCACCCCTCCCATCAGCTTTTCTCTTTTTAGCTTCATTCAGTCCTTTTCATTAGCGTCACATCCCACCGAATTCTTTACCTCCCACATAATTCTCTACTTCTTTCCTCCCTCTGTCCATCTGGGACTAGTCTTAGAACACAGTCTTAAAACATATAGGTTTTCGTGATGTAGATGCAATGCATGGTGGGGTGACAACCCAAGATGTATGAATGCCAGGCCTCCGTGCCCTTAGCAGAATCCTAAAACCTAGTGTCAGGAGAAGGGCTTCTGAGAAAAACCTCTAAACAATGGGAAACTGAGTACATCTGGAAGAGTTGTGGAGAGGATCCTGGAAGCCCAGATTGTATATTTGGGATTATTGTAAAGTCATTGACCTACTTCTCTTTGCTAGGCAGGAAGATGGCCAGGTTCAAGGCTGTAGGGTTAGTTACTTCCCTAATTCTTTTATTCATCTGAAAATTTGCAATTCAGGTTCTGTGGTGGTTGACAAAAGTTAATAAGGCTTCTTTCTCAGCTGTAGCAATTTATGGATTAATGAGGAAGATGGACATATAAACAAACAGATAACATACAGAATTATCTTTCATAAAGATGAAGGAAGTCAAGCCATCAGGCATTCAGGTATTGTTGAACTACATCTGAGAATATTAATATTGGAGGAAAGGATAAAAGTAGTTACTGTGATAACACTGACTCGTCATTTCTTTAAATCTCACTGACATTTTTTCTCGGTACTTGCCTGATTTTTTTCCTTCCATTTGCCCTCATAGTGCTATTTGTTTTGTGTGGGTCCATCCTAGGCCCTTGGTCATTGCTGTGTATACTTTGGGCAGCCTCATCTAACGCTGGGACTTGAGTTACCACCTATGCTCACTTGTCTGTAGAGCTGTATTTCCAGCTGTTTGCTAGATTACCTACAGTTCTCTAAAACTGAACGTATTTTTCTTTTCACTACCTCATTTTGATTCTCTTCCCAAATTCCCTGCCTCAGCCAATGGCATTACTAGTAATACAGTCACTCAGCTTTAAGTCTTAGCATTATTTTCAAGTACTCCCTACTTACCCCTCTGCCAACAACATACATACTTGTATGCCGTTGGACACTGATTTTTGTAAATTCTCTCCCCAGTGTAATAATGTTCGTAGCTTACGTTGGGCACCAAGGATGTACCAAGCACTGTCTGAAGTGTGCTGATATGTTTTAGCTTATCCAATCTTTAGGACAACCCTAAGATATAGATACTGTTATTAACTCTTTTATGGAGGAGGAACCCATGGCCTAAAGACTTTAAATAATTTACCCTAGGTTACACAGCTAGGAACTGCAGAGCTGAAATAGTCTTAAGCTATCTGACTCCATAGCCTACTCTTGTAACTTTGTAGTCTAAATGTTTTTCTCTTCTCACCATCCATCACTGTTGCCTGCTTCAAGCCCTTGTCATCTGTGGCCTGGATTATCAAAGCCCCATTACTACTGAGCCATAAAAAAGAATGAAATAATGCCACTTGCAGCAACATGGATGGACCTAGAGATTATATATTAAGTGAAGTAAGTCAAACGGAAAGATAAATATCACTTATATGTGGAATCTAAAATAAGGTACAAATGAACTTAATTACAAAACAGAAACAGACTCACAGACAAAGAAAAATTTATGGTTACCAAAGGGGAAATTGGGGGGAGGGATTAATTAGGAGTTTGGGATTAGCAGATACAGACTACTGTATATAAACTAAACAACAGGGTCCTACTGTATAGCACAGGGAACAATTATTTAATATCTTGTGATAAACTATAATGAAAAAGTATATATATCTATGTATAACGGAATCACTTTGCTGTACACCAGAAACTAACACAACATTGTAAATCAACTACAATAAAAAATAAAAAAAAATTTTAAAGCCCCGTAAATGATCTCTGCCCATGGTTTCTTCTAGAACCTGACCGAAACTTGCCTAAGGTCAGGCAGCTAGTGTCAGTCAGAATTGAAACCCAGGTCTGTCTGATTTGAGCAACACTCTTTGCACCATGTATCAGTAATACGTGCCTTCTACATCTTTGTGTCTCCAGAATTTAGCACAGTGCCTAGCACAAGGTAGGAGGAAATGCAGTAAGTTGTCATTGAATGAATGTTGAATGAGCCTACAGAGGCGATAGAGGAGACAAGGGAAAGGGGTTAGGTTGTATTTATCAGTAATACAGTAGCTTTTTGTTGCTGGTGTTTGGGGTCTGTCAGGGAAGCCGTCGTAATGATGTGGCTGCTCCATTGACAGGGTCCAGGGAGGGGCTGGGAAGTCACGCTACTCACCTGAAAGGTGTTAGTGGAAGTACTGCCTCTTGTCAGACAGTAATACTACCTAATTGAGTAGATACCATTTCTAATCTCCAAAATCATTTTGGTTTAAGGGACAAGTACCGGTACTTTGCTTGTTTGATGAGAGCTCGGTTTGATGAACATAAGGATGAAAAGGACATGGTGAAGGCCACCCAGCTGCTGAGGGAGGCAGAGGAAGAGTTCTGGCACTGTCAGCATCCTCAGCCATACATCTTCCCTGAGTCTCCTGGGGGTACCTCCTATGAGAGGTACGAGTGTTACAAGGTAGGTGAGGACCACAGGTGTCTCAAATCCCGAACCTCAGCCTTGGAAACCACTTGCCCTTTTAGGGGCAGCTAGGACATTTCTTTCCTGACAGTTAGTGTCAGTTTTCTCTCTCCCAGATGCCATCACGACTTTTCTTTCCCAATTCAGTGCCAAGGTCTTGCAGTAAACTTTCCGGCAAAGCAAAGTGCTAAAGGAATTGGTAAATAACTCATTTTTGGACCTTAAAGTTAACCAATTTCAATTGGTGCTTAGTATTCTAAATGATATTTCCAAATAACATACAGCCACGTTGGATCTTTAGAGAACTCAGGTAGGGGAGGAATGATGCCAGTTCTCTTTGGACTGACCTTGCTGTTTTTCATCCCTAGGCTGTTTCACTCTAAGGCATTCTCCTTTGTCTCGGTCCTCTGCTGTTTTGCTTAGTGTCAGAAACAGTCTGATACTTGGAATGGTTATAAAAATGCACCTTGATTTTTGTCTTCTGTCTCTTGAGCAGGCCTTACCCTTGACATGTAAATGTGTCCTGTGGAATGACGCCGTGATTTCCTCTCCTGACAGGTTCCCGAGTGGTGCTTAGATAACTGGCATCCTTCCGAGAAGGCAATGTATCCTGATTACTTTGCCAAGAGAGAGCAGTGGAAGAAACTGCGGAGAGAAAGCTGGGAGCGAGAGGTGAGTCTTGCCTGTGTTTTACCATGTAGTTTGGCCCACATGGTCAACACCTGGAAGGAGCTGAGGTTTGGTTCCCCACGTGCAGAGGTCCAGATTCCAGCTCCGACAGTTACTCTGGCCCCTTGCCTCTCAGATGTACTTTCTCTTTCAAGTGTGTTAAATGTAACATTTACAGCCATCTTAGAAATAGGTTAAAATGTGTTCCCTGGTCTTCTGGCTTTTCTGTTCTCTGATTTTGCTTCTTCCCTCCTTCCCCTCCATAGTCCTCTGCCTGACCTTGCTCTGCCCTACAGTCCCTTAACCTTCTCCACCAGCACCTTGGGTATTTTTCCACTCATGATGTCTGATTTATATTTTAAAAAAGTCAATCTTGCTGTAGTGTGAAAAATATATTGGAGAGGGCAAGTGGAGAATTGGCGAGACCAGTTTGGGGTTATTGCAGTAGATTAGTCCAAGGATTATGGCAACTAGCACTAGGGTGGATGCAGTGGATATGGAAGGAAGTAAATTCAGGATATTGTCTGCAGGGATGTGAAGAGGGATTGGATGGGGGGTGGGGGTGGTGGGTAGTGAAGGACAGGGAAGAATCAAGAATGATTTCCAGGTTTTAAACTTCAACATCTGGAGGATGGTTGTGGTGTTTATTGAGATAAGGAAGAGGGGAAAAAACAGATATCAAAGGGACAATCAAGTGTTCAGTTTTAAATGTTAAATTTACGAATGTTAAATTTGAGAATCCTGTGAGACATCAGGTGCAGGTGTCAGAGGGTAACTTTGGATGTATGAATCTGGAACTCAACTCAAAGGAGAGATTTGAGCTCAAAATAGAAATGTGGGAGTTATCAGTTGTTTTAAAAGCCACAGAATGAGGGTCTCTTCTGGGTGCCCTCTCCCCCATAAAGGAAGTGGAGGGAAAGCCACAGAAATGTTTGAGATCCTTAGATCCAAGAGAAAGTGTTTCAGGAATGGCCGGGGGATTTCCCTGTCAGCCCAGTGGTTAAGACTCTGCACTTCCACTGCATGGGACATGGGTTCGATCCCTGGTGGGGGAACTAAGATCCCACATGCTGTGCCACATGGCCAAAAAAAAATAAACAAGAATGGCTGGGGCCAAGTCATCTTTGATTTGATGGAATAGAGTGAGTACTAGAAATAACATCCAAAGGTTTTGGCTACAGGAAGGGCATTAGTGGCCTTGATTAGAGCCATTTCTATCACACGAAGACTGATCAGAAGGTGAGGAAGAGTAAACAGGAGGGAGTGATGACTCTTGAGAAGATTTCCTGAGGAGAACGAAGAAATGGGCAGTAACTGGAGGCTGGGGGATTACTTTCTTTTAAGATAAATGATGCGTATATGCTGATTAGATCTGGGGTGAGGGAGAAATTGGTAGTGCTGAAGAGAGGAAAGTTTTTGAGAAGAGGGGTGGGATCCCAAGCATGTGTGGGGGCCTTTGGAAGGAGAAGGGATTCTTCCTCCATTCTAATTGGACAAAAGATGTGTATAAATACATTTGGGTTAGAAGTTTTGATGATGGGGAAATGACAGACTTCGATGTGATGGCTTCTCTTTTTTAAGTGAAGTCAGGAAAAGCCAGGAAGTGGGCAAAGCATGTTTGGAGAATGTGGAAAAGGTGTGATAATTGTGGGCAGAGGATGAGCTTGCTGGAGAATAGTAGTAAGATTGCCATGTGGTGGTGAAGGCCCATGTGAAGTTGGGAATAATTAACATGTTGTGACACCAGTTTGTTCCAGTATTTTTTTTTCTTTTTAGCAATACTGAGCTGTATGGTTGCAGGTTTGAAGGTAGACGGTGTGGTTGTCCACTGTCAAGAGTGACGAGGAACTTATTTGAGAGGGAGTGATTGTCGTGATGGAATCTAGCTGGATAAAGGAGGGAAGTAGACAGAGAGGCTGCTGCAGAAAGAAGGGCAAGTTGGGTGTGAGGACCTGTGAACTGGCAGCATCTGTGAGTTTCAAGAACTATTTTCAAGGGGGCATTTAAGCAAATGAGCTGGAAGGGGACACTGGTTGGATAGTGGGTTACTTAAATTCATGATTTTGTGACCAAGGAGGGCAGTGTTTTCTAAGAAGTATGTCAGCATTTGGGAACTCAAGGCATATTGATTCATGGAGAGCAGCAGATTCATCCTGCAGGTGGTCACTGTGATAACCACTTCTCCCCAAAACATTCCTCCTTTACCAGTTCCGTCTCTTTGACATTATTAAACAGCACATGTGCTTGAGGCTCAGATTAGCCACAATCCAGAGTTGGTTTTTTTGGAGGAAGCTTCAAAAAATCATGGATCTGGAAAGTGGGTGTCTTAGGTCTCCTCCTCTATTAGGACAGTGATGGTCTCGGAGATCGCTGGAAAAGGGGTAGCTGGGCAGTGGGGGCAGAACTGAGCACACTTGTACCTGTGATTTCATGTTATTTCTTGTCCTCATTGCTATTTGGGGGGCTTTTAAATTAACATCCCTAATGTATTCAAATTGAAGCTTCTTAATAGTGCTTTTGGAGACCTCTTAGCTGAGACACAAAAATAAACATTTTTGGGGAGAAGAGGTGGGGGAACCATAACAAGGGGGAATTGGAATGGTAATTGTCAGGGTTTTGCTTAATGAGTAGGAGGTGGGGTAGGAGGGTTTGTTCTCAGCATTGCTGTTTTAAGAATGGGAAAACATTTAAGGAGAACAGCTTTTGTGTCCGAGTTAAAATGTGGGCATAAAGATAATGCAGTTATAGAGTCCCTCCCATCAAGCCTCTTAAGATAGCCTCATCCACCAGAGGGCAGAGAGTAGAAGCAAGAAGAACTACAATCCTGCAGCCTGTGGAACAAAAACCACATTTACAGAAAGATGACAAGATGAAAAGGCAGAGGGCTGTGTACCAGATGAAGGAACAAGATAAAACCCCAGAAAAACAACTAAATGAAGTGGAGATAGGCAACCTTCCAGAAAAAGAATTCAGAATAATGATAGTGAAGATGATCCAGGACCTTGGAAAAACAATGGAGGCAAAGATCGAGAAGATGCAAGAAGTGTTTAACAATGACCTAGAAGAATTAAAGAACAAACAGAGATGAACAATACAATAACTGAAATGAAAACTACACTAGAAGGAATCAATAGCAGAATAATGGAGGCAGAAGAACGGATAAGGGACCTGGAAGACAAAATGGTGGGATTCAGTGCTGTGGAACAGAAGAAAGAAAGAAAGAATGAAAAGAAATGAAGACAGCCTAAGAGACCTCTGGGACAACATTAAATGCAACAACATTCGCATTATAGGGGCCCCAGAAGGGGAAGAGAGAGAGAAGGGACCAGAGAAAAATATTTGAAGAGATTATAGTCGAAAACTTCCATACATGGAAAAGGAAATAGCCACCCAAGTCCAGGAAGTACAGCGAGTCCCATACAGGATAAACCCAAGGAGAAACACGCCAAGACACATAGTAATCAAATTGGCAAAAATTAAAGACAAAGAAAAATTATTGAAAGCAGCAAGGGAAAAACGAAAAATAACATACAAGGGAACTCCCATAAGGTTAACAGCTGATTTCTCAGCAGAAACTCTACAAGCCAGAAGGGAGTGGCATGATATACTTAAAGTGATGAAAGGGAAGCACCTACAACCAAGATTACTCTGCCCGGCAAGGCTCTCATTCAGATTCGAAGGAGAAATCAAAAGCTTTACAGACAAGCAAAAGCTAAGAGAATTCAGCACCACCAAACCAGCTCTACAACAAATGCTAAAGGAACTTCTGTTAAGTGGGAAACACAAGAGAAGAAAAGGATCTACAAAAACAAACCCCAAACAATTAAGAAAATGGTCATAGGAACATACATATTGATAATTACCTTAAATGTGAATGGATTAAATGCTCCAACCAAAAGACACAGGCTTGCTGAATGGATACAAAAACAAGACCCACATATATGCTGTCTACAAGAGATCCACTTCAGACCTAGGGACACATACAGACTGAAAGTGAAGGGATGGGAAAAGATATTCCATGCAAATGGAAATCAAAAGCTGGAGTAGCAATACTCATATCAGATAAAATAGACTTTAAAATAAAGAATGTTACAAGAGACAAGGACACTACATTAAAAAAAAAAGATAATGCAGGTATATACAAACAACACTTTTCAGTAGTGAGGATCAGGGTGTGTCATGTGACACAGTAGAAACAATGCCGACACTTCCCTGTAGCAGAGAGATTGGACAGTCAGTTCAACTCCTTTTCTAATTGTTCCTTCCTTACCCCCCCTTCTAGGTTAAGCAGCTGCAGGAGGAAACCCCGCTTGGTGGTCCCAGAACTGAAGCTTTGCCCCCAGCCCGAAAGGAAGGTGATTTGCCCCCACTGTGGTGGCATGTTGTGACCAGGCCCCGGGAGCAGCCCATGTAGAGAAAGAGAGGAAGATGCCTCACCAGTCACGCTCGCAAGTGAAATAAGTTACAGGACATACACTTGCCCTAATAAAATAACTCCATATGGTTATGACTGACGTGTTCTTCTGAAGAGTAACATGATGCCAGGTGACTGGGCCACTGTCGTTTTCTTAGGGGTTGTGCATATAAAGAAAAGTACCTGAAACGTAGTCAGATGTATTCTGTTCTTCCCCATTAAGTCATATTGATAACACATGCAATCGAGGGAAAACTGCAGCAGAACCAGATACAAGGTTTACTCTGAAGATTTAGTTGAACAAACTTGAGTTGAAGGCTTAAACTAGCTATGGTGACTGGAGGGCATAAGAAGCCAAGAAGAGGCACGCCAGTACTGAGGACATAAGATTCCTTTTCTGTTTTCTAGATTCCACTAATGGAATTTTAGCTCTGATTAAAGGACTACTCTAAGAAGCACGCATTCAGCAAATAAGCATGGAGTTCACGGGGTTCTCAGGAGTGGAGTTTGATGGCATCCAATGTAGATGACACTTTGGTGACACTTATTTTGGAGGCAGTTTTCCAGCTTTGCTCCCTCTACCGTAGCTTGGATTGTCTGCAGACACAAAGGTAAGGGTAGCAGAACTCTAAATGTTTGAAGTTTCTTTTTTTAAGGGTAAAGCCATTTTTAAAGCTCAACCAAGCCCAGCTAGTTTTAGTTCTTGGTAACTCACTGTTTAGGCAACTAGTGTTCTTAAAATGCACAAAAATGATGTTGTCATCTTTCTAACTAAGCTCAATCTGAGTCTCAGTCCATTTTCTAACACTTCACTAAGACCTCCACCTGAATTTTAATAAGACTTGAAATGCAGGGCTTTTTTTTTTCTAGTGGTTCTTTATTTATAATGTAGGCTGAAGCAACTGATACAAGGTAAAAGGGAGACACGTTACACAATTGTTATTTATACAAGTTTAGAACAAAAAACTGCACAGGGAGAGGTCAACTCTCAGTACAAACTAGCAACTAAACCACAATAATTTACCTTTAGAAATGATTTCTTTATTTTTAGCTGTGACACTGCTTTTACAATATGCAAAAACACAAACAGAACTACCCAAGGCGTTTTGTCACATTCTTTCTACATTGAATTTGGCAACATTTTATATTAAATTTATTCAGATTATACTAACGTTTAAAAACTAAACAAGTGAAAAGCTGTACCAAGGTACAGTTACATCCATTTATTTGAAAGGTTTAAAATACCACTTTTATCTATCGTAATTACCTTGCAGTGATTTCTGCTTTTGCAAAAACCATCTCAAGCATCATATGCACAATGCATCAGCTACTTTTAGTCATCAAGATTGGTGGGCTAAACCACAGGCACTACTGTTGCTTATATTCTGTAAGTGGAGCTTGTTTTTCAAAGAAAAAAAGCTTAAACAATTTCTAATAATCATGCCTTTGCTTGAAAGCCGTAACATAAAATGTTTTTGAGCAATCACAGCAGTGTTAAATGTTAATATAGAGAACACTGACTATACAGGTACGTTTCTTTCACATCCAGTGCAGTTATGTATTAAAGCAGAAGATTATGTAATTGAAGATTGGAGCCAACAGAGATCTGCAGGACCCACCAGGCTCCTATTCCTTGAGAGGTTCGGTCCCAAACGAGCACTTTCAACTGACCCGAAGGGGCTGGCTTTTTTAAACACCATTGCATTCCTCAAACGTGGTCCCTTTAAATCTACACATCTCTGCTGGCTTTAGGGGATGGGCATTGTAACAAATTTAACTTTCACTTAGAAAAGACAGAAATCCATTCCAAAAAACACTGCCTAGAATACAAAAAAAAAGGGACAGTATGGTGGTCAGATTCCCAGTGACAGAAATAAATCCTCCTCTCTCCAATGTTTAGTGTGAAGCCAATTAACTGCCATTATTTAAAAGAAGATAAGAAAAACAAGCCTCCAGACTGGTAAACACATTGGCAAGTTGCCAGACTCCAAGCTGGTTACCCTTGTTAAATCCGCTCCAGTTTTTCCAAAACATTTGGGCTTTTCAACGCGCCCAGCCTGCTAGGCACAGTTAAGTAAAAGGCATTTGCTATATCTAAGAATTCCCTGCTATCAATCATTTTTAAATGTTTTCACATTTTTAAAACTGCCTTACCCTTCTGGATGTGTTTGGATTCAGTGAAAGTGGGTGTAACTAACAGACAGGTAACTGAAGTGGGGGGTTCTATGTCTACCCGGTGGCGGCAGCATGCACGGGACTGGAGGTGGGTGCTGTGTGCAGTCAGGAGCGATCGTGGGAGAAAGGAAGTCCTTAAACACCCTGCAGAAACAAACACTGCAACCCAGTGTGGCTTATTCGGATGCATTTACCATGAAGCTACTAGAAATTCAACCTACGAGGCTACTGTTAAATGTAACAGGATCGGCTGTGTTGACAGTGTGCCCCTCCCGCGACCCTCCCCCCAGTCCCAACACAGCCTCTACCATTTCCAGAGTTCCCTCACTCCTAATGTTGCGCATCAGCTGACTCCCGCTTTCCTCATTCCGAATGTAGTATACTTGAATAAGGATTTTTACCCCTTACCCATTTTGTTTGTACATTACACTAACTTGAATTTGTGTCTAAGCCAGACTACTACAATGCATCTACAAAAGCTTGCAGGAAAGAAAAGAAAAAAAGCTAAGTATAGTTATCCTTTTTTCTGAAATTACTACTTCGTGGTTCCCCTGCCCGACCTCCCCCCCCCTTATTATGCATTTAAAATTTTACAAAGACTTGTAAAAAATGGAATTTGGCACCTTCAGAAAAATCAAAAGGGAAACTTAAGATTAAAATGTGCAGAAAGAAAACTCAATACTTACAAATTAAAAGATCAAGGTTATGTCAGTTACATATGTTGCTTTTAATTCTTATCTAAAGGTGTCGAGTACTTTCAAAAGAGCTGTGTTCTGAGTTGCCTACAAAATCTTTTGTTTGATTACAGATTGGAATGGATCAAGACAAACTAGGTCTATTAATTAGACAGTTCGTTCCCCACTGGCAGCATTTCTTGTGAGCCTAAGAGAGCCTAAGTGAAGCGCGGGGCTGAGCGGTCGTTTGTCATGGTCTTCTTCAGTTTCACGCCCCTGCGGATGGCGTTCAGCATGTCTTCTCCTTGCGGGGCATCCCTTGGGCTCAGGTCTGCAGGGTCACTCTCTGGAATCTGGCCTGGGGAGGCAGTGGCACTTGGGGGATCCCTTTCCTGGTCTTCAGCCTCGCTTTCTGGAATTGCTTGTCTGTGCTCCTCGGGGATGCTCGGCTTCGGGCCTGGAAGAGGAGGGTTGACGGAGGCTTGGCCGCTCCACATTGAGGAGGGCATGCTGGTGCCACCCTGGGGGCCCTCACCCACGGACGGCGACTCGGGGCTGTGCTCACCCCGCTCCTCGGGCCCATCTGGAGGGGCTGACAACACCCCAGGGAGGTCTGGGACGGTAGGGGTCTTGACAGGGATCACAGGTGTTTTGATGGGGATGGGACCAGCTCCTATGGTCCCCCGGCGGACAGAAGGCTTGGTAGAAGGGGTCCGTCGGATGGTTGCAACCCCTGGGGTGACCATAGCAGGTCCGAGGTTGGTGGGGAGGCCAGCAGTTGAGGCTGGGCGCTTCGCTTGGAACATCCGTCGGTAGGACTGGCTGATGTCGCTGTTTCTCGGAATGGTGGAGGATTTGTCGAACTCCTGCTGATCTGCCTCCTGGTCACCACTTACAGAGAAATAATCGTAATCTGAAACTGATCATAGGATCCGATTAGAAATCGCCGAGGCAGTGGCTGTGCTCTTTGATTCTTTTGTGTTGGGCGGACAAAGGGCCCCAGAGGCCAGGTACTTCACCCGCAATCTCATCCCAAGCCTTCCGGGGTTTCCGGGCCAGGCTTAGCAGCCCTCACCATCTAAGAACTCCCTGACAGGGACCGTCGTTTCGTTCACCAAGGGAACGCTCAGCACCAAGAGCAGCGCTGGACACAGCAGGCCCGCACTCAAACACCGCTGAGCGGTGAAGAATGCAAAACCGCCAGGCCGCAGCGAGGCTACCTCTGAGCACCTCTGGGAGGAATAAAGGGGGTGGCAAGAGGAAATAACCTCTACAAGCCCTCCAGCCCGGAATTTGACTTGAGAGACAAGCCCCACACGGACCATCACAGACCTCACTACCTCCCTCATGATCAACTCGTTAGGCGAGGGCTAGAAAAGCAATGGAGCTACTGGTAACGAGTCTCCGAAAACAAGGCAGAGACAGGTTCCATCGGTGAGGGGTGCTCACTTTCTCTCCAAAAATGGGGTCACGTGGGAGGGGGAAGCATACAGACTGAACATCATAGAGCTCGTTTCTGAAGAGCAGCGCTCTGACGTTCGGGTAAGTTCTGTGTGGTGGGGTGAAGCTGTGTGCTGTATGAGGGGGTGGTCAGCAGCATCCCTGGCCATCTACCAGATGCCAGCAGCACGCCCTCCAGTTGTGACCATTAAAAATGTCTCTAGCCGTTGCCAAATGTCCCCTGGGCAGCAAAGTGGCCCTCCACCGAGACCCACTGTCCTAGAGACTTGGACTGAAGGACTGCTGACAGGCTTGGTCAGCTCTCATAGATCTTTCCTAGCGGCTGGCCTGCCATCTTGCTGGCTTGTGTGTGTGTGTGCTGGGGAGGGCGGTGAGGGAGGCAAGTTCATAGAGAATTTGGCTGGAGTTTGGGCTTCAGACTCTGACAGACCTTCGACTCAAACTCCAGCTCTGCTGCTTATTGTGTGAACTTGGGCCTCAGTCTCCATGTATGTAAAATGGGGATAAACAGGCTTGTGACATAAACGATTGTGAAGAATTAATGGGAAAATAAAGGAAGTGCTTGGTACAAAGTGCCAAACACAAATGATGTTATCATTAACAGCATCTGTCTGCCTTCAAATTGGGACATCCCTGTAACCCTGATGGTGAGAAACCAAGTTGTGAAATCTGGCCACTTTGCTGCATGGCAGTGACCCGACAACTACAGACGAGCCCTCCAGAGCATTCCAAGATGCTCTACTGTGGCTGGACGGACTCTCGCACGTCTGCCTCCTCCCAGCGGGGAGGGCCCCCTTCCTCACCTGGCACTGCTCAGGAAGCCCGGCTGGAAAGCTCAGGCTCTCCTACCTTGGGAGGGGATGGTGTCCTCAGAGCAGCAGGGGGTGGTGGTCTGGGTGCTGTAGCCGCTGGAGCACTGAAGCGAGTCCCGGCTGCTCCTCTGGGTGTCAAGCTGGAGGCCCCGAGACAGGGCCAGGGCCAGTTCCTCACAAGCCTCCATCTCCTCTCCAGGCTGCAGGTGGGAGGAGAGAGACAGATGAGCCACCGGGGCCGCGAGTTCCCTGTCTGATACCCCCAGAGCCTTTCTGCACTCCTCGTCCAGTGGGGGCCTCAACAGGACTCCTGTTCTGCTCCCGTGACCACCACTGTCTGTGGGCCCAGGGGGCCGCCAACTTGCTTGGACCCTACCCAGGCTCTAGAAAGTTCTAGAGTCTAATTCCCATACAAGACCTTCCCTGGGGGCCTTCTAAACGCTGTAACAGGGAGTAGGGGAAAGGGGCTCAGATCCCTCCAGTTGCTGGCCAGCACGTGGCCCCCGCCAGGTCTCGAGGGGCCCAGCCAGCTGTAGAGAACAAGAGCGTCACCCTGGCGGCGGCCGACACGGTCATGCTCCGCGGCCTCTGAGCCTCCTCGGCAGCGGTGGGCGTGCCTCCCGCTGCGACGGGGCCTCCACCGCTGGGATCTGGCTCTCGCTTGTCTTTGCGGCGCTGAAGGGTGTTCACCAGAGGCTGATCGTAAGGTCCTGGCTTGGCCCAGTCCTAAGTGGAACAAGTGTGGTCAGGTGCCAGGGCCTCTGCCTCCACCGGGAGGCCACAGAAGCCTCCAGACAGCTGCCCGCCCACAGAAGGTAGCTGGTCCCCTCGGGGGAAGCTCAGGCTGGGACAGGCCAGCAGCCCCTCCTCTGCCCTCACCCGGCACTAGAAGAAGGGAGCAGAAAATCCTCTGGGGGTCCCTTGGGTACCTGCCCTTTCCTCACATCCGCCCAAAGACTGAAAACCCGCAACAAGGGGGCAGGTAGCCTGAGGGACACTCTTAGTTACAGCCATCAAACAACTGACCAACTGCCTATGGTGTCTGAAGGCACCGGCCAGTGGAGAGCACATCCCCAGGGACCAGGCCCTCCCTTCCCATGTCTGGGGCCCCCCGCTGGGGCCTAGCAGCTCAAATGACCTCACTCGCCTGGAGTGGCCACCAGGGGGCGCTAAAGGTACTTCAGCCACTCTCCCTGAGGCTGAACCTCACTTCTGGGAAACTGCCCCAAAGGGCGTTTCAGGATGTACTCTCTGAGGTCCTCACAGAGGAAGGGAAGGCCCCTGGGCCAGAAGAAAGATTCTGAGGGGTCCGCACCACTTGTGAGGGAGGCAGTCAAGGCCTGCTCGAGATGGCGGGCCGCCTAGGGGCCTACTATTCAAGTTAGGGACCTCCTCTCCAAATAAAGGTAGAACATCCTCCTGGCATCAATCAGACTTGCTAGGAAATAATATAAAAACTTTTCGTTTTTATATTAAAGCAAACATGTTTTAAGACTAAAAATAAAGTCTGCAGGTACTTTTAAGATAAAACATAATAAGCCAAACCGTATTTTGGGGCATGGTTCTGTTACCATGGCCCAGTAAGGGTTTAAGGGAACAGTCTGGGGAACATGGCCGAGGAGGAGAGTCCCTCCCTGGTAACAGTGACACCCTCAGGAAACCCCCAGGAGGGCAGAACTTGGACTTACAACTTGGGAGCGACTTCCCTGCAATGCCGCATCTGGGTCTACTGGGGTCTAACAGGGGTTAACTGGTCTCCTAAAGGGAGCTCCTCCAATCTCAGCTCCGTGTGGACATACCCGTCTCAGCGCTGCCTGCTGCTTTCCGGTTCTCCCCAGTGGGAATTTACTTAGGGAGGAGGTGTTATGGGGAAGAAGGCAGAGTGTGAGAGGAAAGGGGTGGGGTGGGGTGGGGTGGGGTGAGAATCGTGGGGCAGCAGGGGGGTGAGCACAGAGGCAATGAGGGACGGGGGAGAGGGCGAGAGGAGGGCGGAGAGACACAAACCTTCCAGCTAGGGATCTGAGATGACGGGAACATGCCGGGCCCAATGGTGTAATAATGAGCGTAGTCTGGAAGGTGGACAGAGGTGGCCCGAGGGAGCAGGCGGGAGGCGGGCAGGCAATGAGGGAAAAGGCTCGCCCCTACGGGCCCCACGTGGGGCTCGCTTGATAAACTATAGTGAGAAAACCCGTTAGACAACTGGAAACAAACAAAAAAAGGGAGGAAAAAAGGGAAAAAAAATTAATATAAGAGGATGAGTGTGGAGATACAAGATGGCATTGACATTCAAGGGATGGGGGAGATCTGAATATCTGCAAATAAAACAAACATCAGGGCTCTGCCACTCATGGATGGTCCAGGATGCGAGAGAAAAGCGCTAGCTACGGTGCAAACAATGCCTGCATATCTGACACCAAGTATTCAGTTGGGGAAATATTTTATCTACATTTTAGAATAGTTTGGAAATGATCCGTGTCCCTAATGGGTGATGCTCTCAATGGTTTTCGATTATTTCACTAATAATTTCACAGTGACGGTGATTCGCTCATCTCATTGTGCAAATTTTAAAATTCAAAAGCGTCAACTGAAAGCTGTTCAGTCCAGGTTTCCAAAATCATCACTGTTCAGGAGATTCCAAATCAGGGTGAAGGGTGGGGTGATGGCAACTAAAAGGCAGGAAAGCACACAGCCTCTGACGCAGTGAAGTGTCACATCCAAGGGCACGGTGAAGAGGCGGCCATGGTGGGTGGGGTGCAGGGGAGGGGAAGGGGGGGAGACGGATGGCCATCCATGTCCTGGGAAGAAGCCTTCACACCTCCGAGTTCCCCATACCCCTTTCTCTCCCTCTGGACGACCGCAGGGTCATTGCTCAGGGCCAGGCACCCATTCTGGAAAAAGCCCTCAGTCCTGTCCCTCCCTCTGGCCCCAAGAGGGGCCACGCTTGGTGGAGATTTTGAGTTTCCAGGTTCCTGCGGCTGTGCGGGGAGCAGCTGGCAGGGGATGGGGGAGAGGCTGGGACCCCAGCCGGTCACCTTCTCTGTGGACGCCCAGGCGCCCATGGTGGAGCCTGAGCTGACTGAGGTAGGCGAGCTGCACTCGCTCACGGACTGGCAGGTTTCCGAGGCTTCAGAGGAGGCCGAGCTGGACGAGTTCTGCAGCCGGGGAGGGGCCACACACCACCGAAAAAGGACGGTCATAAAAAATAAAAAGATGGGGGGGGCAGGAGGGGAGAAGGGCACGCACGGAGAGACAGACATGCATACAGAAGAGGGAAGGATGAGAGAAGCAGAGGGTTAGGGTTACTTTTTCCCCCAAAGCTGCACCAACACAGAGGCCTCCAAGCCCTGGAAAGGAAGCATGAGACCCAGCGAGCCCCAGACCTGCCGGACTGCAAGGCCCCCAGAACCCCACCATCTGTGTGTGTGCCTGGTTCAGGGGAGTGTGGTCAAGGCGCTGGACTCCCTGTGTTCTCTAGGGCCTTTCTTCCTGTGCCATAGGCCCAGGGCCCAAGGGATGCCATGACTTTTACATCTCTCAGGTGTCCAGGCGTTATTGCAAGAGGACTGACCCCCAACTTGGGTTTTTGCTCCATGTCTGCCTAGAATGGCCCTAATTCCTGGACTCACTTCCTTCATCCCATGCAACTTCTGGATGTGGGTGGCTTCCAGCTATGAAGCTGCATCTTCACAAGACATGATTTTAGGTCTCTCTGCCTGGGGAGTGATTCTGAGGTTTGAGGCAGTGAATCCCAGTGGTTAGGGCAATGTTTCCAGTGGCCGCATAGGGAGAAATGAAGCACCCTGGCGACCTCTGGGACATCACGGAAAGGAGGTCTGGCTTGCGAAAACATCTCTTCAGCCTGATTTTATTAACCATCCAGTCCCTGCCAGTCTCCCGGTGTCGGCCAGGGAAACCGCTCCCAGCTCCTAACCTTCAGCAGAGGCAGAGACTGCCTGTTAGCTCACCACTACATCGTGACATTCTGGTCCTGTCCTGGCATGTGGCAGGTGTTTAAAAGTGCTGAATGGATGAGTGACAATGACCATCTCTCTTCCATGTAACTGGGTCCCCCAGGATAGTGCTTTGGGCCCACCCAGGTATCTGCTTTAAGTTTTCTTCACTGTTAACTGCAATCTCATCCCATTTGTATAAGGAAGTCTGCGTCTTCTCTACTATTTCCCTGGAAGTGTCCCTGTATTCACTGGCAAGGAAGCCAGATCCGTGTTTCTGTCCACCCCTTTCACCCGCCAAAGAAATGTTCCTACAAAAGGACAGATCCTTAGCCTCCCATCCTGCAAGAGCAAGATACTGAAAAGGCATTCCACAATGCATGCAGCTCCGAGGAGCCCAAGCAAGGCCAGGCCCCGTGGTGGAGGTTCTGGCCACTTCCCCAGCTCGGTGTCTGGTTAGCCATCCAGGATCTGAAGTCTGAAGGTTCAGATTGAAGTCTTTTTTCTGCCACTTCCCAGTCAAGGAACCATGGACTTAATCTCTCTAAACCTCAAACTTTTTTTCATCTTTAGAATAGGGATTAATAATATCTATCAGATGAAGATTAAATGAGATATTGTGTGTGTGTACCTCTGTATATAGTGCTTAGTCAACTATAAATAAAAATCAGTTATCACTGTAATTTATCAGGACTATTTATTTTGGTTCCTGTAACTCAAATGTGTTCAATTTGAAAAAAGAACCAGTAAATCACCCCAGGACTGCAGGTTCGTATTTTCTTTTGACTTCTACTCATTTTTTTCCTGAAGAACTCCTTGCCTTGATGGAGTGAACGGTTCTAGGCAGGAGCCTAGCTGCACACGTGGTCCATGACTCCTGGGCACACATGGCATAATTTGAAAAGAGCAGAGTGGAGGAAAACGGGAGAATTCTGAACACATCCTGCCACGTGGCATCCACTTGCATCCGTGTACCTGAGGGATCGCCCCCTTTCAGACGTTTGCTTCCTTCCTCCCACCCAAATTAAGGTAACACTACTTCCTCCAGGAGACTGTACCTACCCTCTGGCCTGTGTGATGTGTACAATTTCCTTAAATTTCCCCTCTGCTTTAGAAGCAGCTGTAATGCCTTTTTTAAAAAATAGAATTCTCAGTTAAATTTTGCAGTATCCCTGAGTTTATTAAAACTACCCTGGAGTTGCTAGTCAAGCATATCTTGGGTACCGGCTTTCAGATTTCAGTAAATCCCAACAAGCTGCCTTCCGCTTCCCTCGACATTACTGGAGACAGAAAGCCCGCTTCATTCAGCCTGACCCACACACGCACAGCAAGGCTGGAACACACAGCTTCTTTTTTTTAGAAAGCAGTGTCAGTGCACAATACTCTGTTAATGTGTCAGTTGTTAGAAACACACACAGAATGACGCTGCACATTAGAAAAGCCTTTGAGGAACCGCAAATCCCTGCTCCCCCTCTGACCACTCTCACTCTCTGCTTGCAAGACATGCAGGTGCTGTTTAGCGCCACACATAGTGGGGACGGACAGGGGACAGGTGGTGACCCCTCAGAGACTGAGCCAAAGCACCCCAAGCACATCAGGACTTAAAGCTGCGGCTCCTGGCTCCAAGCGTTTCCATTCGAAATTGAGTGTCGACCCCAGGAAGACAGACAGAGGCCACAGTCCCTGGGGACGGCTGTAAAATGCCAAAAGGAGCACCGGGCTGAGCAGCTCTGGGTTCACCGATGTCAGCCATGTCAGGCGAGTGACCTAGGCTCCCAAAACACCTCAGATGCTTCTTCTACGTAGAGTGCTCCCCAGAACACTCTGCCAGGGGCACCTTATGGCCAGGGCGGTGCAGAAAGGGTGCTGGACCAGTTGCCAGAAACCCTGGTTCCAGATCCTCAACCTGCAGGTCACATAACTGTGCAACTCGGGCAAATTCCGTTACATCTCTGAGCCTCCATTTCCACACAAAACAGGGGTAACAACACTCTGCGTGGCTGTTGGCAGGACTACACAGTTAACACAGGCAGACGCTCCTAGGATGGTGCCCGGCACACAGGAGATATTTGGTGACTGTCAGGCAAATTGGATACCTGGATGAACAAGACAAGCACGTGACCTTCTGAATCCCAAGGAGCTTGAACCAAAGGCTGTGGTCAGCCTCAAAATGTCCACGACGGGCTCGGAGCCACCATGCTCCCCAGCGGATGGTGCTGACAGGCACCCTAGAGGTTCACGTTTCCCAGTGTCTACAGGTCAGGTCGTGCTGCTTATTAATCTAGAGGCCAACCCACTGGCACAAAAAGAGGACAGAGGGGAGCAGGTGAAGGGTGTTCCAATGCCCAGCTCCTGCCTTCTGCTCTGGCTGGACCCACTGGGCTGGGCGCCTAGCGCCATCTAACCCAACTGTGGTCAGAGACTCAACACCTCCCCTGCTCCCAGGAGCAAGGTGCCAACGGAACTACCTGCATGGGCTCTGAGGATGCTTTCTCATTCTCAACACAAATTGATAAAACGAAGCTGAGAGTGCCAGGGCAGGTCTCCAAGGCACTGTTCAGCGACAGAATCTCCACCCCCATTGGCAAATGCCCATTAATTACTACATCACGCTAAGCCGGGCACTTACAGGGACGCCAGGGAGTGGCCAAACCTCTTTGAGTCTGTGTACATGTGAAACCTCCCCAAATCAATGCAGTGACTCAACCATCACCGGCATAATGATCGTAAGCTTCAACCCCCCACTTACGGTATCCTTCCCTTTAGGAGAGCAGCTCCTCTAGAGATGAGAAATTAAACCAGAGGTTTCCCGTCAGAAGACAGGGGTCTGTCCAAGCCCAGGTCCCTCTCTGGTTCCAGCCACTGAGGGTGGTCCAGACCCCAGGTGCTGCGGCTGCTTCAGGAGCCAAGGACCCTTACCTGGTTGGGGGCCTCCGGCGGCATGGGGGATGGCGACTTGGACTGGAAGGCGTCCTGGGAGATGAACCCTGAGTCATGGGAGGACACGCTGGACAGCCTCACAGGCGCCTGCTGGGCCAGGCTGGAGCCGCGGTAGCGGTAGTGGGAGCTGGGCGAGTGCGAGTGGGAGCCGTGGGAACCGCTGGACCGCGAGTCGCTGCTGTTGACACTGTTCAGGCTACTGCGGGGGCAGCGGGGGAAGGGGGACAGACGACACGGGACGACAGGGGAGAACATCATGCAATCAGCCCCCGGCCCCAAGAAGCAGTGCAAACGGCGAGCCATGTTTTCTAAACACCCAATCGTTAAGCTAGTAAACAAAAGTGTTTTCCTGTGAGCAAGGGGGGGGAACACCAGCCACAGAGACTCAGTTCTCCGACGGCACAACGAGGCGTCCTTAGGATGGAGGCCCGTGATTCTAAAGCTCTGCTCTGTCACCTGCCACCAAAGCCAGGGGACCCGATGTCCGCGGCACGAAAAGGGCTCATCTCATCTGCTCGCAACAACTGTGACCCTGAAGCCAAAACCGCTAAGGCTTCAGCATGACCCGGTTGGAACACCCAAGCGTCTCCTTTCGATGGACCATCTGGGTCCAGGAAACCAAAGTCAACCCGGCCAACCATCGCTCGGCACCCAGAGACTCCTCAAGGAGTCCCCCGTACAGAGTATCAGCAAATCGACTCTCTTTGTGTCCATGTGTTTTACATTTTATTTACAAAGTTGGTGCTTTAATGAATGGCTTGACCCTGAACACAGGTGTTTCTCTGTTAAAATACCTGTGGGCCCGGCAAACAGAACACCAGGCAAGAGGCAGGCAGTTTTCAGGGACTAAAGGTCATCAATCTAAGCTGTTTGCTTCCAGGATGGAGCAGTAAACAGGATTTCAGAAAATGACACATGCCCTCTGGTGTTCTGTCTGCGTTCCATTTCCAGTCGTAAGAGACAGGTCCTACACTCTGTCTAATCACTAAGATTACGAAACCCAGAAAACTGGACAAAGTCTTGTGGTCCAAACAAGCAGAGATGACATACAAGAGCAGCTGCAGAAGCATCAGAAGGCGTGAAATAAACAACCCAGCCTGGGATTAGGATGTTTGTGGTTTCTGCTCCTAAACCCGCAAGAGATTCTTGTCAAATTTTGCAAACTCGGACAGCTAATAAGGTAGTCTAGGGCTGCGTAACTGTTCTATACCAGAATTACTGGTTCCAACAGATATAGGGCAGTGTGCTGGAGGGAAATCACTGGGGACATTTGCCAGGGACAATTATCATGCTTTTTTGCTTTTCCCCCAGTCAGCCAGAGGAGGGCACTTGGACACTGACAACAAAGCTCATTGCAATTCCACTGCAGCAAGCTCAGAACTGGTGGTGTCCGTGTGACATGATTTTCTATTGAAACTAAAACTGTAGAAAGAAATGATACGTATGCAGCTTTGTTTTACACTAATCGAGATAGAGTTTTCTTGGTTACCAAACAAAAAACGTCCTCAGTAAAAAACGTAAGTAGATGTGTCATACACACGAACACACACGCAGCGCACAAAGGATGACAAGAAACCAACCTCTTCAGGTTGCTGAACGTCAGGATAAGCATCTTAAGCCTGAACTTCCTGCTCCGTGTACACTGCACAAGCTCAAATATGAAATGAAACACACGCACACATGTGTAGAGAGAGATTACCAGACACAGATTCGGCAGATCTATCCTGCTCTTTACTCTCAACGCTAATTCACAGGAAGTGGGAATTTGTTTGGCTTTGAAAAGTCAAAGAAAAAGATTAGCAGGTGAAGTGTACCAAGGAAGGAATGATGCACAAGGATGTTTCCACACTCACGGGAAGAGAATAAACTTGGCGGTCAGCAAGCCAAGAATGGTGCTCGACAGAAAACTGCCAGGAAACAGCGTTGCCAATGGCAGAACTATTCCAATGGATTCTCGCTGTGAGTCACTAGGTAACGCTAGTGCTTCACAGAGCAGTGATGGGAGTGGTGGGAGTGGTTAACAGATCAAGAATTCTATTTACTTTATGAAGCCCTGAGACCAAAACTGGGGGGCAAATGAGGGCATGAGCCACTGTTACTGCCTTCACTTGTTCTGGCGACAGCAAGATGAGTCTGCACAAGAATCAACCTCTGTCTGCCCTTTTTTTTAGCCCATGTGCTTCTTACTCTGCTAAACAGGAAGATCCAATGCGAATTCGTAAGATGGGAAAATCCGTACAACGTACACTGAGTGAGAAAGCTGTGGCCACTGGTCTAAGACCTGATGGGATTTTCCTTATGACCCGAAACTAATCCAGAGACTAAAGAGTGAGACAAAAATCATGATGGGATCCTTTCACCTGATCACCATTTCCTGTTTCAAATGAGCCATTTTAGAGTTCAAGACTGACTCTAATGCTCACATTAGCATAAAGAAAAATGCTGTGTCCCTGAAGCAGTGGCCCAGCCGGCCTCACTTACCTGCAGACACTTGATTTGCGGGACATGGTGGTGCTGGGGGAAGAGGGTGGAGTCTGGTACGACCAACTGTAATCAGAACCTTTCAAGTCCAAAATCACCTAAGGGGACAGAGCCAGGAGGGTAAGCAAGGTGTTGAGAAGCGAAACATTATCTGTCCAATCTTAACAGCCATCATAACGTCGAAATTCTGCCATCATCGAGGAGTGGGGATCAAAGAAAAACATGTTGTTAAGATTTTTTTTTTAATTAAAGAATCATAGTACCAATCCATCAACATCACAATCCTTTTTCTGAGACAAGCAAAAATATAATTAATGCGAAGAGGGGAGGAAAACCACGACATATCCGTCAAAAAAGAAAGAGAAAGATTTACAGTTAGTTACATTAACAAGTTATAAGAGCCACTTACACCCAAGGTTAGAATTTGTAGGGTTTTTGCTTATACCACCACATAGACAATAATGGTTTCAGGATGTGTTGATCTTATTACATCTTAGCTACCTGATATTCAGTGGTCACTTGTGCCCCGTTTGACCCTTAAAACCTGTCAGAATCAAGAGAAACCAATTCTTTCACAATTACTTCTACATCTGTCTCCCTCACTTGACAAAGCTGTTTGAGTATAAGGTCTACCTTCCATTCATACAGTAGGTGCTCAATAAATGTCTACTTACTGAGTGAATGCCTGCAGGCTATAGTCTGATAAACACAATTTCATAGGATGGAAAATATAAGCTCCCAAATTTGTCTCCCTAGTTGGCTCCCAAGGCAGTGATAAGAATTTTATACAAAAGGCAAAGGCCAGCACATGATTTATCACCTGTTCACCCAAATATGTCTCTTCCCACTGGATACAGTGTTAATGTCACATGAACCAAATGAATCAACATTTAAAAAGTCACCTTTTTCATAAGATAAGAGAAATCCTCATGCACTACATACTTAGAATGGGAGAAATTCAGTAAGAATGATTCACAATGATGACCAAGATACACCACTGTCATGTCCCTAGCAGAGTTTATTTCTAGAGGGTCAGTGAACACATGGTTAAGAGCATGGGTTCTGGAAATTGACAGCTTGGTTTAAGTCCCAGTTTTACCAGTAACTACCTGATTAAGTGACTTTATCTCTCAGTGCCTCAAGGTCCTCCTCTGTAAAATGGGGATAATAGTAGATGAAGTCTATGTAAAGAGCTTAGAGCAGAGCCTGGTACACAGTAGGTGCTGTATAATGACTAAGGAAGATGATTACTATGCTTCACAGTGTAAAACATGAATGTTATTTAAATGAGATATTGCTGCAAGGAACCCTCAGGGCCTTGAACCTTTGTCTCTTTGGCTTTCTCTCCCACGCTTACCCCTTGACTCCTACCTGTTCACTTGAAGAGGGCAGCTTGTGAGGGTCCATGGTCAGGCTTTTCAGATCTTCTGATATGGTCTGCAGGTGAGTTATTTCCCCTAGCATTGAGATTTCTTCTTCCTGAAAGTAATTCACAACCTGTTATAAGTGACTCACTTTATCATCTTGATCCAACTGTTTTTATTAGGGACACTATCTAACACTTTCAGCTTTTCAGAAAAGGCATGCAGGGACCGATGCATCTTTGCCGAAGCTATTACCAGCCCTTTTTTGGAGGAAGTGGAGAGGAAAACGAAATCAGCCCCAATCATGGAGAGACCTGTGCACCTGGGACAGGGGTGAACGAGCCACAGCCAACACGTGGGCCTTCCTCGAAGTGTCTGGGGGCTGGCGGGCCTGCTAGGGTGGTCCGCCTGTGTGTCCTCACGGGATCCTGCAGCACAGCCCCTCTGCAGGCCACGACTCGCCCTCCCCACCCCCGAAGTCACTCGGCTTCAGTGGATGGCAACTATCTGGAGATGCTTTGGTCCAGATCTGATAGCCCTTTGTGACAGCACATGTGTGTTCACTGGAGGTTA
The DNA here is from genome assembly GCF_937001465.1 of Orcinus orca. Lineage (NCBI taxonomy): Eukaryota > Metazoa > Chordata > Mammalia > Artiodactyla > Delphinidae > Orcinus > Orcinus orca. The sequence goes on from NC_064575.1 coordinate 72,598,376, forward strand.
ACTTCCCCCTTCTTTCTTGGTTTTTTCCACCAACGTAATCAATGGCAAGTGAGGCAGGAACGGGGGGACTATGGAAGAAACAGCCATTCACGTTACCAATGCACCAAGCTGCAGCTGTGGGACCAGGGAAGCACGAGTCAGGGAAAAGTGCTACGCTCGGGGGAAGAACTCGGATTTGGGCATCTTGCTATGGCTGAGCAGAGGGAGTTGGGGCACTTCTACCAGCTTCAAGAACACCTACAGCGTAGGTTTTCAAGGCATGCAGCCGATTTACTTAAAAAATAAGTCTGCGTTGATTCACTGCGGCTTTTCCCATATTAACCTCACAGTCACTCCTTGGCATTCAGCTTGGTCAGTGGGTCTCAAAAGCAGCTGGAGGACTTGTTTAAAACCCAGATGACTGGGTCCTCACCCCCAGAGTTGTGGATTCAGTAGGGCTGGGTTGGGCCTGAGCATGTAGGTTTCTAACCAGTTCCCAGGTGCTGCGGCTGGCCTGGGGAGCACACTTTGAGAACCACTCTGCAGGGCCTTCTTGACTTGGGGAGAAAAGGTAAGTGGAACCATCAGTGCTTAGAACATAGAGTGGGCCATGCAGCCATCAGCAACTTGCAGACAACTATTCACCCATAAAAATGACTCCACCATCACGATTCCTGACACACTGCAGCTTCTTAATGCCTCCAGGATAAATAAGGAGGCTCTCCTCCAAACTGCCAGTTTATGCCTTCTGGAACTTTCCACCAACTCACAATCACGGGCCGCAGCATAGAGATGAAGGTGCAGAACCGGCCACGTTCTTCGATCAAAGCCTTCCGGACTGCCTGCTTTTCTGTTTCTTCCAACAGGAGATACTTATCGTTGACGTCTTGGAGCGCGCTGTCCAACTGGGGCTGGATGTCACCTCGCCCTGCAAACGAAACAAAGCCCCAAGCTTGGCATGCTGAAACACCAGCTCCTGGAACCAATGCCCTCCTCCCTCAGGTCTTGCTGGAGTAGAAACCACAATCTTCCAGGACTTTTAAAAAGTATGTATTTATACCCAGAAAGGATTTAAAGAAGCTGTTTTTCTAGGGCCAGCCACTTCCAATTTCCAATGCCCAAAGAGCACATTTATCCTGGTTTATTCACGACAAGTAAAATTTCCTGGGGTAGCTCGTCCTGACCTGCATTCTGAAGAGGCTAAGGGATGAACAAGGTGAGGGCCTATGGATGTTTCCAAAAATGGGCACAAGCTGGCTTTGTTGGGTCATCCTCAATGAAAGAGCCTCTGTTTAGACAGAAGTTTCTGTCCCGGAATACAAAGGTGGCAGGCATCAGCTCTCTTGGCTCTGGGGGGCCCCTGGGACGCCCTGGCAGTTACTTTAATTCCCTAGTGGAGAGTCCTGAATGCCCTTCCTGTAGAACAAGCCCAGCAGCAGAAACAACTGCAGTCAGGTCTCTGCTGGTGGAGGACTGAAGGGGGCCTGGGTGCGGAGCCTGGCCCATGCCCGGGAGTCATCTGGCCCTGTCCACACAGCCCGGTTATGCAGAGGCACCCATTTCTAGACTTGTTGACAACTCTAGAACTTGGTGAGGCAACTATCTTCATAAAGTCTTATTTGAATGCAGCCATGCCCATTCATTTACAGGTTATCTATACCCGCTCTCGTCACAACTGCCGAGTAAAGTTGTTGTGACACAGACTGTTTGGACCCTGGACTGAGAAGGTTTACAATCTGGCCTTTTACAGAAGTCTGTATAAACATGGGCAAACAGGCACTGTGTCAGAGGGCATGGCTACTGTAAACGTGATCTGGGGACAAGAAGGCAACTGTCCCCGAGACCAGCTCCTGAGCTTCCACACTGGGCTCCCATGCTCACCTACCACCTGAACCAGAGGAAGAATTTCTAAACTCCTTCAGGACGGAGGCTTGGACTCTCCGAGCCCAGCCCCCAGTGAAATGCCACCTGTGTATACAAGTACTCAATAGGTGTTTAACAGGTGTATACAACAAGTACTCAATAGATGCTTTAAACAGAATATTGGAGTGGAGGGGCAGTAGGGGTTATCCAAGCAAACCTGCTCCCAGTTCAGAGGAGGTGGAGACCTAGAGACGGGGAGGGGCTGTCCAGGGCCATTCAGGGGGGCAGGCAGAGTCAGGGCAGAGCCCACACGGCCTGACCCTCTGACACTGGACCCCTCCTCCTCCTCCGCCGGCTGCCTCAAGCCGAGGGACTGGATTCCACTCGCCTCCTGGGAAGGGGCCTGACCGGTCACCACGTGCCCCTCCTTAACAATGCGAATGCCATAGAGCCTGTCTGAGGCCTGTTAGGAACCGGGCTGCACAGCAGGAGGTGAGCGGTGGGCGAGTGAGGGAAGCTTCATGTGCTGCTCCCCACCCCTCCCCATTGATCCCCGTCGCTCCCTACACCTCCCCATCGCTCCCGTCGCTCGCCACCCCTCCCCACCGCTCCCCGTCGCTCCCCACCCCTCCCCGTCGCTCCCCACCCTCCCCGTAGCTCCCCACTGCTCCCCGTCACTCCCCACCACTCCCTGTCTCTCCCCGTCGCTCCCCACTGCTCCCCACCGCTCCCCGTCGCTCCCCACCACTCCCCATCACTCCCCACCCCTCCCCGTCGCTCCCCACCCCTCCCCATCGCTCCCCACCCCTCCCCGTCACTCCCCCGTTCCACCCCATTGCTAGCATCACTGCCTGAACCTCCCTCCCCAGCCCCTGTCCATGGAAAAATTGTCTTCCACGAAACCAGTCCCTGCTGCCAAAAAGGTTGGGGAGCGCTGCTGTAGAGAACACTAAATGCAATGTGTTATTTGGTTTGAAAAAGTAGAGGGTCAGGGAAAACTGCCTCGTATGTAGGAATATATTCTGTATTTTCTCACAAGTAGATGAGAAAGCTTCATTTGGAAACAGAGGCAGTCAGGTGTCAACAACATCCAACTAGCAAAAGTCACTGGATTTTTGGCAGGGGTTAAGTCCTAAGTTAGCACAAAAGGGGACTATCATGGGCAGTCAAAGGTCACCCTCGAAACCGCCTTAGATGGCATTCAAGTATAGTCCGTGCTCTGTATGTGGAGCCCTCACTAGTCAGGTGAGCACAAATGTATGCTGGGTACAGCAATACACAGTGTTTAATTCTATGCTGGAGGGATTTTATCCAACGATTACATTACATGAGAATTTGCTCTGAGAAGTTTTGCTGTACTTTCAAGGTGACCCACTCACCCATTCCTCCACTCAGTCATCGGTCACCATCTCCCATCCTACACCCCCCATAATTCTACCAGTTTTTCCAGTTTCTCTACCATGGTCACTGTTTCCATTCCTTCCGCCAGGATGCCAGAGAGCCACCCTCCCACATTACCTGGCCCCTGAGTCACAGGTTTCCCAAGTTTTTAGTGGACAAGACACTTGTCAAAGCATCCTCCCATTCTCCCAGGGGACTTGCAGGGAAGCAAGGGCTCCCTCTTGACACAGGCCTCATGGAGGGTGGGCGGGTGGGTGCACCTCCAGCCCCATGAGATTGGGAGTTTTCTCTATTTTTTTTTTTGGCCACGCAGCACGCTGCCGTCAGGGATCTTAGTTCCCCGATCAGGGATCGAACCCAGGCCCTCAGCAGTGAAAGCACGGAGCCCTAACCACTGGACCACCAAGGAATTCCCCAGCATTTTAAAATAGAGGAAACTCTGGGAATTCCCTGGAGGTCCAGTGGTCAGGGCTCCATGCTTTCACTGCGGAGGGCCCGGGGTTCGATCCCTGGTCGGGGATCTAACATCCTGCAAGCCCTGCGGCAAGGCCAAAAAAAGTTTTTTTTTAAATAAATAAAATGCTGACTTGCGCAGATGAATCCACATACACCGAATGTGTACATGATACAAGTCCTCTAGTAATGAAACTCCCTGTCTCTCTGCAACCTGCCAAACAGCCTGGCCAACCCCGGGCCCTGCAGGTGAGGCCACATGCTTGCGGCTGCTCCAGAGGCCTCCTTGTAAGCCTCTCAGCCTCTCCAAGGATGCTCCAACTAAGGAACCACAGAGGGCTGCAGACCAAGTCAGCACGTTCTTAACTCCAGAGGAGGGAGGTCTGATGATGGTAGCAATTTCTTTCAATACCAACTTATAACTGTAAGAAATTGGGGAGGTATCTTTACGTCCTTTCACAAGTTACAAGGCACACACCTATCTGTAATTAATGACACTGACTTTTAAAAATACACTGACATAGGAAAGCAAAGTGACTAGACCCAAGTGTTACCTAATCTGGTAAATATAAGCTTAAATTATTCTATGATTAGTCAAGTTATTTTCAATGTGTATTATGTTATAACTAAAGGACTTCCAAATTGTAGTATTCTAAAATAAGTATAATCTATAAAGACTGCTATAATTATAGTGAGTACATTTCCATGTGGGATATATCATACCCTAAAAACACAATGTTTATTTCTTAAATTCACTAACACAACATGTAATTATATTTATTAAAAAACGACTGTGGAAGAAATTATTCCATGTCCCTGTTGGATGTACTGGTTTTAAGATACAGTCATCTTTCTAGATCCACAAATTCAGAGTTGTATTGGCACTGACTTAATATACAAAAACCTGTTCATTTCCCTCCCATCAGCAATGCGAGGAGAGCCACTGCCGATGACCTCAGTACAGGTCCTGGCCATGCCAGCTCCCACATGGACTTGACCCTGTCACCTATTTCACCTCTGCTACTGCCACCCTCACTGTGCCACCTTGATCTCTCACCTGGACAGCTCCATCAGCCCCTAATAGGCCACCCTGATTGCATTGAGACCAGCTCGCCCAGAACAGCCCCAAATTCCTTTCAAAATGCAAATCTTATCACTTTTCAGTAGCTCCCATTGCTTTCAAGAAAAGTCTAATGTCCTTAACATGGCCTGTCCTGCAAGGCATGCGTAGGTCAACTTCTTAGACCACCCTCTGCCTTTCCTCCTCCCCTCCTCTGTCCACTTCCCAGGCGCTTCTCCAGGGTCTGGCTCCATACCTACACATCCACTCTCCCTCCCCACCTGTCTAGCACCTGTTCACCCTGCAGGTCCCGGTTCTTCACGAAAGCCCTCCTTGAACTCTTTCACCAGACTAAATCCTCTTACTTGATTCTCAGAAGTTCCTTATACACAGCCTTCACGACACTCCTCCCAATTCTAAGTTTATCTTTATTTCTCCAGTTCTTTGATGGATGGCAGTCTCCCCTACTGATCAGGAAGCCCCACGAGGACAGAAACCACAAATATTTTTGCTCAGTGCGGTATCTTCTCTGTCAGCACACCTGCTTGTAAGGCAGGTACTCAAATATTTGCGAATGAATGAGGCACTGATATAACAGCCTGATCTGAGTTTGCTCACTGGCTCAACCATCACGCCCTTAAATGGCCTAACAATGGAAAATGAGCAAATTCCAGGGCTGTCCATCAGCCAAAAGAAGAGAGGAGGTGCCTTCAACAGGCTTTCCAGACAAAATTCCTGAGCAAAGCATCGCTTGTGACCTTTTCTGGAAAATCTAAGTCAATGCAGTCTCGAGAATTTTTTTTTCCCCTGCTGGCTTCCAGGTCTTGGTTGGATTCATGCTGGAGAATTCCGCTGAACAACAGCCAGCAGCCCCTTACTCCCTGCACAGGGGAAGTCATATGATTATTCTCTTTACAAAAAATGCTCCTGGGGCAAAGCACTATTAATGGGCACCGTGTCATGGGCCAAAGCAGCACCCCTAAAGGAGAAAAGATTTCACTTTTTTTTTTTTAAAGGAGATAGAGGTCACAAAGCATTCTGGAACGAAACCAAGATCCCGTATTTTCCCAACATTTACATTTTAATTTTCCTTAACCTACATACACATAAACATTCAACGCAGGAATTAACACCCCCATTTGGCAGAGGGGGAAACTGAGACTGAGGGAACCAGGGTGGCTTGCAAGTCCCTGAGCTAGGAATGGGCGCAGACAGATGCAACCCTCCGTCTTTCTCATTCAGAAGCCCACATTCTTTGTAGCTTCATGCTCACAGCAAACATAAACCCTGGGGACAAGGCGGAAGGGGCTGAACGTTCTACATAGTAACAGCCTGATCAAAAAGGCAGTCAAGTGATTAGCATCATCTGGAACCTCCCAGCCTCTCCCTACACGCACTGCAGCCCATACCTGAGCCTCGGGGCTGAACCAAGCCAGATGCAGGCAAAGGGCTTTCCAACGGGCGAGAACCAACCCAAGACACACTGGGCCAAGCTCACCATCAGGAACACATCCGAAGTCCTCTTTTCCCCCAGACAGACGTATGGAGAAGCCATTGGAACCCCACAAAATGACTTCCATCTGCCCCTGACACACTCATGCAAATACCGTATTCCATCTGAAGACGCCCACTTTTTCACGTTTATACCTTACAAATTAAGATGTCTTACAGTCGGTGGGGATGTCATCGTGTAATCGGCATTTTTTTTTTCTTTTTTCATCAGTCAGAAAATAATAGTGGGCTTCCCTGGTGGCGCAGTGGTTGAGAGCCCACCTGCCGATGCAGGGGACACGGGTTCGTGCCCCGGTCCGGGAAGATCCCACATGCCGCGGAGCGGCTGGGCCCGTGAGCCATGGCTGCTGAGCCTGCGCGTCCGGAGCCTGTGCTCCGCAACGGGAGAGGCCACAACAGTGAGAGGCCCGCGTACCGCAAAAGAAAGAAAAAAGAAAAAAGAAAATAATAGTTCATCTTACAACTGATGGCATCTGAAGTCAATGGAATACGGGATATAAATACTGAAACATGGGGGTATAGTTTCAGAAATAGACATGCAAGGCGATGCTGGAGATTAGAATTTGGAGTGAAAAATTCTTTTTCCACCAGGAGGTGGCTATCCTTATTATCGCTACATATATCATCTTCTACTCTTAATATCCTGCAGCGGTTTTTGATCGATTCCCCAAAGCAAAACCAACCAGAAATCAAGAGAGAGATTTGATCAGATAAGATTGGAAGCTTTTGGGCTTAACCATTTTTTTTTTCTTTTGACTTAAACATTTTCAAACAAACTCAATTTCTGTTATTCTTTCAACAGGCTGTGCCTCAGTTTCCACTCATCTGTTAAATATAAAAAACAGTACCGGGTTCGCATGGTTGATGTAAGACCAACCAAGTGGACTCATTCACTAGAGCATTCAGCACAACGGCCAGCAGGTGGTCAGTGCTCGGGAAGTGGCAGGTGCCGTCGGCAGTCGCGCAGCATCTCTGAAGTCCTCCTTCTAACCCGGGGCACCGCAGACGGGGACGGCATGCCTCCGTAACGATAAAATGCGACAGAAACTCTGAAGCGGCGAGCTCCAGTGAATCCATCAGCGTGCCTGGCGAGGGCACAGAAGCTCTGTGCCCACCCCCGCCCCACCTCGCATCCTACGTAGCTCTTCACCTGGACGCTCACTGGTTTCCTTTATAAGAAGTCAGCAGTTGTAAGTACCGTGCTTTCCTGCGTTCTGCGAGTCCTTATAACAAATTGTCAAACCTGAGGCGGTTCATGTGAGAGCCTAAATTTGAGATGGGCTGGGCGGAAGGGTGGGTAGCCTGCGGACCCCACTTGTGGCTGGTGAACCTTGAAGAGGAGGAAGTCTTGCGGGACTGAGTCCTTAGCTAAGCCAACTCCGGTAGTTAGTATCTGAACTGAAGTGACTTGCAGGACACCCTGTTGGTGTCAGAGGACTGATGTTAGAACGTAAAGGCCTCCGCCATCCCGGGGACGGCTTGAGGGCAGAGGCTCCTTCTGCTCCCGTGGCTGCCAAGGGGGTGCAGCCCAGAGGAGGCGCTTTATATCTACTTCCTGAATGAGCGAAGATGCGCGCTTGCCTCACAGGGCTCCTCTGCGGCGGTCACTGGGGATGTACGAATGAAAGAGAGGCGCCGGAAGTGAAGCAATAAACCCCCCGAAAGCTGTGAATGGCTTGCAACTCAAGAAAGGCAGGACTACACCCCCAGTCCTGCACCCGCACCACCGGCTCAGCGTTCTCGGGGTAAATCAAAACCACACTGTGCAAGGAATCGATATTTCAAGCACGTCGTCCTTTTTGTCCTCCGGCAACATTAACACGGAGACAAGCACTGGGCTCCTGCTGGGCGCTCTCCCTGCCCCCTCCCCCCCCACTGTAAATACATCTTCCCAGCTTCTAAATGCAGCCACAGGGAAGCCAGGCGCTCCAAACCTTGACAACAGTCTCGTCACGCACAGGGACGTTTCAGGGCATCTGTTTCCGCTCCCGCAACGAGCCATCTGTAGCCAAAGTCACAAGCAAGGCACCTGATGAGCTGCGTCGGGGCGAGGCTTTCCCAGAGACCAGCTCTGCGGAGGAAGGGAGCTCGCAGCTCTGGGCCTCGGGGGGATCTGCTCGGTCTGTTTTTACCTAGAATTACCTGGTGTGAAGTATGACGAATGAGTCCCCTGGCCTCCCAGGACTACATGCTTTCATCTCAAAATGCAACAGTCCCTTTCAGGAACTTCTTGGGTGGGATTCCAACATCTCTATTGACTGCAGTTAGGTACAGCGTTCCGAATGCCACCCGGGGTCTAAAAAGTAAAGTTTGACCGCTGCTTCTTGTACTAAGATAGAATGAGTCGGGCTGCCCCCTCGTTATGGTTTTCCCCCATCGGCCCGTTAGCACAGGCTGGCAGGGTCGGCTGCCATCACCCACTGACCTCTCCCTTCTCTCTCCTTGCTCTGCTGACTGCTTTACCTGGCATTTCTAGGGCCAGAACCTTATGTCGGGCTGTGGTTCTCTAACACTGACTCATTAAAAAGTCCATTTCACACAGGTTGCCCCATTTAGTAAAACTGTACCCATTCCATTATTTCCTGCATAATTAAATGTGTGCACTCCTATACCTTTCCCAAGCCCAGAATGAAGCAGTGACTCAATAATCTTCCCTGCTACGTTACGTGCAGTTGCATCTAAACATCCAGAAAGACCACAAGGCTACATGCAAGTAACCCCTGGAGGTCTAAGCGATCACCCGTCTGCATCTACAGTCACCCCCTTGACCTCAGAAGGAACTTTTCCAGCTTTAGTTCCAATAGAGAACAATCATTGGTTTGGGCTCAAAGTACCCTTTTCCCAATCGCACTGGTGTGGCAATCCATCCCCCTCCAGGGATGTCCACTGGAGGTGAGCGGGAAGTGGGGAAGACGCCTGGAATCATGGACCAGCTCTTTTCACCACCTCACGTCAGCATTCAGAAAGGACCGTTGTTACTTTCGGTTGTCCCTTTGCAGACAGCTGACACGCATCACGGGGAGGTGGTCGGAGAAAACGTCCAGAGGAGATTTCTGGGGGTCGCTGCCTTCTTCCAGGGCTGGGTCTTGCAACCTAGATCACCGGCAATACAGGGCGGGCCACCCGTGGCTCCATGCTGACTCCAGGGGCCCAGGAGGTCCTGGGGGCATGACAATTCCTGACCACTCCTGGAGGCACACCCACGACAGATGGGGTTAACCGCTGAGAGGGTCTCTTTGTGCAGGCCACACCACCTTGTGAGCAGTCTGCTTCTTCTCCACCTCCCCTAACTCGGCAGTGGGAACGGAGCAAAGAAGCCTCTGCACTGTGCCAGGCGAGAAAGTCAGCTGACCCATGAACAGATAACCCAGACTTCAGATTTGTAGGTGGGAGCTCCCTCCGGGCAGGAGGGCTCCCAGGGCTACTCCTTTTCAAAACCCAAAGGGGGAGTGGATGGAGGTGGCTGAGACATACTGTTTTCACCACTGAGGCAGGGAGAGTGATCCACTCGTTGACTGCAGTTTCTGGGGCATCCTGAGAATGGTTTTTGCCAGTTTTGTAAGCACAGAAGAAATGGGTGAGGAAATGCAAACATTCACCCTGATGCAGCCAGGGGCCGCGGAAACCACTGCGCCAGTGGAAAGGCTTCAGCACTGCACAGGCTTTTTGCTTTCTCCGCATGGAAGAAAAGAAGGGTGATGGGTGGAGAAGTTGAGTCCAGTATGGGGTCTGATCAGAAATGGGGCCGAGTGATAGAACCATCTGGAGGCAGGTAGCTGAGGCTGACACGGGGTGTCACTGTGGTTCTCAGTCCACCCAAGGTGGAACTGTCAGTCTCCCCAAAAGGTGACTTGGGGTATCACCCGCACTCCCCCTCCGCAGCATGGTCACCTTTCCCACGGTTCTGGTGCTCCCGTCTCAATGGTGAGGGCTCGCACTGTCCCCTCTACCTTGAGCAGCCCTCGTCCCATTCTCCACCAGCTGACCCCTCTTCATCTTCCTCATCACCCACCCACACCAAGCGTGCATGGCTTCCTTGCGCCTTGCCTACACCTTCCGCTTATACTCATCGTGGTGCTGAGCTCACCGGATTAAACTACAGCTGACTCTTGAACAACACGGGTTTGAACACGGGTCCACTTATGTACGGATCTTTTTCGATAAATATGGAATCGGCTTCCAAATCCACAGGTTCCGCATTCAACCAACTATGGATCGTGCGCTACGTTCACAATCCTTGGTTGAACTCGCAGATGCGGAACCGTGGATATGGAGGGCGGACTATAGGACTTGAGCATCGCATAGTCTGAGGCAGGTCCTGGAATCAATGCCCCTCGGATACCGAGGAACGACTATAATTGGTTTCCTTCCGCTAGAGTCTCAATTCCTGGAGGGAGCAGTGTATCCCTGGCTCAGTACACTTTATTGAGTTGTAACTTTCTCCCCTGTGGAGGCCCCCAGTCATTGCTTATGCAAGATTCAAGGTAAATACTTCTAACTGACGGAGGGAAAGTTCTGTATATACATATTATTTTCTTCTTTTGTTAAACCAGGACATTTTAACTACCATGAAACTTGGTTAAAATACAGATCTCCAGGTTCAAACATGATTTAAAACTTGTAAACTAAAATTTATGAGGGCTTCAAGCCACACAGCTTTCTGAAGTTTTTACGCCCAAGTTCACTGCTATAATCATATGCCACTGTGGCTTAGCCCTGTGAACGGGCCCCTGCAAGACAGAGAACTAGAGGGGGCTGCAGAGATTCTCCCTAAGATGAGCAGAATCTAAGTCACAAAAGGCTGCGTGGTTCCTTTACTCACCCCTAATCCTACTGTCCGTCACTTAAAACAAATAGCATGCCCCGTTTACTCCACAGACTCATGCCAGGCTTTCAAGCAAAGGTTCCAGTAAAAGTCTGAGTCCTCAAATAGGCCACATATTGTATGATTCCCTTTATAAGAAATGTCCAGAATAGGCAGATCCAGAGAGACAGGAAGCAGAGGAACAGTTGTCACGGGCTGGGGGAGGGAGAATGGGGCACGGCAGCTTTAAAAGGAAAGGGATTTCTTTCTGGGGTGATGAAAACGTTCTGAAATTAGACAGTAGTGATGGTTGCACAGCATTGAGAATGCACTAGAGCCACTGAAATGTACACTTTAAAATGGTTAAAACAGTGCATTTTATGTTATATGAATTTTATCACGATAAGCAAAAGAATGGCTGTGTCTTACCTTCCTCCCAAAGGTGCACTAAAAACTGTTCAAGCTGTCTCTGAACCACAACACTGAGGACTGGAGAGGATTATCACCTTTAAAAGGTGGGGGACACTGGGCTTCCCTGGGGGCGCAGCGGTTGAGAGTCCGCCTGCCGATGCAGGGGACGCAGGTTCGTGCCCCAGTCTGGGAAGATCCCACATGCCGCGGAGCGGCTGGGCCCGTGAGCCATGGCCGCTGAGCCTGCGCGTCCGGAGCCTGTGCTCCGCAACGGGAGAGGCCACAACAGTGAGAGGCCCGCGTACCGCAAAAAATAAATAAAAATAAAACAACAGCATCTTAAAAAAAAAAAAAAAAAGGTGGGGGACACTATCCCAACATCAACGTGATGGGAGGGAGGCAGAGCTGTGTCCCCCGTGACAGCTGGTCATCCCAGCCGCACCTGTCAGAGGGGACCTGTGTGCTTCGGGTTCATCGTAGATGACAAAATCCGATGCAAAAACCTCTTTGGAGCTGCTCAATGCAAAGGCTCAGAGAACACTCGAGCACACTCAGGCAAGATAAACTACATGGACGGCTCACAGACAGACCTTTCCGAGACACAGGGACAGCCACGAGACACCGAAAGCGACTTGAGGTTTTTAGTAGCGTTGTCACCCACAGAATGAGGGTCAATTTTCAGTCAAGAAGAATCATTTTGATTTACTGAATTTGAAGATCTGATACCTTTGAAATGAAGCATTCCACAAACTCTGCTGAAATAAGAAATACTTTTGATTTTTTAAAAACAAATGGTTGGTTTTGAAAAAACTATATGGTCCTGGGGGGACAAAGTTAAAGATATGTGGCAAGCTTAATACCACCAAATCCGATCTGGGAATTATTCTGAGGAGTTATTTAGCGTAGCTCTCCACGTTTTGTTTGTGATATAAATACACACATATACACCTAGATATGTATGTATAGTTATATTTATTTCGTGTGGAAGGGAGGGTTTAAGTCACTCTGTATTTCTTTTTTCCATGAGTCTAATGCTGAATTATGAGGATGCAGAGACTCCTAGAATGTTGAGCTAACCCATTAAAGGGCCAGACTTCAAAGAAAGAAAATGATTGACTGAAACACACACACACACACAGTTTTCTTAAAGTTATGGAAGATTAAGTAGGCACCATTGATTGTTCTGAACTGGCAGGAAAACTGGGGCAACTAGCATAGGTCTGGACAACCACGGAAAGCCCACAGTAAGGACCACACCGTGACCAGCCACCAGAGATTCAGGATGACAGACTTACCGAGAGCGTCCACTGGCAGGGGGGGGGCGTGCGGTGAGAAAGTGCAGGATACACAATTGACACAAAAAGGAAAATAATAAAGTCAAACTGGTATTCGAGCAGCAGTCTTACCTTTCTTTCATGTGTTAAAACAGTCCGTGGCTTGCCACCGAATTTTACATTGGGGCGATTAAACCCACATCCACCAAGAGCTGCAAATCCAAGTTCCCTTCCTTCACTTGCTAATGGCCTTTCCTTCTCATCTAAACAGACATTTTCCTAGTTAGTAACCAGCACCCCTAGAGAATGCAGCAAGGTCTTTTCTTAAAAAGATAAATGAAGACTATATTCCTGTAAGAAGCCAATTAAGATGCTTTAACAAGAAGAGCTTTCAAGTGTAATTTACTGTAACTTTAAAAGTAACTAGGGAAACCAGGATCAAAAGTTCAAGCTGGGGTGAAAATGAAAGTTTAAAAAAATTTTTAAAAATTTAAAGAACTTAAAATTTTCGTATAATAGCAAATAATATGCTAATATGGGACTCTGGGAGTCTGTTTCTTAGGTTTATAATATTAGCTTTGCAGCCTCTGGTGAAAACAACTATTTCAACGTCAGGCTCAAGGGTTAACATATTAAAATGTTCCAGTTCCCTCCCTCAAAGTCTCTGATAAACTTCTAGTAGTTACAGATGGAAACAGAAGGCTTTACCATAATTAATTTTTTAATTAAAATTAATAATAACATGAGAGCTAACTAAATGAGAAATAAGGCTTACCGTCTGTACAGTAAGGTGGCAGAAGTGGGCGAACAGCATAAAATGTTTCCCACTTCTGATCCTCTTACTTCCCCCAGCTGGGTTACAACCAGCTCTAGGACCTCAAGGGTCACGAGCTGACGTCAAGCAGCAGGGCTCGATGAGGGTTCAAGAGATGCCACTCAGAACCTGGGGCTGCTGGGTCAGCCCCGCAGCCCCTCCCCACCCTCCTGGCTGCCTCTGTCTTGTCCCCCTGACCACTCAACAAGGCGGCTCTGCCCCCATGCACCGACCCTGGGCGCTGGCCTGGAACTTCTCGGAGGGCCGGGACCATTCCTCCAGCCCCCAACTCCCTGCCTAGTTTTTACGCCCGGTAGGTGTTCAGTAGCCTGCCTTCCACAAAAATAGGTATATTCACCCACAGATGGAGCACATGTCAAGTTGTTTTAAAATGATTTTAAGGTAAAGTCTAATCAAACCCCAAAAACCATTCAGAGTTTTTTGACAGTGATATTTAAATACCTTTAGAGTAAAAATTACCCTTCTATAGTATAGTAAAAAAGAGTCAAACAAAGAATGTGGCAAAAGGTGATACAGCTGCAGAGTGAAAGTTAAGGTAAATTAGTCACACACAAAAATAACACCCCATATGTGCCTGCCTAGGTCAAAGGGAGTGCCAGAACCATGCTTAAATGTATAAACGCATTTCAACTTTGAAAAGGAGAGTCAGAAGATTTTTTTAGATCAAAGATCACAGTTTTGGAAAAAGGAGTGGCAGAAAGCTGTTTGATGACCTTCTGAAAACATATTTAAGAGGAAGTGATTACTGCGCTGTATAAACCAGATTCAGTTCTATCAAGACAAAAAAAAATGTATCCAAAGCATTGGATAACTCTCAGAAGGAACTACCAACACTTTACAAGAGTCTAGGAAGCTACCACTTGAGCACCTGAGGGAGATGAAACCGACAGAGAGGCCTTTAGGCAAAAGGGGAAACCGTAGCTAACCAGACCCCAAAATAACTGGGAGTCTCAAATAACCAGATTTCTTCCAGCCCTTAGCTTGTACTGTTTCCATTCTCAGGCCATACTGCTTCCAGGAGAGCACTTCATTAACATTCACTCAGAACGATAACTCTGGTACCTCCTAGAAAGCTCCATTCACCCCAGAAATATACAAATGTGAGTTTTAAAAGGCACTTACATATTTTAGAAAAAAATTTTTTTATAAAGGGAAGAAACAAAAACTGTCTTCTGGTTGTTCACTGGAGTATCTAGAAAGTCATCCAGAACATTCTAAGCTACTGACCTGACTTGGCGTAAGAACACCATCACTGCTACCTCGTCTGGAAAGGATATGGTGCCCAAGACCATCAGATATACGACTGGGGCTGACCAGATGGATGCTTCCGAAACCCCTGATCACAGCCTCTACTGTCTCAGCCTTCAGGCCTAAGTGCCACCAAGAAACCTCACAACTGAAAGCCAATTACTCCCAAGTCCCAGGACCAGAAGCAGCCCCTCATGTCATACAGTCCGGCACCTCCATGTGTCCTGAACCTTTCTATCCAGTGCTTTAATGGGAAGGTCGTTATCCTCTCTAGGCAGCCTAAGCAGAGCTGGGCAAGTCTAACTACCAGCAACTTCCTTTTGTGTTGCACCGCAATCAACCTACCAGGCATCCCCTGTAGGTCCAAATTCTGCTAATTGGACAATGCCAGTGACTTTGAGTCACAGATGAAGACTGTTTCAGCCTCCATGTAAAATTCAGATAAAAGGATTATCACTGCAGCCAAGAACTTAAGGCCTCTGAAACGAAAATTCTGGAAGAGAGAAAGGAAAACCGCTACTTCTTCTTACCCCATCCTTTTCACCAAATTCCCAAACCTTTTCCAAGCCACAGATCGTCCTTGGACCCTCTTCTCCAAACTCATTAATCTCTCCTATCTCAAAGCTGGCATGTTGTCAACTAGGTAGAGTTCAGCTCCAAATTTTGACCATCCTGTTCTTTTATAGAACCTCAGATTCACTGTAATATGGTGGCAGTTTTATCTACATTTACCTTTAGACTCACTACAACGTTACTGGCCACAAACCCTATTCCACTTGTCGAATGCTAGCTCTCAGGCACCTGAATTAGACAGAACATAAACTGCAGAAGCACCAAGACCAGGAAAACACATCCAAGAGAAACAAATGGGGCCAATACTAACAGAAAAACTGAGCGTGGGTGAATATCCTGCTGTCTTTATCTTGAAATGGTCTCCTGGTTATTATAAGAACTGGGGGGGACATTTTTCAGAAATGCCAAAGCTTGAAAACTTTGTCCTGTCCTTGCCCCTCTTCTACCAAAGAATCCCATCTCTCCAGATGTTTCTTTTAATTCCGAATGAGAACTGCTTGCTTAGGAAAGAGGAAATTTGGTTTGGGGGATTTCTACCTAAAAAAGTTGTTGTCTCAAACAAACGCTCAATACTACCCACCCACAGAGCATCCTGATGCGGAGGGGGGGGGATACCCATTTTACCAGTTGTGATGCAGCAAATTCCAAATCGTGGTATCAAGAAGAATTAGTCTAGAGGGAAGGTCACCTGCTCAAGTTCGAGAGAGAGTCCCTACATCTTGTTAGGTCTTAGTAAAATGTTACGAATGCTTTCAAAGTGGATGGAGCTAGATTTTTCTCTTAAAACTCCCAGTTCAAGCCGGAAGAGCAAAGCTGGGTCATGGATCTGATAATTAACTGGTTTGCAAATGACAATCAGCTGGGGGGGGGAGGGGCCTCTTGCACCAGCAGTCTCATTTTCCTTATCCAGCTCCCACCCTCATGAGCACCATGAAAAATCTCCCTACACAGCAATGATTCCCGGCTCCCACTGCAGCCTTTTCTAACATTCTCACGAGACTTAATAAAGGGTTTCAGAGATTATAGGCTGTGAAGGACAGAGGAGAAAATGACATCATTTCTGCAATAATTACTATACAACATTTGCAGAGAGGCTTTTAGGCATTATCCCAAGGCTTCCAAGAAATTTACAGGTCTGATCACAATGTACAATAAGCATGGAAACTGTCAAATTTTGGAGACCAGGTTGGGGGGAAGGAATGAGTCAAGTACAACTTTGCAAGGGTCTCAAATTAATAGATATTCTGCACTTGGGGACTTCAGATAGATTCTATTAGCTCCTATCTGTTCACAGGACCACTACACGTAAGGCAGTTTGACTGAAGACTTTCCACTTCAAAGAAGAGTCAAGCACGTGCTCATTTTCCCCAAGTAACACATTAACAGCAGAATTACCTTTTTTTGCTTTCTTCTGCAGTTTCAGTGTATCTGAGGACTTCTTTTTTATCTCTTGGCGAGCTTTTTTATATTCTAAGAGAAAGCAGAATATTGAATAATTTTACCACTTAGCTCAACAGAAAACACTTTAGCAACAGCCACTACTTTCATCACCAAAAGCATAAACTATGACATGCAATAAATAGCTTTACTGGAATACGAAATGATAAAACTCTCATGAGGACCTTTGACAGCAAAGGGGCTATGAACACGAAAACCAACAAAATGCACTGGGGTCTTTCCCTACAGTATTCATTCATACCAGCTTTGAGGAAACATGGTACCTGGGAACATTTTAATAAAAATTCTAAAATTCACAATTTCTCAGCTTAAGTATCAGGAAATATTTTCAGTATTATCTACTTTCCCAAGGCCCAAATCCACAGTGCTTCATTCCAAAAAGAACCCACGTGGCAAGACGCTGGCCAGATGTTACAATTCAGAAAAGAGCCCCTCAGACTACAGCAGGAGAAACTAGACCGCATGGAAAAGAACTGGGAAAGGCCCAGCTGCTTTACTTTCACATTAGTACCAAGGCCAGACACTGTGGACGTGGAGGAGGGGCGGCCCACGTGACTCACATCCCCACCGGCCACTTCCTCTTCCCCCACCAGCCTACACCCACCCTGGACTTTTCCATTTCTGTTGTTGGCATCTCCGTCACCCAGGCATGAACATCTGAAATGACAGTCACCTCTGATACTTCTCTCCTTTGCTACCCTCATCAACTAATCGCCAACTGGACCGGCTCCCACAAAGCCATCCCCGACCTTTCCCTCCCAGCAGCCCTGAGCCTATCAGAGCAGGGCTCTCTCTTATATGTTCTTGGTAGCACCTATGAGTCAACTCTTTCCTGTTTCATCCCCTCAGATCTGCCCACACGCTTTCCCTCCACCACACTTACTGCAGGTTGTATGATCCGTGGAGCAAAGTCTCCTGCCCCTTCCGCACCACCAGCACCCCACCCTTCGGCTCCAGGAAGACTGACGGGGGTGGCATCTGCCTGGACCTTTCTGTCCCCAGACCTAGCACATGAGGTACTGAGACCCACTGGTTGAAGGTTAGCTTACATCATTAAAAGTCTGGTTTTCAAAATGTGCTGAAATGCCCTAAGTGCATCTCTGGCATTTAAGCCTGCTGTTACAAATCACTTTTAACTCTGCTGATCACAATTAATGTCACAGAGCGCGATCAGGCTACCCACTGAGTGATGCTTCCTGCCCCAAACCCAGCACTGAGTCCTGCAATGGGATCACTTTTGACCCCTCATCCTCCAACACTGAGATGTCCACAGCAGCAGCGGTGAAAGAGCAGGTCCTCTGGGTGACATCAATGAACCCAGCAGAGGCACAGGCAGCAGCTGGCCACATGCCACCTGGGACTAATATGCACCTGCCGCCTCGCCCAGTACCTTTTGCGTGGTCTTTATCCAGCTGGTTGGCCACTTTCTTCCATTCTTCCATCTGCTCTTGAAGTGGGTTTATCAGACAGTCGATTAAAGCACTTGTACCAAAGGAGAAAGAGAAGGAGACATTAAACAGACACATTCTGTTGTCAAGGTTTACACTCAGTTGTCAAAACGTACCTGAATCACGATTACCTGAAGCAAGACAAGGCAGCATACTAAGCCCAAGTTCACATCCAAGTCCCCCAATTTCACAGCAACCGTGTCCTCAGGAGGCTTTTCAATGACTGCTAAGAAGCTGTACCCGTGACTGGTGGGCGCGACCTCTTCTCATGGCCCCTTTTTTCCATTCCCACACTCTATTAACAAGCAACGCTGCAGATCAGTGGG
Organism: Orcinus orca; assembly: GCF_937001465.1. NCBI lineage: Eukaryota > Metazoa > Chordata > Mammalia > Artiodactyla > Delphinidae > Orcinus > Orcinus orca. The sequence continues at coordinate 72,617,021 of NC_064575.1, forward strand.
GTCACACCTCTGGCTGCACAAGGGAACCAGCTGGAGAGCTTTGAAAAGGTGAGGACACCGGGGCCTCACCCCATACCTGATATAAACTTGGAAGGTGGGGGGCCAGCATTACCTTTTTTTAAAAAAGGCCCACATGATTCTGACGTGCATTCAGGATAAGTCATAAATGTAGACTGTGGACAGCCTAGGCAGGATCAGAGGGGTGAGGGGTCTCCAGGTACATCCCTTCTTATTTTGTGCACTCTCCCAGACTGCAGTTAAATGAGTGGAAAGGGAGCTCCCAACAGAGAGGGATCATGAGTCAGGGGAGCCGGGGTTTTTTGTGCAATGGAAGTAGGATCGACCCGATCCTACATTACAGAGATGTTGTTGGGAACTTAGAGAATGCCCATAAACTGTTTGAATGGCACTGGTGAGAACTGCAACAAAGGTATTCTCAGACTGCTTTTTGATGCTGGGCCTCCTGAAAATCTCCAAGCTTTTGGTACCACCCCCTCTTCTCTTACCAGGGTCTAGTGGTAAGATGCCCCTCGCAGGCGCATCCTCTGGCCTCACTTCCTCCAGCTCTGTCCAAACCCTCCTTCTGAACAGACATGCTCCCTAACCAGCCTGTGTCCAAGAGCCGCCACCCACCTCATCCCGTGTGTTCCTTCTCCTGTCATTCATCACCACCTGACACTCTATCAGGTTTATACAGTGTCTGGAGCGTAAGCTTCATGAGTGCAGGATGTGTTTCCTACTCAGGGCTATGCCCTGTACACCTAAGACAATGCCGGCACATAGTAGCTGCTCAGTACACAGTGGCTATTGAACTGGCGTCTCTTCATCACTAAAATGGAATGAGGTGTCACAGGACGGGCCCCAGAATAAACAAGATGACGTGCGTGGGAGGAGGCGCAGGGGGTGCCTTCACGGGGAGCGCTCCCCAGGGCCGAGGAGGGAAGGAGGAAGCCAGATTTTATCACACGCTCCGGCAGGTGCTTTCCACCGCGTGGACGCTGCGTGCATCTGCACAAGAACACTTCAGAGATTCCTACGCCCATCTGACGGGCTGAGAGCCCGGCCCAAGACTACGGCCTGTCAGCGGCCAGCCCGGGGTTCAAACCTAGGCCCGGGTGACTCCAAGACCAGGTGCTTCCCACTACATCCTGCAGCCTCCTGAGGTGGTCCTGCAAGAGGGTCAGAGGGATTCCACCGTGACAGCCTCTCATGCAACTTGCAATTCACAAAGCAGAGCGGTGCAGAAGTGCTGAATTATGCTGATCTGTTTGGGAGAACGTCCCCCTCTCACTGGAACACTGGTGACTGCAGACCCCCGTGCCAGCCACTGCCATTTCTACCCATCCTGGACGCTTGTGAAACAGACAAGAGGCTGGCAGCGTGGAAGGTTCTATGAGCCGCCCCCGCCCTCCTTGGTGGGCCTGGAGGACGTACACAGGTCCCGGGTAACAGGGCGGCAGTGCACGCCTCACTCTCCAGCACGGCAGCTCCTCCTCCTATGAGGTTCCTGCAGGGGTGGGGGACCCAGGGGTCTCAGCAGGGTGCTCGGCGCCTCACACTGATGAAGCGTGAGGAGAGACACAGAGAAGATCCCAGAGGGGGGTGCAGGCTCCATGAGGCAGGGACCCAGGCTGTCTGGTCCTTCACTGGAGCCCCAGGGCCCAGACCACTATCTGGCAGATGCTCAGTCAAATACTTGTTCGGTGAGTGCGCAGAGGGACGGGCTGTGATGAGAGACGGGCTGTGGGGATTCAACGTTATGGGGGAACCAGTACTGCTTGAGGCGAGTTATGCTCTGTCTCACCGCTTCCTTAACCTGAAATCAGCAAGGGCGTCTGAGGTCTGGGAGAAACACGGTCCTCACCTGGAAAACTGCCTCAGCTTGGCTTCTATGCTCCGATGCCTCATGCACATCCTGGTTAAGGCCGAGCCAATCTCCCTGGTACCACCTGGAAAAGCAACAGAAGCAAACATGAGGGACAGGAGACAAGTAGGACTCACTGAGGTCCTTAAAGAGACAATGAAAGAATTACAAAACTGGCCAGATTTCACCATGTTATAAAACCCAAGCCACGGTCTTGCAGACTTCTCACCAGGCTTGTGCACACAGACGTAAACAGCTACGTATGGCTATATATCTTGAAATCATTATCAAAACGAAAGCTACCTTTACTATATATGATACCCTCTAATATTTTCTATTGTTTTTTTTTTTTTGGTTTTTAGATGCTGATTGTGACCCAGAAGTTGATTTTACAACCCACTCATGGGTCTGAAAAATACCTCTCAAGGAAGATGATTAAAAGAGTATCTGATATAGTATCTGATATTTAGGGGAAAGCTGTAGTTTTGTTTTATTTTTTCCACTTCTGGCAAAATAATCCTCTTAGCATTACTCAGAACCACCAATGAAGCCACTCCATAAAGCCACATATTCTAGAATACAGGTAGCGTAGAGAAGAGCAGGGCTAAAGCAAGACGAAAGAGCAGGGTATGTTTTTTGATGGGTTTGGGTAACGCCAGAAAGAGAAGTCCTCAAACGCAGCAAATGTCGAGTAAACTGAAATACAGCTTAGTGCTCCCGAAATTCTTGTCATACTTTTCCCTTCAGGCACACCCTTTTCTAAGATTATTTTTGAAGTTCCCTTCCTTCCTCCCCTTAGAAACAATGCTTAAATCAGCATTTACTTGGGCGTGGAGGAGGGGGAAGTAGACTGTATCTGCAGATGGTCACTCTGCACTAAGCACTGGAAAGCACAATTTATAAATGTTATGAAAACACTGGGGCTCATGAAATCGGAGGGAAAAGGGTCCCCAAAACCACTGTGTTTTTTTTAATTTAATTTCTTTTACAGACAAGGCCTTCAAGGGAAAGCACAGGAATTTATGGCAGGTTTAACCAAATCAAGTTAATAGGAAAAAAATTCCCTCCCCTATTAGTACTTGTGACATTATTATGGGCTGTATTTTCCACTCCGCCTTCTCTCCTAGAAATGCCAGTGCGCTGCTTCACTTCCACCTGTTTTCCATTTTATTCTGCAAAACGATCAGGTTTCCAGAACCAAAAAATAAATAGTGGTGATACATATTTAATATTTCTATATTTTATTTCAGTCTGAAAAGAAGCCTTCTGGAGCAATTCTTCCATTCTTCTAAAACAGGGTTTCTCAATCTGAACCTGATTGACACATAGCGGCAGGACGATTCTTTGTTAGGGGGCCGTCCTTTGCGTTGTAGGATGGTTTGCCGCATCCCTGGCCTCAACCTACCAAAAGTCAGTAGCAGCCCCCCCAGCCTGTGATATCCAAAAATGTTTCCAGACAGTATCAAGGGCTCCCTGGGGAGCAAACTCTCCCCCAGTTGAGAAGCACTTCTGTAAAAGAAACTGAGTAAGAATGAAAGGTCATCGGAGGCTGACTTACTAAATGGCCAGAAGTATAAAATGTTGCCCTAGAGCTCCTGGCACCTGCCAGGAGTTAGTGACCACCGGAGCCTTACCATCTACACTGTAGCTTGCACCTCTCCACCCGGGAAAACCAGTAGAGGGCGCTGTTTTCACATGAGCCACTTGCCTTCTGGGCTCATTTCAGGTTCTTAAGCCTTTATTGCTTATAAGCAAGGACGAGGAACACTTAATCCGCAGGGAAATACCTCTTATTTTTCCTGGGCCTTCATTTAATTAAAAGTTAATAACCCGGCCATGCAAGGAAACGGGCACACTCGTTCACAGCTGGTAAGAGTGTAAACCAGCACTTTTCTGGAGGAAAAGTTGGCAGCATTTATCAAGAAATGCCTTAAAAACAAGCCCCCTCTTTGACCCAGCAATTCTACCCCTAGAAATTTTACCAGAGGAAACAATTAAGGGTGAGAGCAAATCTTTACCTATGAGGACAGTCACGGAAATGTTGCTTACAGCAGTAAAAACTGGAAATAACATCCCATTCTAGGGAGCAGGTTGAACAGACCCTAGGACACAGCCACACAGCGGACGAGCATGCAGTCACCCGAAGTGCTGGAGAGCGATGGTCAGGTCCCAGGAAGTGAGTCGTCTGTAGAGACCTGAGGATGTGCTGGGCCCTGGGATGAGTGCTTTGCACACGTGAGCTCATTTAATCCTCCCAACAAGCCCAGGTGTGCTGGTGTTACTATCATCCCAGACAGGAAGAAAGCTTTCCGTAATTTGGCTAACGTCACCCTGCTAGTAAGTGGGATTCTATCCCAGGCCACATCTACGGAGTCCATGCATGTAACCAGTCAGCACGTGGTACTTACTACAGACAAAGGGAGAAGGGAAAGGGCAGAGCCCAAAACACTCCGCTGAGCTAACCTAACTACACACTCTTATGGATGTTGAGACTTTACGGTCCAGCTCTCAAATTTTTGTTCCTGAGCCTAGAACTGTTGAATTGGCACCACGGGAACTAAGCTCCAATCTTTGCTAAGCTGTTAACACAGAGCTAAGTGACCGAGAGCTGCTTCGTTGATTACCCATGAGTTTGAGTCTCCTCAAAATAAAATTCTGCAGCTGGAAAAGATCACCTCAAAGCTCAGCTCCCTAACCCCATTCCTCTGCTCCCGACTTCTGTCAGCTTCCCAGATATTTTCATACATTGCCACTGGTCATTTATCATCCCCAGGAAAGCCCTAGGCTTCCCAGAGACAGCTGAACTGTGGGATGAGAACAAGCAGTTTCTCAACATGCTGTGTGCAGCCCACCACTGTGCTCTGCAGCACAGGGCTTCCTGTGAGAGAAGGAAATGAAGAACCAGAGCAAACTCCCAAATTGCAGTGTCTCTGTCCAAGTGGCACAAGGGCAGGAGACAGGCAGCTGACATCCTCCGTGGACCCCAGGACCCAACCATTAGAATTTGCTGCTGATCTCAGCCACGCAGGGCCCTCTAAAAATAGCTCCATCCATGGATGTGCTTCACAGGGTCTTCTGCTCTTCCTGACCCCTTGCTAAGAACTAGAGAAAAAAAAATCAGCAGGTTTGAAAAAGCTTCAGAGGAAGCTGGCTTTAGTTACAATGCCAGAGCTGACATCTGGAAGAGCTCTGAGCTGACAGAGAGAATATTTATGGAATCAAATGACTGCGATGTACTCAGCAGCCTGCGAGTAAGGACAAGATCTTACTTGTTTTCTGTTTTCCCTGCACCCAGCACTGGTACAGACTGAAGAAACCAACATGGACCACTTGGAGAGCATTTTGTTTGCTATACCTGGAGGTGGAGCAAGGGACTGGGTTTGTCTTTCGTTTAACACATAAATATTTGTGTATCATCTTTGGCACACAAGAGAAGACTCAAAATGAATACAAGATCCTTATTATCTTACAAAAGGTCTATACTGATTCATGGTCAGCCTGGAGAAACAATGGTGTATTAGTTTTTTTTTAATTGCAGTATAGTTGACTTACAATGTTGTGTTAGTTTCTGGTGTACAGCAAAGTGATTCATATCTATATATTCTTTTTCAGATTCTTCTCCATTATAGGTTATTACAAGATATTGAATGTAGTTCCCTGTGCTATACAGTAGGACCCTGTTGTTTATCTAATTTTCTATTGTTGCTGTAATAAATTATCACAAACTTAAATTTTAATTTTAAATATATTAAATTTATCAATATTTTAATTTAAAGCAGCACACAGCTATTATCTTACAGTTCTGGAAATTGGAAGTCCAAAATCAATTTCTCCAGGCTAAAATCAAGGTGTCAGGAGGGCTTCGTTCCTCTGGAGGCCCAGAGAATCTGTGTCCTTGCCTCTTCCAGCTTCTACCGGCCGCCTGCACTCCTTGGCTCCTGGCACCTTCCCCCACCTTCAAAGTCAGTGTTGTCACAACTTCAGCCTTCTCTAACCTCTGCTTCTGTGCTCACATCTTCTCTGACTCTGATCCTCCTTCCTCCTTCTTATAAGAACTCTTGTGCTGTACTGGACCCACCTTAATAATCCAAGATAATCTCCCCCATCTCAAGATCCTTAGCTGAATCATATCTGCAAAGCCCCTTTTGTCACGTACAGTAACATATTCACAGGTTCTGGGGTTGAGGACGTGGGTGTTTGGGGGGGCATTATTCTGCCTACCAAAGATGAAAAGGAGTTGTTAATTTGGGGAGAGGGCAAGGGGCACTATGGTCCACTCTCCAGAGTCCATCTATTTCCTCCCCAGAGGATTAATCAGGGCCAATGATCGAATGCCATCCCCTTTGGCAGTGGCTGGTTCAGGGATGAGACAAAGATGGAGAGGTTGATGGGGAGGCCTTTGGGGAAAATGTCCCTATGTCCCTGATCTTTTTTTTTAAATAAATTTATTTATTTATTTATTTTTGGCTGTGTTGGGTCTTCGTTGCTGTGCACGGGCTTCAGTAGTTGTGGCACACGGGCTCAGTAGTTGCGGCACATGGGCTCTAGAGCGCGGGCTCAGTAGTTGTGGCGCACAGGCTTAGTTGCTCTGCGGCATGTGGGATCTTCCCAGACCAGGGCTCAAACCCACGTGCCCTGCATTGGCAGGAGGATTCTTAACCACTGCACCACCAGGGAAGTCCCAAAAATGTTCCTGATCTTAAGAGCAACACACCGAAGAGACCCCACAGGTCATGAACTGGAAGCAGGCTGCCCAGCTGCTGTGGTCAGCCAGCTTTCTGGCCGTGGGGACACCTGCCTTAGGAGGAGGCCCGTCCTGTGGACAAAACACAGAGGAGCCCGAGTCTCCAGTGACCTCGCTGGGCTGCCAAATTAGCACAGTGGGGAGGCTGCTCTCCTGGACCTGGGGCTCCTGTTTTGCAAATTCACACATCTCCTTATTTTTAAAGCAACTTTGATTTGGTTCTCTCTTTTGCCAGTTTAAAGAAGACGGAAGGGAGCAACAGCCTCGTGCTTCCTCACAGCACCAGGAACCACCCCGTGGCTACAGGAAATACTAAGTCCATCACTCGCTGCTGAGAAAGGCACAGATACTTTATGGCAAAAATCTTCATTCTTTTCAGTGTGATACACGTTAAGAATTTTCTCCCATAACAAGCAAAGGTTTTATGATAAATTAGTACAAAATCAGCTGACGATCAAAACTGGGGGACCTGCAAAGGAGGTGATCAGTGGAAAGAAAGAAGTAAAAAGCCTAGAGGTTAGACTATCAAAGTATGAACATGGGGGCAGAATACGATGAGTTTTGCACATGAAGACACAAATTCCACAAACATTTATTCAGTATTGTATTAGTTTCCTAGGGCTGCTGTAACAAAGTACCCCAAACCGGTTGGTTTAAAACAACCAAAATTTACTGTCTCACCATTCTGGAGGTTAGAAGTCCCCAAACCAAGGTGTCGGCAGGGCCCTGCTCCCTCTGAAAGCTGCAGGGGAAGAATTCTTCCCTGCCTCTTCCTAGCTCTGGTTGCTGGCAATCCACAGCTGGTAGATGCGTCACTCCAGTCTCTGCGTCTGTCTACACATGGCAATTTCCCCGTGTGTCTGTCTTCACGTGAGACATATGTGAAGGCATTCTCCTCTCTGCCTGTATCTGTGTCCAAATTTCTTTCTTCTTATAAAGACACCAGTTGTATTAGACTAGGGCCTACCCTAACGACCTCATGTTAACTTGATTACACCTACAAAGACTTTATGTCCAACTGAGGTCACATTCACAGGTACCGGGAGGTAGAATGCAAGTTGTCTTTTTGGGGGGAATACAACACACCCCATAATAAGTATCTACCATACAACAAGGATTAAAGTCATTCCAAAGATGACAGAGACCTAGCCCTGGAGGGGCTCACAGACTGGCTGGGGGATTGCTATGAAATAGTGCAGGGAATGTGATTGTTGCAGCAACCCTATGACGTAGGTACTACTGTCCGCATCTTATAAATGGAAAAAACTGAGGCTCTGCCCGGTTAACTAACTGGCTGAGGGCCACAGAACTGGTAAGCGGTAGAGCTAAGATCCAAGCCCTGCTTTTACGGATACCGAAAGGCTCTCTCCCACCATGACAAGCTGGAGGTATTCCCCACCGAGGACAAAGAGACACATTAAAGTCCCCAACATAATACACACCTTTTAATGCCCATTGGGGGAGGATACAGGCAGTGGGGGGATAAGGAGAGGAGAGCCACTGACCCACTGTTCCTTCCCCCCGCAAAGCCTGACATGGCTACACCCTCCAGACTGCCACCTGCCACGGTGGCTTTGCAGACAGAGGCGGGCCGGTGGCATCCATCTAGTGGCATCGCCCATCCCTCCATGCTGCCTCACTTGCAGGTGGCGTCCATCTCCCCACGCAGCGGAGGACTAATGGACAGGCCATCCTGGGGTTTACAGTGTGCAGGTGGTGAACGAGGCTGGAAAAGCTGTTCTTTCAGGCTTGGCTTCTGCCGCAGGAGGGGTCGGGGCTGGAGGAAGCGAGGTGTAAGAAGTGCCCAGGTGGAACGCACGGCTACGATAAGGTGCTGTGCGTCTTGGCCACCCCTCTGAGCGCCAATGTTGTTGGGAGGCTAATTAAGCATCAGACGGCACCCCTGGGACAGGAAAGTGCTCTCTGAAACCTCTGCAGGGGAGAGGGTCCCAGGGACAGGCCCACCCAGGGCAGGTCCTGACCTCAGCACTGCTGACATTTTGGACCAGATCCGTCTTTGCTGAGGGAGCTGTCCTGGGCACTGGAGGCTGTTTTGGTTAGCCCTCCCCCACGCAAGTCAAGTCGACCAGGAATGTCTCCAGACATTGTCAATCGTCCCCTGGGTGCAAAATCGCCCCTGTTGCGAAGCACTGGCCTAGGGGAACATGTGTCCACCCACGAGGAGGGTCGCTGACTCCGGGCCGGACCTCGGGAAGCCTCAGCTGACACACTCCACTGTCACGGCAGCTGCTATGCGAGCTATTAGCTGGCTGCCCACCCCCAGCTTCACAGCCTCAGACAGGCAACTCCTGTCCCCACAATGAAGAAAAGACTCCACTTGCCACTAGAGACACACTGATTTCAGAATACGAAATTGACATTCCCCACAAAATCAATAGGCACAAACTCCCTCACCCACAGACTTAGGGACACAGGAATTCAACCAGAGGCAGGATGTGTTCAAGTCCAGAATAGGAGAATACCCAAAGGATTACGAAAGAGCCCAAAGCCCACGGCAGGCAGAATCTAAGCACAGAAGTCCCACCATCTGTATGGTTAGGAGAACTCCTCTGTGAGGCCAACAAGAGGCAGGGGAGCAAGACACTGACCTCAAACCACTCAATGGCTTGTGACTTCTCCCTGGACACCAGCTAGCGATGCACTGTCAGCCCCAACGCGTCTCTGAAAATCTGTGACTGTGGACACCAAACAGGCACCAAGCACACCTAACCTGACAGGCGCTCTCTCTCTGTGGATATGTGAAACTGCCTGCTGCGCCCAGTTGTTTGTAAGTTTAAAAGCTCTGGGGCTTCCCTGGTGGCGCAGTGGTTGGGAGTCCGCCTGCCGATGCAGGGGACGTGGGTTTGTGCCCCCGTCCGGGAGGATCCCACATGCCGCGGAGCGGCTGGGCCTGCGTGCCATGGCCACTGGGCCTCCGCTCCATGGCCGCTGGGCCTGCGTGTCCGGAGCCTGTGCTCCACAACGGGAGAGGCCACAACAGTGGACGCCCCTGTACCGCAAAAAAAAAAAAAAAGTTCTAAGAGAGGTGGCCATGTTCCCAGGCACATAACCACCAAACATACCAAACATCAAATACAACTGCAGGTTGCCCTGTGACATAGTTTTATCAGAAATCTTTTTCCAAAACATGTTTATCCACACCCAATCTTACCTGTTGAGGGGTAAGTGGGCCCCCTCGCCTGTCCACTGACCCCCAAAAGAGTCCTGGGGGCACCTTAGCAGCTGTATCCCACCCTCTCTGTCCTCCGTGCCACACACCTGGGTGACAGGCAGACCCTAAGCTGCCTGCAAGCCGCAGAGCGTCCAAAGCAGCCGCTTTCCCACTGTGGCTGATTTGGAATCTTAGCACAAACTCCTTGGCATCTCCCGCATTAGCGCGAGGGTCAGGAGGAAAAGCAGTAGAGCCGAAGGGTTAAGAGCTTGGCTCTGAAATCAGACCATGTGGATTCAAAGCCCAGCTCCCCCATTCGCCAACTGCGTGCCCTTGGGAAGGGTCTAACTTGCTTAGATTCAAATGCTGATGACTGTACTCCAAAAAAATGGTTATGCCAATTGGTGTTTCATGTCATCTTTGTTGCATACAAATACCACATCCCAAATGCATCATCTGTAATTTCCAGCTGGGGCTTCTTGTGAAACAATCTGAGGTATCCTAGATTTTTGTTTTGTTTTGTTTTTACGATTTTTGTCCTCGATCTTTTACAACTGCCTCATCCATATTTAATTTGATGGCAATATATATATATATTTTAAAAAGTAACTTACTTTTATCTTTCTAAACATTCCACTTATTCTGCAGAAACAACCAATCTTGATTTTCACACTCCTATCCCAAAGATTTATGTACCTTATAATTAAATAATGTAATGACATACAACTGGCATATACAGGTTTGGGAACACACACAACTGACCCTTGGTTAATCTGACAGCTCAGGTAGAAGAAGTGTGTGGACACAGAGTGAAGCCTACTTAGCTTCGAGCTTGTTGCAGGCAGGGGTTGGTATATTTTATAGAGAAAATAAAGAGCCCTGGTTACATCGATGGGCCAATTAAGTAGGACTTTGATGTAGCAATAATCGGCCAAGTCCTACAAAAGGGCAAAGGCCAGAGTAATTAACTCAGGCCTGGTTGGAGTGTCCGTCCACAGTGACGCGTTAGCCAGAGTGTGACAGCCCTCACTTCTCCCGCATGTAATATCGCCCTTCCCCGAGGAGCTAGCTAATGGGTACACAGAAGGCAAGGTAAGAGTTCAAAGGAACAAAGCCAGAATTGTTCCGCTGGGGCTCAGGGTGGGCCGCCCCCAAATATGCCATACTGGCATATTGATTATTTTGAATTAAAGTTACTTAAGAAATGGCCAATGCAAGAGAGACACTCTGACCCTCCTTTCTGTCTCCCTGAAAGCAGGAAAGGCATGTCTCATGTGAAAGGTGCCCTCCTTGCATCTGAAAAGTAGAAGGACACCCTTTTGGCCAGAGAGGGGGAATGCGGTCCAAGACACCTTGTTACTCCTTTCATTTACTACGCCAAAACCAAACTCTGCTTAGATTCTTCCCTAATTGGGCACACAAAACCTACATTTGTTTGTCCTGTCAATTTCTTACAAATTTATCGGGTTTTTTGTCTAAAAAGTCTCAAAGTTGCTGCTCTGGCCCTTTTGTTGGTCCCATTTCTATGAGACCTCCATGCACACAAATTAAAATGTGTCTCTTTTTCTCCTGCTAATCTGTCTTGGGTCAATGTTATTATTAGTGCAGCCACAAGAACTCAAGATAGGTAGAGGGGGCACCTTCCACCTCTTTGACAGTTCCTTCTTCCCAAACATCTTCGAAGACCAAAGGCCAAGAAGGAGTAAGTCCAGAGGGCCCGCCGGGGAAGGATCTCCTCCTTACCAGCAGTTATGCACCAACCAAGTGGTCACTGGATGGAACTCAAAGCTGTAGCGCTGAGAGGTTCACGGTCAAGCAACTGCAGTGAGCCCATCTCTCGGTGGTCCCCACCTTCCTGGCTAACCAGCTTAAAGGTGCCCCCAGCCCGAGATCTCTCTTCGTTGTTTATTTTCATGTCACAAAGCTCAAGACCGTTGTGTCATCAGCCTCCTGCTAACAAAGAATGGAAAGGAAAGTTCCCATGGAATCCAGGACCACTTCCGCAATGACCTGCGTCAGGTTGTGGGTTCAGCAAACAAGGAAAGAATGTCTCACTCTCCTTCCTCTCAAGCCCCTGCTCTCAGAGCCCAGAACCCTGAAATGTCAGGTGTCTTTTCACCTTGACGGCAGGCAAGAGGGCTGCCTGGGCTGCGCATCACAGGAGCCACGTCTGCGTGTACCAGCCGCCACTCTGGCCGGCCCGGCGGGCACACCATCTGCCAGCCCGGGGGGTGCCGGGGGCCCCCACGGTTCCACAACCGCCACGCCAGCGTCACGCCTGACGGTGAAGCCAGTGTGCTCGGGGATGCTTTCATTTCACAAGCTTAAGTGCTGGTACACAGACTGCGAAAGGCAGAGTGAGAGAGTCTCAAAGTGGCACCTGGGTGTGAGGCTGAATTCTAAGAATAAAGAAGGGAACTCAATTCTGACCTCCGAAGAGACTCAACCATGACACCCAGCTAACAAAGACCACACTTTTCCCAAATGCTCAGTCCAAGGGATGGAGTCCAAAAGGCCATTAGATGGACCCCTACAGTGAGCCCAACAACAGGGTCAGCAGGGAGGCCTCGGGCACTCCAGGCAGGGGACCAGCAGGACCTCAGGGGGAGGCTGGCACACCTGCTTGAGGTTCTAGGCAGCAGACCTTCCAGGTGACCTCCAGGCTGGATTAGATGAGCCCCCTTTACCGCTGTAAGAAAAATGATCTTATGGCAGCTGGGATGCTGGAAGAGAGACAAGGGGCGTTCCTATATTCCACAAACACTACTGTGTTCGACGCTACTGTGGTCTGCCTCTTGGACTGTCAGCAGAGGAGACAACCCCTGCCCTCCTGGGATGCAGCTCATCTAAACTCGGAAGCCACAGATTTCAAGGTGACCTTAGGGCTGGGAGGTGCCTCGGAAAACTCACGAGGCACAAACCAGGGGTTCCTTACTGCTCGGCACCCAACGCTTGCCTTTAACGAGCAGAGAAGCTCCGGATGCCCCCCCAGGAGTCCCTCACTCACTGCCTTTTCTCTTGCTCAGGGAAATGCATCCGTGTCCTTCACTGTGTCCCTGTGAGAAGGCTGGTTCCTGTCGGGGGCGCTGTCATTTTCATTAAAGGTCTAAGGAGGCACTCAGGGTATTAAGAATATCAAAAAACCAAACTGTTTCTTCTGGCTTCCTCAGCATTTTATTTTTATTCTTGGGCGCAGACAGATAGACAGCAGAGAGGTGGCATCATTTAATGCCCTGTATCTGTCTGACTACAGGGAGGGAAGGGAAAGGGACAAACAACTAGTTCCTGGTATTACGAGTTACCATACAGACCATCTATCATTTATATCGGCCACTCAGTAGAGACACTGGTCATCCATAAATCACTGAAGAGTATCCAGATACCTTATGCTAGTCCTTAAAATGGTTTCAATACTATCCAAACATTTCTGTATGTGCTATTTAAATCACCAAAATATTCTTGCAACAAATACACGATCTGATTTCAAGGAAACGAACGAATGAGAAACATGAGTAATATTTTAAGCAGTGGAAGGATCTGTCCCTTTGTCTTCAGAGGGTTACTTAGGACAAAAGTGGAAAAACTTAAAAGATTTTCAAAAATAAACCCGGAAAGCTCCTGGACAAAGGAAGCCTGACTTCCCTTTTGCTACAATGGCAGTTCTAACCTGCGTCCATCCTCAAGGAAGAGAAAAACATGCAGAGTTTCCCATTCAGAAACTGTACTCTTGGGCTACTGTATGTGGCTGAGACGTGTGGGACAATCCAGCTGGTGTTCATGGGGCACCTACTACTGCGCATGCAGCAAATGCTGGGCACAGTTTTTGGGAAGATGCCCTTGTGCCCACACCCGGGGCGGAAGATACCGCAAACTGTTATCAGCTGACAATCTTTCAGCCAATCTCACACTTCCCAGCTTCTCCCACTTCACGACTTTTCAAAAAGCAGAGGAAACAAGAAAGAAAGAAAGAAAGAAAAAACTACACACAGTCCCACCACCATCTGGTGGCTTCAGACCAGCAAGCACGAGATTCTGGCATGCACGGTACTGGCAGCCACAAAGACCAATATTCCTCTCCTTATGTTGCTATTTCAAAAGCAAAGTGAGACTCGTAATATGGAAACACAAAAACACGGACACGCTCGCACTTCTAGGAAAAACCCTGGTAGGAGCAAAGGCATTCCGACAGGGACTCTTCTCCACCTTCACTTCTGATGGAATGGCGCCTGGTTGAAAAGTACTGCAGGAGTGTCACCTGGGAAATGCCGCCGGCTCCCCGACATCTGCCACCATGAACTCCCGCTGCCGGGGTCTGCCTCTGCTGTATGGGTGCAGAAAGATGCTCCGGCTGGAGCCAGGCCTGAGCAACTCGAGGACGCCAACACGCGCCAGCAAAGCAGATGTGGGTTGATGTGCAAAACCGCACGTCGATTTCTTAGCTCATGAAATTGAACTGTCAGGCAGATAAGAGGCTCACAGCCACTGATCTGAGCATTACCTCCCAGGCGGCTTTCAGGGATAAATCTCAAGATGGCTTGAGGAATATGGAAGCAGAGGAGGGCAGTTCGTGTTTTAGGGGCCAGAGTTAAGAGCCTGAGGCACCCATCTCCCCCAAAGGGTTGAGACCCCAGAAATGATGCCTTTTTGCTACTCCTCTGGCTCTGCTTCTGTTGGTGACCCAGACCCCTCGTGACAGAGATTATCCTTAGGACAGTTTATCCTAAAACCTCCAGTATCTAGAGTCAGGTTACCCTTGTGTGCTGCTGGCCTAAGAGCTACTCTACTCTTTTAAGGGGCTTCTATACCTCCCTGAACTACGCCAGAATGTGCTGGCTTTACCATCTCTCAGGAAGCAATCTTGCTGCTTTCCAAATTATTAAGAGTAGCTACCATTTACTGAGCGTTGGCAATCTAACAGGCACTTGTAAGCACACTGTATTCAATTTTTTAAATCTCATGATACTCCTTCCTCAGGTATCATTGTAAGGTAAGGATTATTATCCTCATTTTACAGATGAGGACAAGGGTGCTCAGAGAAGTTAAGTAATTTGCCCACGGTTGCACAGGAGAATTCAGGACTTGCATCCAGGGCTGGGTCCATAGTTAGAACTTTTAACCATCTGTGAAGACATCTCATTGTTGCTAACATGTACCAACATATTTGGTGGATGAGAAGTTGGGTTTTTGCTCTCCAGCCCCATCCTGTGATCGAAGGAAAATAAAAACCCTGCCACCCAGACATCTGTGTTATCAGCCAGACTCACACTGCCGCCACTTCAACTGTGTGTGAGCGGGCTGGTCTGCGTGCAAGGCCCTGGGATCAGGTGGGCATGGGCTGTCTCAGCACGCCTCACCTCCTGCAAGCTTCCTGTGGCACTGGGGTGCTATTTATTTGCTATTATTCATGCAGAGGACCCTTCCCTACTTGCCAGAAGACTCTTTCCCCAAATCACCCTTTCAGCTACTGACCCATCCCAGGAAGGGCCGCTGAAGTGTCGTTTCCCAGAAACGGCCATCCCTGTTTAGCCGAATTCAGCATCCCTTGGTCTTCTACAAACACTGTGTTTCTCATAAAACAGCACATAAAGTGCATATCTTTGGACATAGTAGGTGCTCAACAAACCTGACTAAGTGGGACCTGGCAGATAGGCCAAGCTTCAAGTTCTAGGCCCCTAACACTGGCTCTTCCCAATTCTCTTAGTACATCTCCCTCCTCCCCATTCTTTTCTCCATCCCTACTCCACACCCCACCCATCCCTGTAATAAGGAACCCATCAGGAGAGGTTAAGATTTAAGATTCCAAGGGAAAAGTGGTTGCACTTAGGCCGAGACTACACCCGTGGCACTGGAAATGCAGTCAGAGTTCCCTTTTGTAGCTAACTTTCTAGCCAAATTCACTTAAGATCATTCAAACAGACTTAATTACCATCCTAGTGTTTTCTTCCCCTCAGTTTCTATTTCGAGTCGTACCTTCCCCCAGCGGTTTCTGAATGAATGTTTGGATGGTTTCTGACCTAAGAGTAATTGAAACTCTAACCCTGGTACAGCCAACAGGAGGCTGACTCTTACAGCCAAACCGAGAAAGCAGGTCTAAGGCTCCAGGTGGCAAGAAAGCAGCACCGTGACACAACCAACGTGTCCTTAGGACCCTACAAGCCAGGCCAGCCCTGACCTCCCATCCTCCATCCAGGGTGCAAACTGGTTTTAGTTCCTAGCTCCCCAACTGAGTCTCAAGGTCAAGCAGTGGTAATGTGGGTCCAAAAACTACTCCTCTCCCTGATTCCCTGAGAACTCCACCACCACGCAGACCGTGCCAGGTGAAATGCAGGTGGACCAGGTGCCCTGGACAGGGAGGACAGACACGTGGAACGTGACTGTTCACCGTGTTGCACGCCCATAGGACACGGGGGTTTTGCTGGGACAGGCTCCTGCTGGGGAAGCTTCCCCACCCCTGCCAGGTGTCTTCCTGCCAACAGAGAAACGGCAACTCTGGGTCCAGAGAAAAGAGGAGGCTTTGGGAGCATCAGACAACGTTTGAGGGCAAAGTGGCTCAATGGAAGCTGAGAGCGGGTCACAGAGTGGTCCTCGGTTCCCATTGGCCTCCATCCCTCCCCATGCCTGGGACAATAAGGAGCCTGTAGAGAACTCAGTATAAAAAGGTGGACGTGGGGCTTCCCTGGTGGTGCAGTGGTTGAGAGTCCACCTGTCGATGCAGGGGACACGGGTTCGTGCCCCGGTCTGGGAAGATCTCACATGCCGCGGAGCGGCTGGGCCCGTGAGCCATGGCCGCTGAGCCTGCGCGTCCGGAGCCTGTGCTCCGCAATGGGAGAGGTCACAATGTGAGAGGCCCGCGTACTGGGGGGAAAAAAAAAAAAAAAAAAAAGGTGGGTGTGGAGTAATGTTTCTCCTCTGCCTTGCACAGGACTAGAAGCTCAAAGGCCTCCAGCACTGGCACTTAAGGATGGGATAATGGAGGGAAGGAGCGAATAAGGGGGCCAGATGATCACTAGCTCACCTCCCCGTTCCCATGCATATACACACGTCGTCACACTTGTAGCGCTGTCCTGGGTTTACTACTTCTTGGGCCTGTGTCCCCCCCCATTGATAGGGGACCTCCAGTGACAGTTTCTGAACCACCCCTGAATTCCCAGTGTCTGGCAAGATACATGACCCATCTTGGACTCAACAGATATTTTGCAGATAAAGGAAACCAAAAAAGCAAAAAAAAAAAAAAAAAGAAAAGTTTAATAATTGGATAATATCCTATTCTGAAGAGCTGAGCTAAATGTGAGCTCCCAGGAGAGGCTGCTAAGAGGTTGTTTTTGAGTGTTAGACTCACCCCTGGATCCACGCTGCCATGATGTGAAGACAAAAGGGAACAGGGGTTCTGGATGGAAAAGCTGTGAATTCTGGGAGTCCTGCCTGGTTTAAGGTTCAATATCGTCTAGGGAAAGAGCATCATATCTAAATGCTAATTTGATAAAGAATATTTAGACCAATGTTTGGCTATTCTGCCAACCTTTCAAATGAAATATTTGAGCACTTACTACCTGCAAGTCGTTGAGGAAGCATAAGAGGGTGAGTCCTCTTCCAGGTAAGAGCGCACACAGAAGAAGAACAAGGAAGGCAAAACAAAGAATCAACTCTTTTTGTTTTAAGATTCGGGGCTGATGATGGACCTCAAAAATCCCCATTAGGATGGAAGAGGGTCCATGAAAATGTTCACAATATTCCGAGCATAGTTTTTTTAGAAGATAATTACTAAGAATCTCAGGAAGCTTCAGATCCCCTCATATGCTGTTAGAAAAGCCTTTGCAGGAGCAGCTCTGTTGCCATGACAACAATCACTTGGCTGAGTAGAAAGGAGGACGAGGGACCTACCAGATGGTATTCTCAACAGTCAGCCCTGAGATTTTTTGAAGGCACTTTCTAAAGGACCTTCAGCATCTCGGAGTTACAGAATTTACAAGCTGAATGAGACCTTAGGAGTAACCTAGTTTTTGTAAGTCACCGCAACTTCTCTTTTCTCACCCTTGCCTGAGTTGCCTAGACTCAGCTGAAACATCTCTAGGGCCAGAGACCGTACTCTGCCCCACGCTCATAGGAAGACGGCAGGGAGCTCTCTACCCCCATAATCCTTAGAGTGGAGTGAGCATAGGTTTAGGAAAAGAGGGAGTTATTTGAAGGAACTTTCCCTCCCCAAGCAGAAGGTTTGGGTAAAGCATTCTGGCCTCTTTGGCAATGGCTGCCACCGCTCAATGAGTCTGAACAAAACAAGAACAGCCATGGAAGGTAGCTCCTCCCAGGTCTTAAGCACAGAGCTGGTTTCTAATTCCAGCCATCGAGTACTACCCGGAAATTCATAATTGTCACCTAAACAGAAAGAGTACCAAGGACCCTGGTGGTACTCGGTAAACCACGTAGGAGGCTGCATATGGCAAAAACATAACCACATGGCTTCTCTCCACCTGCTGTATACACCGCGCACACGTGTGCGTGCACATACACACAGACCCACCACGATGTGCCTCTCTGGTCACCCTGCAGAGCATCACTGAGGACGGCTTCTCCCAGGGCCCTGGTCATTTTTTGAGATGAATGCATGTGGATTCTTAGGTAACTCCCAGGGGGACACATTTACGTAGACCAGGATTGGGAGAAGAGGACAGGGTGAGCTGGGGGGATTGCAGGGTAAGCAATTCATAAAAGTGGGTGCAAGCCTTACTGAAGGGGAAAACCCACACCTCGCCCACATGTGCTGCTATGAGAAGCGGCACGGCCTGCAGAGGAGCCTTCCAGATCAAGCCAACGTGAAGAAGCGACCTCCAGGCATCTCCTGACCCCACCCCCATCATGGTGAGGTACCAAGACAGCAGGTGCCCGGGAAGCTCTCCTAGGTGCCTGCTTCTGTTCTGTCCGCAGCTCCCTTCAATTCACTGTGCCCTGCACCTCACCACTTCCCAGACGGCTCTGGACACCATCTGCATCTTCCAACAGACACTCTGGGCCAGTGCAGCGGTACCTGGGACCACCACCATGAAGCAAGCTTAATGGCTCATTTCATATGCGAAAGAGTCAGAAAAGTGTAAAGGAAAGAATCTATGTTTAAACTCCAGTGTACTTGGCGCCTTATAAAGAATTTCTACCATCCCAAAAGAAGACTTTGAAAAAATGAAAAAGATTTGCCTGACCTACAGTACTCTCCTTGATACCAGACACCCAAGTGGGCTTATTTTCACAGGAACAGATTTGATATGAAGACAGCACCAGTGAGCAGGGGTCTCCCCAGAAGGCTGCCATGCAGCCCCCCAGGGTTTGCCACCAACGTTTCCAATCAGGAACCCAGCACTCCTTCGGTGAAGAACCCAGCAAACCATCTTGCTAGTACTCCATCGGCAAACTTTTAAGTTTGAGGCAGGAATTAACTCCAGTAAGAATCCGTGTCGAGTCTGTGAGCATCCCAGAGAGATGGCATTACACCACTCCAAACCAGTGGTGACAACTGGGGGAGACAAAGGCAGAGAGCGGCTCCCAACCAGAAGGCGGAGGAGAAAGAGGGTGGGACAGGCAGGCGTAGGCTCGTTCCTGGTCCACAGAAAGAGCTGGCCCTCCCCCTCTGCGGGTCTGTCAGCCAAGTTTCCAGAGGACCACGCAGGGCCGCAGGAAATGGCACAGGCGGACAGCCATGAGGTAAGAATGGCTCTGTGTCCGGATGGCTGTAAAGACCAGCTCCCAGCCCTGGAGAGGCTGGTTTATTTTAGGAGACAATTACCAGTTATGACAAAGCTGAAACTGACCATTCAGGTAGAAGTCTTAGCATCAGGGATCTTCTGGTTCCAAGCAAGAAAACAGGAAAAGCTATGACATTTGAATGAGGCCAAGTATAAAGAGTGTGTCTGTGTGCATCTGTGTGTCTGGGTGTCTAAGAGAGACAGATACAGACACGAGTGAACCCAAGAGTAGGGACAGGTTAAGGCACCTGACGATACTAAACCACTAGGTTAACACAGAATTGTATTCAGCCCACAAACAAGCATTCAAAAGCAGATTGAGAACTGCTTAAAAAAAGAGAGAGACTAAAGAAACCCAATTTTCTTATTTTTTAAGGTCAAAAGACTGAGACCCATCTGGTGGATTAATAAGCCCAGGACACCCACCAGCCAGCTGAGTGCCCCACCAGAGAAACAACCAGATCCCATATGCAGGCTATTTCTCTGATTTCTTTCTTCGGGAAACAGGGAGAAGGGAACCCTAGGGAACGTTTCGCTGGCCCTGGAGAGATGGCCTGTTACTGAACGCCTGAGACGGACAGTAACAGGCCCAGCCGAGCACGAATCTAGACGCAGGCCCCCGGGTACACCACCTCTCAGTTAGCGCAGGGCAAGCCAGCCAAGCAGCAGCGTCCCACCAAGGTTCAGAACTGGGTTCAGGCGTTGGACATCTCTCGTCACTGTTCCAGCTCTCCCTCCAACCAATGGTATAACCTTGGGTGATACCCACTCTGAACCTCAGTTTCCTCCTCAGACAGTAACTCCTCCACAGACCCACTGAGTGAGATAAGCCAAGCAGGATGCTGAGCACCAGGCCCTGTGCGGACGGAGTTAAGTATATGCAACACGTACTTGCCAGTAACATTCAAAACTGCAGCTCTGGGCTTCCCTGGTGGCGCAGTGGTTGAGAGTCCGCCTGCCGATGCAGGGGACACGGGTTCATGCCCCGGTCCGGGAAGATCCCACATGCCGCGGAGCCTGCGTGTCCGGAGCCTGTGCTCCGCAACGGGAGAGGCCACAACAGTGAGAGGCCCGTGTACCGCAATAAAAAAACAAAAACAAAACTGCAGCTCTGTTTCCAGACCTCTTCACTGCCTTTATGCGCACACAAGACTTCACAACTAAATCTGGTTTGGGATTTACATCTCAACTCATTCCAAAATGCATTTGAGTTTTCTGTTTAGTACCCCAACGGCAGCGAAAATTTGTGTTACGATCAATTAAGAAGAGGAGGTTACTGCCTTCAAAGACAGCCACAGGCCCTTCAAGCCTCTTGGGGCTGCTATATATGGCTGCACAGGCTGTGCACTGCACAACTCCAGGGGATACCATTCCCACAGACAATGAGTCGTGAGCATCCTGAAGTCTGGTTTCTATCCCAGTCAAGTCTGGAATGAGGTCTGGGTGGAATCTGAGTCATGGCACTGCCAGCTCTGCCACCCCCCATCCCACACCCTCTTCTTTCGTTTCGTCTCTTGGTAAGCTTTAAAATAGACTAATTCACTCTCAGCAAAGGGACAGCTCCCACCCCTGACAGCTGGAGGACAGAATGGGATGATTATTTACTACTGAAACCTGGTTTAAACAGAGGGTAGTACCGATGGCCCACCCACATATGTTAAAAAAAAAAAAAAAAGTCACACCTTAAATTCTCGGGAATTACTCAACTAAGAATGCGGTTGCAACACCCTTTTCCTCTCCTTTCTGGGTGGATGGGTAGATTTGTTTTCCTGATGTAGAGAGGACCACTCATCTTTGCCCTCATTATGGGGCTGGAAAATCATCTCTGATTTCCAAACCAACAGCGGACTCACCAGCTGACTTCAACTTACCAAAGAGGTGCATGTTCCAGAAAACTTTATACTTCAGCTGTTTTGGAAATAGACATGATTTTTTCCCCCAAAGAAACAATGTCCTGAATGGTAATTATGTTGTCAGGGTAACTGACAAACTGAACCCATTACATATCTAACCCAGGTACTACTGAACCTAAGTGTTTCTATCGGAAAAAAGTAGTCATTTTCAACTTGGGACATGGGTTTTAGTGGCAAAGAGAAAAGGGCAGAGAGAGAGAAAAGGAGGAGACTCCTGCATTTGAAAGGACGACACTTCCTGCACTTAATAAATATTCTACACCCACCACGCACAAAAAACCACAATGAGTCAATAAAACAGTCCTTGCTCTAAAAAAAGCTCCCAAGTCTGTGGTACAAAACGACAGCTAAGTAGGAATGGATGATCCAAGGCGAGAAGGTTCAAGATTTGGGGAGTCAAGAAGAGCTTGTCTAAGCTGAGACAGAAGGGCCCAGACAGGCTAAGACGGGATATTGGAGGGTCGGGAAGGTTGGGAAGATAGAGCATTCCAGACAGAGAGAAGAACATGTGCAAAGGCCAGACAGCAAGAGGGAACAGTGTGTGTCTGGGGGCCTCTAAGGAGTCCAAAGTGGCTAGAGCATCACAGACACGGGGGTGGCTCAGAGGATGAGGCTGGAGGGAGAGGGCAGGCTTTGAAATGGTCTCAGCAATAAGGTCAAGCTTTGGGGGGCGGGTAACTTCACCCCAAGGCAAATGGGAGCCACAGAAAGGTTTAGAAGAAGGTGCATGGCCAAGAGGTGGAAGCAACCCAGGTCTGCCCACAGATGATGGATAAACAAGATGTGGTATATACACACGATGGAATATAATTCAGCCTTTAAAAAGGAAGGAAATCCAGTGACATGCTACAAACATGGGTGAACCTCGGGGGTATTACATCAAGTGAAGAAAGCCAGACACAAAAAGGCAAATACTGTATGATTCTACATATATGAGGTGCCTCACATGGTCAAGTTCACAGAGAAGAAAGTAGAATGGTGGTTCTCAGGGGCTGGGGGCAGGGGGGAATGGAGAATTGTTTAATGGGTATAGAGTCAGTTTGCAAGATGAAAAAGTTCTGGAGATCTGCTGCAGAACAACGTAGATATATTTAACACTACTGGACTGTATACTTTAAATGGTTAAGATGATAATTCATCAACTAATGTAAAAGTCAGGTGTGAATGGCAGAGGTCCCAGATGAAATGATCAGTCCTTGGCTATAGGTTTTTCATTTTTCAAAAAAATAAAAAATAATAGTCACTCAAATCCATTTTAAGCTCTCTGATAGCAGGGACCGCCTCTCATGAAACAGGTGTCCACTGGCATTGGCAGGTGGAAGATCTGTCAATGAGATGCTCCTACAGGAAGTGCCTGCTTTCATGCCTGCCTGCAACGACCTACTTAAGCCCGGGTCGCTTCTGATACACATACCCCACAACTCCTCTGTGCACTGAGTTAGTTATTTGTCTCCCCTCTCGCCTGTGTTCCTAATAGAAAGCCCAGTCCTTGGCCAGTGCCCCCGGAAGAACAGCGGTTCAAGGGCACAAGCACCAGAGTCAGAACTTGGTTCAAATCCCAGTTCCCCCAGCCCCTACCAGTCCTCACCTTCCCAAGCCTCAGTGTCCTCATCTCTAAAGTGAGGGGTAGGGCTTCCCTGGTGGCGCAGTGGTTGAGAGTCCACCTGCCGATGCAGGGGACGCGGGTTCGTGCCCCAGTCTGGGAAGGTCCCACATGCCGCGGAGCAGCTGGGCCCGTGAGCCATGGCCGCTGAGCCTGCGCGTCTGGAGCCTGTGCTCCGCAACGGGAGAGGCCACAACAGTGAGAGGCCTGCGTACCGCAAAAAAAATTAAAAAAAATAAAGTGAGGGGTAACAGTACCAGGTTGTTGAGAGGACTCAGTAAGAAGGCACCTATGAGACACGGGGCCAAGCACACAGTCAGCACCAACGCGGTGGCTGTTATTTGTAGAGTCCCTAACACTGTATCCAGCGCAATTAATAAATTTTTTTTTTTTAACGGTAATGTCCATTCAAAACTATTCAACAAAATGGCAGCTGTGGCTTCCAGGCCCAAGTGAAGCAGTGGCCGAACCTTTCAACAAATGCAACAGTCATACTTGGTTCACATGAATCATAACACTTCTTAAAAGCAGAGGAAGTGGCCCAGGGGGCCCTCAGAAAAAATGAGCAATAGCATGTGGACAAGCTAAAGGGCCCCTAAGTCCATCCGTCACTCCTCAGCAGTACAAATACATACTCAAAGCAGCTCTGCGAAAGGATATAATCAAACCTTAAGAAGGACAGAAATCCTGACACAGGCTATGGCACGGGGGAACCTTGAAGACATTCTGCTGAGTGAAATAAGACGGTCACAAAAAGACAAATACTGTCTGCTTCTACTCACAGGAGGTGTCTAGAGTAATGCAAACCGTGGAAACAGAGTGTGGAAAAGCCAGGGGCTGGAGTTAGAAGAAAATGGGGAGCTGTCATCTAACGGGTATAGCTTCAATTTTGCAAGACGGGCAAGTGCTAGAGACTGGCTACACGACAGTGTGAATATACTTAACACTACTGAGCTGTACACTGAAAAATGGCATTTTTTAATATAAAGATGGAAATTGTTATATTATATGTATTTCCCCACTATTAAAAGTTAAATGAAAAATTTCAAAGGATCGCAACAATCTCATCTCAGATGGTTCTGGAGGAGGAACTGAGGCCAGCACAGGAATGTGATGCCGTGTCTGACCAGATCAGTCTGGTGGCCTTAGAACGAGTCATGCAGAATCACAGGGTGAACCAGCCCAGGCCCCAGGTCCTTTGAACCTGCAGGGTCCCCTGTCCCTCCTCAGTACCACTTTCCCCTTTGCCACCATCAGAGGTGACAACATCAGGTCCTCACAGCTCTGGGCCACATGTGCCTCCAACCGAAACAGGAATGCAATTTCATGTTTGCAAATGCAGGGCACGGATCCACCAGACCAAATATGAAGACACTCAGCGTACAAAGGAGCATGCAAACACTGTGCCGAGACTGTGTCAGAAGGCTCTGCACTGTCCTAGGCTTGAGTCTGCAACACGTGACTCCAGGGCAGTGAACTGCACACAGAGCCATGTTCATGTGCATCTGGGCTGATTGGGAAGCTGGTGGAGGTTAAGAACACGGGCTCAGGCACCTTCTCAGTCTGTTCGTGTTGCTGCTGCTGCCACTGCTGCAAGTGTGCTTGGTCTTGAGCAGTAAAAACACACCATCAGCATTGCTCCGTTACGTGGGCTTAGCCCACCGATATGCCTCAGTATGTCCTGACATTCTGCCCACACACCAGCGCTGGGCACGGGAGGTATAGAAACAAGTCAGGCCATCCCTGCTGCCAAGAGTCTGTGGTCTCATAAGAGCGTTAGATACGTAAGCTAGTGGGCACCTGTTCCTCACAGGTACTATGATGGACTAGAGAGACACGAAAGGAAGAAGATGGAATAAATGGATCTGGTGAGCACCCCTCCCCCCGCCAATCCTCTAACACTCCCTTTCTGAGTCTGAAGTGATTGCTGCTGCTGCTAATACCTGGGAGAGAATTAAACTCTTTCTCAATTCACCCCTCGAGCAATAAGGCATTTTGCTGTTGAAATCTTGATTGCTTTTTCATTTCAGATTTTGAGCTCCTTTAGGAAAACAGGGATTGATTAGCAAACAATCAGATTAACTCGCAGAAATCCACACCTAAGGACTAGCATTTCATCGGCTCTCTGCCTGCAGCAAATCCTAAAGTTTTTCCAATCAGGATTATGTAAGTAGGCGGCCCACAGCTAGAAAGGCACTCTCTGCTCAGAGTGAGGGCAGGGTGTCTCCTTCAGCCTTCAAAGTCCGTGCCTAATGTTCTTCCCAGGATTCCTTCCCAGAACACTGGTGGCAAAAAGATGCTTTGCAGGCGGCCTGGGCATCCAGTGAGGGCTACCTCCCTGCTGTAAGAGGTAGTGATGTGGCTGCCACGCAGCCTAGAATCATCGGGAGACCAGCAGCTGCCGCCACGAGGCAGGGATCCCGTGCCCCTCCCTTCCATTTGCAGGAGAACAAGTACCCACCAGAGGACCAGTAGGGTCCCAGAGAGTCCCCACTCAGGTCAGGAGGTAGCAGACATTCAGGCGCAAATGCCATTAACTCCCTGAACCCACTTACTTAAATTTTCCTGGCCAGTCAATGATAGAAGACCTAAAATTCAGTTCTTCTACTCCTTAGGAATGAGAGAACCAGGGGAGCCGGGAGGATCCTTGAAAAACCATCTGGTACTTCAGAAGGGATCTTGCCTGAACCAGAGGTTTGCAAAAGAGTAACTTTTAAGCAGCAAAATGCTATTTAGATTTGAGATGTTTCAATGGAGAAAAGAGGTCCAGCTCTGGCCAGAGCGGATGGGGACGTGCAAGGGGTCTTTGCAGACACCATTCTCCACCCCAAGGGCCTGGGCACCCTCCAAGAGCGTACCCACCTGACAATGCCACTGAAAACCAGAGCATACCCGAACTTTAGAGACCTCTGAGATCTAAAAACAAAACAAAAGGGCCACTGGCAACGACGTGTTACAATTCCTGCTTGGGACAGCAATCTCGTGCTATAGGCAACGCATATACTGTATTTCTAGTATTCATGTCAACGTTTGTGGTGGGCATGAATATTCCCATCACGGATGAGGAAAATGAGCTACAGAGACTACAGTGATTCCAAGAGGTGGCCTGGTGCTTTATCCCTCACCCTGCCCCCAACTCTATTTTTGGAAGGGGGACCCTTTACATACGCTATGCGTGCTCTCTCAGTCCTGTGTAAGTACCATGTAAAAGTACTCCTTCCAGATGGACTACTATTTAAACACTTCCTCTAAAACATTCTCAAGCTGCCTGTGCACAGAAAGGGTAAGTAACCTGCCACAGGTCACACAGCTAACATGCAAGGGAGCTGGCCTGCAGATCAGATTCTGTGCCTCCAAAGCCCATGCACCTTCCATCAGACCCCACTGCTTCTCTAACTGAAATCCCTAGGGCTGCTGACCAGGCCTCAGGGGAAGCTAAGGAGGACCAGTCACCACTCCACTCCGTACCAATCTTTCACATGCGAGCAGACAAGTACCCAAAACACACTCTTCTGCTTCACAACGTTTCTGGCCTTCGTTCATGCAGAGAGCAAGCGGCCGCCACTGCGTCGTTGCACATTATCACAAGACAGGTTTCCAAAGATGACGTCAACGGGACAGAGTCTGAGTGCCAAGCTTTTCATATTTAATCTGCAGTTGACAAAACAAATGCCTGGGCAGCTGGCAGAGCAGGCTCGGTGACCCTGCTAAAACCACACTGCCTTGTACGTGTTGTGACCAGGTGGAGGGACAGCAAAGAGGGGCAGGAGCCCGCTCTCACTCCTTTCATTCCCAAGGGGACTCCAAGTACGGGGTTCCCTGCACAGCCTTCCCCAAATCAGCTCTGCGATGACCCTGGTCCCCAGCAACCTTCATAAGTCAGCAGCCTGCTCACCCACAGCACCACAGACGTGGGGCAAGAAGAGGCTCCCCCAGACACAAGGGACAAGGACGGAAAAGCAAACAAGCCCCCCAAAGCATCGGCTAATAATAAGCATACTGAAATACGGTTCTAATGGCCAACGTAAAAGGGAACAGATGTGATACAGTGTCGGGTTTAACAATGACTTTTGCACACCCTCCAAGTCGTTCCACGACAACAGATTTATAACATTTGGGATAAAATGGCTGGAAAATGTAAAGATGAAGTGCTTTGCTCCAAATGATTTGGACAGATGCTCGCTAAACTGGTTTATTGCAAATTTCCTTGTACGCGGTTAACAGGAGGTAATTAGTATGCACGGGAGGAGAATTTCACCTGAATTTCATAGAGTTGACATCTATTAAAGTCAACAGACAGAAAGGCAGAGCTGTGAATGTTCTTTTAAACTGGCACCTGAGAGTCTCTGCAAAAAACAATCGGCACCAACTGCCAACACACACGTTCCAGACGCCAGGCTTCCCAGCAACTCCCAAATACCCCGTCCTCCCTTCCCCTTGTCTCTGGGCCTCGGTACACGCCGTTCCCTCTGCTGGGACTCTGCCCTGCCTGCCGGCGTCTGTGCCCCCGTGTGACCCTGCCTGGGTGTCACCGGGACTGAGCAGTACTCCGGGAGCTCTGCCTGCAAGTGGCCCCCTCTCTGCTTGATCTCTGCGCCCATCACACACCGTCCTGCCACTGCTCCTTCATGCTGTCTCCTCCGTCAAGACTAGGCTTCTTGCAGGTGGGGCTCCTGTCCATTGCACAGTGCCCGGCATGGGCAACACTCAAAAGATATTTGCTGAATAATGGAAACCGGGAAGCTGGGAAGGAAGAAATCACTTGGGAAATGGTGGGTGATGGTGGTGCGGTTCGTTAAAGCCAATGGGAATGCAAACAAATTCACACAAAATAGATCTGGTTTCTCTTTTCAGACTTGCTTCAAAAGACTTTGACATCTCTAGCTGGTTAGATATTAAGTACCACAGAGTTTATTAGACTCATGAAACTGGAAGGGATCCTCGGTCACGTGGCCCAGCATCTGTATAATGCAGGAAACGTGTCTGCTTTGCTCCCAAACACACCACTGATGCTCTGTTACCCTGGGAGACATTTCTCCCCCCAAAAGCCATCCACTGCAAGCTGAGAATACCAGTACACACATTACAGCAGAATTCTTTTCTTCCCACTGCTTCAGCTTTCTCCCTGCTTGTCCTCTCCAACAGATGCAAAGACACTTGGGAGTTAGGGCTTCATACCCGCAGCTGGGCATGTTTGTCCTCGGAAAAATGGCATGGAGCAGTCTTCTGAAAGGGACAGCTTCTGCTCGTCCCCTCTAGGTAAGGCACTCAGGGAGGTCATCGGGCCAACTCTAACTCCCAAGGGTGCTTAGCAAGGTCTTGGCATGCAGTGGACACTCAAAATATTTCACAGTTGGTCTTTACCAACATCAATCCAATGTCAACCACACACCTTCCCTTTTGAGGTCCTCAATTCCTTCCCCTTAAATTCCCATCAGGTAGAGCAGGACGAAGCACTTTCTAGGACTCACCTAAAGCTAATTAAGTCAACCAGTTTTACAGCAGAGTCTGTGTGAGGACAGACATTACAGTGGCAAGAACGGCTGGCTTGGGCACACAGCAATAACACTCCCAGAATTTCCAGACATCTTTTCTTCTGCCTGCTTGCAAAATTAAATTAAAAAGCAGAACAGGGCTTCCCTGGTGGCACAGTGATTGAGAGTCTGCCTGCCGATGCAGGGGACACGGGTTCGTGCCCCGGCCCGGGGAGATCCCACATGCCGTGGAGCGGCTGGGCCCGTGAGCCATGGCCGCTGAGCCTGCGCGTCCGGAGCCTGTGCTCTGCAACGGGAGGCCACAACAGTGAGAGGCCTGCGTACCGCAAAAAAAAACCCCAAAAACCAACAACAACAAAAACAGAACAATGGGATTTCAATGCCTCACCGAGCTCTGAGAGGGCAAATGAAACACTATCTTGAATGGCTGGACAGGGAATACGGTTTCTCCTATTGAGCTCGGCTGTCTAGTTCAAAGGCCGTCCTCGCCCACATTCCAGCCCTTTCCCGGCATCCCTCTGGAGAATCAAGACAAGAGAAGGCAAAAAAAAAAAAGGAAAAAAAGAAAAGCACAGCCACCCTGACCACCTGGAATCCCTTCACCCATAAAGGCAACTTCTATCGAAGCATCTTCCTTCCCACACGCCCCTTTCTTCCCATTCCCCACCCAAACCCACAAGGAAAGAAAACAATGACGCCACTGCAATCACCATGACTCTGACCTTTAAATGTTTAACCAGGGATCTATTTTTTTAAGGGCCCGATAAAAAGGCAGGTGATTTGTTTTCAACATGAGTCACAAAATCCCCACAGTGAAATAATTCAATTAAATATTTAATGGCCTTAGGTTTTGTTTGAGGCACTGCTGATGGCTGTGCCGTGTCAGCGCTGGCCATGGTCTCATGAGTGAAGGGGTTGGCCCCAGAAAAGGAGAGGGGCTCAGGGGAGGGCGGGCTGCCCTAAACCAGAGCTGGGAAGCAGGCTCGGGGGTGGGAGCGGGGCCAGCACTGTAGCATCATCTGTCGATAACACAGAAGCAGAGGCCGTGACCTCTCATGGACTATTTCCTATCGCTTTTCCCAGAGAAATCCTTCTTAACCCTTGGAGGGACACCAGGATTCTCGAGGGGGTTCTTGGCACTGAACTGTACGGTTCAGGATTTGGTTGGGTTTTGTTTCTCTGGGGTGATGTGCTACCATGAGCTGGCTTTACTCTCTCAGTTCAAAAGACCCTCCCTGACTGGAGTCGCAAGAAAATAAGGGGAGGGGGCCTAAGGGCAAGGTCAGAGTACAGACACACACACACACCACCCCACTACAAGAGGAAGAACAAGCCAACCTACTTGCCTTTATCAGTCCTTTCAGGAGCTGACGTCTTGGGTGTTAGGGAAAGCATCAAGGTGATACCTAATCCAGAGAACTGTTTCATCCGAACGAGTCCAGTAACAAAAGACTCCCCAAACTACTCAATTTAGCTGTTACAGGGGATGGTTACCCTACGGAAAATGTTTAACTTCACACAGATATTTAACCTTCTTACAAAGAACGCAGGGGACTAAACTGCACATGTTCATACGTAGGTATTAAACTTGTCATATTTCCCCCAGATAATTTCCATTAAGGTACTGATCCATCATCTTCACAGGTGGCAAATACTGAAAGGCTGAAATTATTAGAAACGTGGTTTAGGCTCAATTCTGTGAACACCGCATCTCCTTTTCACCCAACATAAATAAATCCAGCACCCAAAATAGTTTGGTGCCCTGACCTCCCTAAACCTCTCATCTGCACAGTGAATTTCTGCTGAATTAACAAATCGGCCAGAAAGCGAAATTTATAATATCAACCATCCAGTTTAAGCATTTGGCTTAAAAAACAAAATCAAACAAATAAAAAGCACCTAAAACACAGAAACACCTTCCAAAGTATGTTGCCATCTTGTCCTTCCCTGAGAAGATAGGAAACTCGGCCTTCTCTCGTCAGCTCATCAGAGCTGTCAACCATTGCTTCCCTGGGTGAATGGATAAGTGCTGCTTAAATCAGCTTAAAACAAAGGGGAGAGATTTCCTTGCAGGCCCCATTGAAACATGCTAGTCAGCACTCATGCACAGAGTCGAGAAAACTCGTCAGTGTGCAGAGACCTGTACAGACAAAAGAAGAACAAGACAGCCCTGCTCCCAAGGACTGGATCCCAGAGTAGGGGAGATGGGAGCCCACACATACTGTTTCACATGAGCTACGAAAGAGCTCCAAAGCGATGGCAACGGAGCGCCATCTTTCGGAGCAGGGCAGGGCCGTGGCGCAAGATTTTCTGTCCAGGTTGCGGAAGGGCCGGTGAGAGGCACGGACCAACGTTCAGAGGGGAGGTGACCCAAAGCAGTCTAGACTCAGGGGGTGATGTGACAGAGAGAGAAAAAAAGTAAGGGATGGGTATGGGAGGGCTGCAGGGAGCAGCATCTGTTCACCCTGAGAGCAGAGGGTGATGAGCGAGGCAGGACCAGGAATGGAAAGTAAGTTTGACGTCCAAGGCGCAGGCAACCTCGACTGGGAGTTCTATGAACAGACACGGAAATCAAGAGGCGGCAGTTTGGCCTGGCTGAGTCTCGGGTGCCACCGGGAGGGCCACATATCCCTGTATTGTGCCAGGTGTGTTGATGGCGCTGAAGTAGATGCCTGTCCGGATAAATGGAGACCAACCAGCAGACAGCGGGAGGAGACTGCAGGCTGACCCAAAGGGGTGCACTGGCCCAGAGCGGGGAAGTGTGGGCACGAGAATGAACGAAGCCCTCACCCAAAGCTGTTCCCTGCCCTCCACCTGACAAATGGCAGATGTCTGGCAAATGCCTGGAAACTTCCTGACACTCAGCTCCTTGTCCTTGTTTCATAGATAAATGCTATAAACGACACGGCCACATTTCCCCGATAGAAACTTCAGCGGCTGGAAGAGCACGGAGGCCCCCAATCTGTCGGGGCCTGGGTATGTGGATTTCAGATCCAAATATGCAAATCATCCCCTTTTAGGGGAAATGGTTTTCTGGGCAGGACTTGGGGCTTGGGAGCCAGAAAGAAGAGTGAATGAGAAGGCACATGCGAACGGCTGTCCTCTTTGTTGGGCAGAATCAGGCTCACGTCCGGGCTCGGCCTCCTGCTAGTTATGCGACCCTGGGAAGGATTTCTCTGAGCCTCGGCGTGCTTGTCAGCAAAGTGGGCCTTTTAAGATTCTACTCAGGGAACATATGAGATAAATCACCTGAGAATACGCTACAAAATGCAAAGAGCTCCACAAGGGCAAGTGGCAGAATCCTTCTAATCTTTGCACTGAACCTATCACAATAATTCTGACTCATTCTTATAGGCCGGAGTCCAGTCCAGAGAAATGAACGTGTGGTAGAGAACTTAAGGATAATAATAAAACCCAAATACACACACAAAAACTGCAGCTTTGAGAACCACTGTGAAAGGCACTTAAATGCTCCAGCTGCAAGCACAGCTATGCTGCCTTCTTTAAACACATCGAGTTTTCTTTAATTTCTTAATGAACAGACTCCTAGGCGCTGCTACAGAACAGGAAGGCTACACATCCATTTTCATGAGCAAACCCTCATACACAGCAGTGTGTCCATCCAAGAAATCCGGATGACAGGATTACATCCGGGCAGTGTCCCCAGTGCCCGCCTGCACCTCCCAGTGGGCTTATAGGGTCAATTTTCCATAGTGTGTGCCTTTGATATAAGCAAAATGAGCACCCACTACAGGCAGGGTACTGTGCAAAGCCTGACGAGGACAGGAAGGGGGAGGCTGAGATTCAAACCCCATTGTGACTCCAGGGCCAGGGCTCTTAAGCACAACACTATGCTGACAAGGATGATGATGATGATGATGAGGATGAGGATGATGATGATGAGGAGGATGAGGATGAGGATGAGGAGGATGAGGAGGATGAGGAGGATGAGGAGGATGAGGAGGATGAGGAGGATGAGGAGGATGAGGAGGATGAGGAGGATGAGGAGGATGAGGAGGATGAGGAGGATGAGGAGGATGATGGGAATGAGTGAAGGGACCAGACAAAGGCCAAACCACAGCCAATCTGAAGGACTGCAGGAGAGGAAGTTGGGGTGCATGGATCTTCCAGAAGTAGAATAATTTCTCACTACACGGAGTCTTTCTAATGTTTCACTGGTTCTTTTCTGGAGAACCTTCTACATGCATTCTACATGCGTTGGTCCAGACCACGGACAGCTTTTCAGCTGCCTTTTCTGCCGAGATGCTTGAGCTAGAAAACAATCCCATAGCCCAGGTAGCCCCAGTCAAAAACACCTGAGAAGCATGAAGTCCAGAAATTAGCAATCTCAGCCACAGAGAAGGGGGTCATAGGAATCTAGTGTGATTCCATTCCATGAGGCAGTGTTTATTGGGAAGCACTCCTCCTGCCCTTGGAAAAGAGGTGATGAGATGTACCTGATCACAGGATAGGGTGGATAGAAATGACCAAAACTCAGTGAGAACAGATCAGAGTGCCCTGCAAATTCCGCCTGGGATATCTGGTTGCAGGTTTCTTCCTCTGGGCGTGGCCCCAGCCTCTGTTCCAGCAGACAGAAGAGAAAGGAAGCAGGGATGGCATCTACATGGTGATGGTCGCAGGGGCTGGTGCATGCCGCCCTGGCACTAAGGTCTCCCGAGGCATCTCCCGGTCACTGTGGCTGATGAGACAGCAGTTTGTTCCCAGCCCCTGGCCAGCCTGCACACCTGGAGTCGAAGTGAGCCCGTCACAGGATACTGCTCCACCCCTGGGGTCCCCCCCACATTCCCGTTCACCAGGTCAAAGTTCGCACAGAGAAAACTTTCCAGGGCCTCAAGAAGCTGTCAGCCGGTTCTCAAAAGAGAAACTGAGGCTATGTTTATCCTCTCCCGCTCCCTGGCACCTCTGATGGCGTCTTCACGGTGCCTTCGGGCTACCTGAAGACCCGGAGTCCTCTTAAACTATCTAGAGCTGGTTCCATTAAATTATTTAAGTGAGTGCTCGAAGGATGAGGGTTGGCGATCAGGGAGAAACTGGAGCCCAATCACTGCATGAGCTAACACTTCTGGGCTCCACTGCATGCACTGGGCACTCGACACTTCCCCTTCTCCACAATCCCACAAGGCAGGCACCTCTACTTGATAAAGAAGGAGACTGAGGCTCACAGAGGTTGTCACTTCTCCAAGGTCACAAGGTGAGAATGTGTTGGAGCAAGGATTCAAACCGGGGCTGTCAGGTCCCAAAACCCCATTCTCAACTCCTCCAAAACATAGAGCTGCAGCCAAGGAGAAGAGGTGACAGGGGACCAGGAAGGCAGGAAGGTGCCGGGAATAAGTCACAGAGAAGGCAGGATGGGATCAGAGCCCAAGCGGCACCGCGGGTCCCCCAGGGACCACCCAGGGGGTCAGGTAGGGAGTTGAGAGGCCTCGGGTGCCAGCCTGAGGTGTCTGAATTTCCACAGGTCACAGAGAGCCAGGGAAAGAAGACCGGGGAAGCCACATGAGCTGCACTTTAGAAAAAAAAAAAAAAATCGCCATTTCCTAGGGATAGAACCACCCGATGGATAGAACACTAGCTGTGGTGCACAGTATAGGACAGGCCCCTAAAAGGAGCAGAGGCTAAAAGCTTGGCAGGGGAAGAGGGGTGCTTCCCATCACAGGCAACAAGTCTGAGCTCCAACAACCTTGCCGCCCCTGGCCTTCTCACTCCTGGATCATGCTCCCAGTACACAGCTCCAATTATCTGTTCCAATTACACCACTGCCACAGGACACTAGATCCAATGACACGAACCAGCAGCAGGATGCTTACCCAGCCCCGGGCTGGCATTTATGCCCCTGAGTAGCAGGAAGGCTTCATCTCCAGCTCCCCACAGCTCGCCCGAGGAACCTGGGACCGTAGGTGAGCCCAGCGGGACCCCCACCTCCGTCCCCCACAGGCCCGCACAGCAGGGGCTCTGGAAAAGGGCTAGAAGACACCGCCGGGAGGACCTGGAGAAGACAGGGCTCGCTCACCTTCAAGTCCACTGTCCTGGGCAAGGAGGCTTTCAGGATGCCAAAAGCAATGGCACCAATCCCAAAGGGAGTTCTTTCCCCACTGACAAGAGCAATTTACAGAACATCCAAGTTCCAAGTGTTTTGTTAGTTCACTAATAGACTCCTGAGCTTGGGTGTCTACAGTGGGCCAGAAACTGTGAGAAGCACTGGATATAATTTCATTTAATCCTCACTCATGGCAACCCTCGGAGACAAGTGTTACGTTACCCACCTCCTTCCATTTTATTATTTATTTATTTAATTTATTATTTATTTTTGGCTGCATCGGGTCTGAATTGCGGCACGTGGGATCTTCCGTTGAGGCACGCGGGCTTCTCTCTAGTTGTGGCACTCGGGCTTCTCTCTAGTTGTGGTGTGCGGGCTCCAGAGCACGTGGGCTCTGTAGTTGCAGCACGTGGGCTCCCTAGTTGTGGCGTGCAGGCTTAGCTGCCCTGCAGCACGTGGGATCTTAGTCCCCGGACCAGGGATTGAACCGGCGTCCCCTGTATTGCAAGACAGATTCTTAACCAATGGACCACCAGGGAAGCCCCCACCTCCGTATTAAAGATGGGGAAACTGAGGCTAAAAGAAAGTTGCTGTATGTGGGTCAACCCAGGATTCAAATCCAGATAGGGTCTAGCTCCAAAGTCTGTCCTTCAGGTCCCATTACACCATGGCACGTTCTGGAAGGAACATGCATAGATTTCATGTCATCCTAGACTATCTAAAGGAGAGTTTTATCCACCAAGAGGGCCCACGGGGCAAAAAGGGCAAATGACAGTTAACATACACGGAGAGCTCAGGAGCCAGGCCAAGGTTTAAGCTCTATACACATGTTAATTTATTTTAGTTCTTCTAGCAAACTTGTGAGGAGGTACTATTATCATGCCCATTTTATAGACGAGGAAACTGAGACTCAGGGCAATTAGGTCACTTAAAGTGACAGAGCTTAAGAAATGCTCAAGCTGGGTACTGAGCTCTAAGGGTACCTGACTCTGACACCCAAGATCTGACCACTGAGCCACACTACAGCTGGATTTTGTGTAAGCCCCTCCCCAAAACAGACCCCAAGTACAAGCGCCTACGTTCCCAGTTGCTGAGACAGACAAGCGCCTGCGATGTAAGTAGCCTCCTGTCCTGGTGGAGGTTGGGCAGACATTGTTTCCATCCCAACCCACAGAGAGCCTGACTGAAGAGTGGGTCCTTTCTCCCAGAGAGCACAGCGCAAGGCCTCCCCAACACCCTGGAAGAACAAGAGGTCTCCCTAAGTGAATCATCCGGACAACTAAAATTCCCTCTGTGAGCATCATGAGTCTTCATCTTCATTTTTTTTTTTTTTTTTTTTTTTTTGCGGCACGCGGGCCTCTCACTGTTGTGGCCTCTCCCGTTGCGGAGCACAGGCTCCGGACGCGCGTGTTCAGCGGCCATGGCTCACGGGCCCAGCCGTTCCGCAGCATGTGGGATCTTCCCGGACCGGGGCACGAACCCGTGTCCCCTGCATTGGCAGGCGGACTCTCAACCACTGCACCACCAGGGAAGCCCCATCTTCGTTTTAACTATGAGTTTTTTAAAAACACATTGCACATATTATACCATCTGTCAACACAGCCATCGAGAGCCAAGCAGGCCCGTTACACAGGTGGGTGTCATTCACTCAGGGAAAAGGTGACTCGGGGATGGAGCAGGGGCAGAGCATGAGACCTGGAAGCTGAGGAAGGGGAAGGACTGAGAAGAAAAAGAACGAGAGAGGTCACTGAGAGTTTTCATTATTTTGATTTTCTTTTTATTTATTTATTTTTGGCTGCGTTGGGTCTTCGTTGCTGCACGGGCTTTCTCTATTTTGAGAGCGCAGGCTCAGTAGTTGTGGCGCTCAGGCTCTAGAGCGCAGGCTCAGTAGTTGTGGTGGACAGATTTAGTTGCTCCACGGCATGTGGGATCCTCCCAGACCAGATCCCGAACCCGTGTCCCCTGCCTTGGCAGGAGGACTCTTAACCACTGCGCCACCAGGGAAGCCCCTGATTTTCAAAGATGTCACATCTACGATCTGATTTCTCCCCACAATTCTAAGGAACGAGGAGCAAGCAAGAACTGATGTCCTTGGTTTACAAATAGTGGAAGTGAGAGTCAAAGAAATTCAGCCACATACCAGGTGGTATAGACGCTGGCTATACAACAGGACCCACGGACCAGCAGCAAGACCTGGGAGCCCCTGCTCCAGACCTCCTACATCACGGCCTGCATCCCAACAAGAACCCCAGTGGTTTGCAGGCACTTTCAAGTTTGAGATATGCTGGTCTAGTGCACAGGCTTTGAGGTCAGAAAAA
Source organism: Orcinus orca (assembly GCF_937001465.1). NCBI lineage: Eukaryota > Metazoa > Chordata > Mammalia > Artiodactyla > Delphinidae > Orcinus > Orcinus orca. The sequence goes on from NC_064575.1 coordinate 72,653,919, forward strand.
TCTGGGTTCCGGTTCCAGCAACACTACTCACTGGCCATGTGACTTAGAGCAAGCTACGCAGCCCAACAGGCCTGAACACTCTCACCTGTAAAGCTGTACGTATTTACAAGGCAGTTGTAAGAAGTAAACAAAATAATGCACGTAAAGCACTTAGCACAAAATCATTACCCGCCCCCCAAAATAGCAGTGAGCTCTGCTATTGCCAACATTTAAGGGTAGAACCCGAGTCACCACATCCCGCCTCTCATCACTTTCATCCTTCGGGAAACTTCTGGCCATGGCACTCCAGAACCTGCCTGCTGGTTTGCAATGTTCTGCCACCCACCACTGTGTTCTTAAATACACAATTTAACACAGCAGCATCACCGAGATAAAGCTGCCAACCACACTTGGAGCCAAAGACCCACTTGTGTAAGGAAGGGAAAACAGTGACTAACGGTGGCACTTAAACATCTCATCAGCCAGCACCACAAGGCTTTGCCCTTGAGCCTAAAGCACCTCACACACCAGGCACTGAGGTCAAAGTCAAGGAGGCCGGGGGACGGGGCAGGCTGGTGCTTCTGGACTCTGATTCCAGGCGAGTTGCCACAGCTGGGGGCCCTGAGGACACGGTCACTACCTTGACCCAGGAATCTCCCCATTGACACAAAATGTCCTTTACTTCAGGGCCAGCAAACGCAAGACACACAACACGTGAGCCCTTGCAGACACCGAAGGCACGTACGAAGTAAAGGTTTTGTCTACACAACAGGGTCCCAACACCTCTGTGCAGGTCAGAGCCTGTCCCGGGCAGCTGGCCGTTACCCCGCTCACAGCCCTGCTTTTCCCCTGGGCCTCACCAGGCACTCGGCCTCGAGTCCTGGTCAACTCTTACCTGTCCCTCACTCACCTCAAGGCTCCCCAACTGTGTCCTAAGATGTCTCTGGCTCCATACCGTGCACATCACTCCCAAAGGCTCCCGGGTCTACCGGCTTCTGTCTCTTCCCAGCTCAAACCATTTGCAGCACCACTCTCATCTTTGTCAACCTCCTACAACAGATCCTGCCTCATCGGGCCCTACTGCTTACAGAATAAGACCCAGGGTTCTCCAGAGTCAAAGGCAGCAAAGCTAAGGCTCCCATCACTGCCCGACCACCCACACCCAGCCTCCTGGCCTCGCCCCTGAGATAAACAGATCTGGAGTTGACACGTGGTGATGGCTGTCCTGCAGGTTTGGTTTTAACAGAAGGTAAACAGAACAGGCAGGAAGAGGTAAGGAGCTGACTCTCCACACTGCCCTTTATTAGCGCGCACACACCACAAACCAAAGTCAGCAAAAAATATGCTGGATCTTGTTACCAACTGGAAATTTCTCCAACCAAGGGGCTGTTGCTGTCTTAGGAGCCAACACTTTAATAAACCTACTGTTGGTCAGAAACTTTTGGGAACTCACATTGAAGAACAGCTGTCAGAATCAGGTTTATAAGTAACTTAAGAAAACCCGTTTCTGCGACTGTTTCACGGTCATACACACGTTCTGATCGTAAGCGGTATTGAACAGCTTTGTCACCCAACCTGGTACCAGGACTTGGCTCCAACTCCTATTGGAAAAATTAGGTCCGATCTCAGTGGGGTACAAAGTTACCACAGTGGGGACTTCCCTGGCGGCACCGTGGTTAGGAATCCACCTGCCAGAGCAGGGGACACGGGTTTGAGCCCTGGTCTGGGAAGATCCCACATGCCGCGGAGCAACTAAGCCCATGTGCCACAACTACTGAGCCCGCGCTCTAGAGCCCACGAGCCACAACTACTGAGCCCTCATGCCTAGAGCCCGTGCTCCGCAACAAGAGAAGCCACTGCAATGAGAAGCCCGCGCACCGCCATGAGTAGCTCCCACTCGCTGCAACTAGAGAGAAGCCCACGCACAGCAACAAAGACCCAACGCGGCCAAATATAAATTGATTAATTATTTTAAATAACAGGGCTTCCCTGGTGGCGCAGTGGTTGGGAGTCCGCCTGCCGATGCAGGGGACGTGGGTTCGTGCCCTGGTCCAGGAGGATCCCACATGCCGCGGAGTGGCTGGGCCCGTGAGCCATGGCCACTGGGCCTGCGCGTCTGGAGCCCGTGCTCCACAATGGGAGAGGCCACAACAGTGAGAGGCCCGCGTACCGCAAAACAACAACAACAACAACAAAAACAAAGTTACCACAGTGAATGGTTTTAAAGTAATGTTTGTTGATTCCAATTCGATATTTGTGTAGAGTTCTGATGGTAGTTCTAGAAATGGTTCCCTGGAAGATCTGAGCAATGGCCACACTGATGGAGCAAAGTGAAATTAGTTGCCGAGAGCAATTAATGCAATGACTGCTCTCACACTTCAAGGTGTGATCCCGATCCAAATTTAGGTATGAAAGTAGACATTCATCAAAAGGACAAAATAGCCATGACCTTCTCCAGGTAGCTTCCTTTGAGACCAGTAAGAAGGATACTGTATAGGCCAGTCCTTCTTCTAAATGAGATCTACAAAGCTCCAATGACCCCTATCTTTCTTTGTACTTTCCTTCATCATCCTTTCAAACCACACTGTATAAATATTTACAAATACGAAGAGATCTCCACCTGTCACCAAGGACACACCCTTTACCAAAAGGGTTATGACAACTGGAAAATGTAAGTCACCAGCCTGATTTCTGTGATCAGCTAACTAGAGCCTTCACATTTTCCTTGGTCTAAATCCCTTTTCTTCCCTGTTGCTAAAAACAACAACTGGCAGATGTACAGTCCATGCCCTTGGTATTCAGTGCGTGGTTCCTGGGTCAGGAGCCCCAACATCCAGGAGCTCCACAGGAATGCAGCATCCCCGGCCTCACCCAGACTGGCCGCCTCAGAACCCGCATCTGACAGGACCCCCAAGGGATGCCTGTGCACATCAGCGTTTGAAAAATGCTGCTCTATGTGACAATTTTAAAAGACAGCAAATGATTTTAAAGAGCCCTAATGAATGTTTTGTCTTTACAAAATAATGAACCCTCAACGTTTTGTTTTTGCAAAACAACAAACTCGCCTCTGACTCCGTTTCCTCATTTACTAAAAGGGAACAGGGCACGTTCTCAGCCCTGCACAATCTCCCTGGATTTGTGTTAAGTTAATGCTGAATCAGCCTTGCTCAGAGCCTGGAACATAAAAGGAGCTCCATTAAACGCCCACTTCTTAACCCTCCAGTCGTCACTTCTCTCCTCTCCCTTTCTTCCTCTAAGCAAACCTCACTTTGGGGTTGAAAACGAGAAAGATTAAGGAAGAGCACTTGAGAGAAGAGGAGGAAACAAACGCACAGAACAAGTCACAGGACACAGCTGCTCTACGTTGCCTCACAAGTCAGTAAAGTGAGAGTATGCTGGTTGTAGCTTCCCCTTCAGACAGCAGATCAACTCCAGTTAGCCCAGAAACATGGCTGCCGTCTCCAAAGTTTAAGAAGACTTGGATTTCTTTCCTAAAACGCTCATCTGTAAATTTACATGTAAACAGAGAAATGTGTAATGCCTGATACATCCCAGCCAAAGGCCCTAACACCGCTGTTCCTATAAAGCCCCAGGTCCCTCTAGCCAGAGGTAGGAAAATCCTTATCACTGTCACTTATTGTGGGTTATCTCCCATCTGCCACGCTAAGTTGCTTGAGGCTGGGGAGAGTGGCTTATTCATCTTTACACCCTCCAAAGCACTGCCAGACCCAGGAGACAGTGGGTGCTCAATCACTGCTGTTGCGAGGATGTCCTGAAGCTGTTATTGTCTGTACTGCAATTGCCCTATTTCGAGGTGGAGTCCACTTATCCACTTATTTTATGGCCCCCCGATTTCTCTTTTGTTCAACTGCTATCATGCTTTCCATCTGGCTGCTAAACAAAATAATAAGGAAGTTTACTTTCTCAGTATTCTCACCTAGGCTAAATAAAATGCCCTGTACATACACCAAGTATTGAACGAGTCTCTGAGGAAGGTCTTGAACACAAAGGTGAGAGGGTCTGTTTGCCAGGCTCCTCAGGCTATGACACAAAGTCCAAAGCAGCCTCTGACACAGGTTCTGGGTTTATTTGCAGTTACCGGCAGATTTCTTTCTCTCTTTTTTATTAAACATGTTTTGAGACTCCAAATGCGAGGAAACTGTAACAAAGGTTATTATTAACTCCAAAAAGTTTTCCAAAGGGCAGCCAATGTGACACGATCATTGTGACAGCTATGACAAATTAAGCTTTATTTGCCCAAGAGCCCTCCCTGTGGCTGTGATCACTGAGGCCTCATGATCCTAGCTGAGGAAATGCACACCCAGCTGTCACTCAGAGCCTCAGAGCTCGCAGACTGAGTCTCCAAGGGTTCCTGTACAACGAACAGAAAGCACCCGAACACCATCACCATCGGGAAGGGCGCCCTCGAGAGGGGGCTGCCTCACATCTCGGTACGTGGGGCTCCATCGTGACCTTGTGTGATGGCCTCAGAGCCTCTTTACAGGAACCAAAGGTCAGCGTTTGCTGTGGGCAGGGAGCCAATGGCAACTGACTCTACCGACTGCATGATCTTTCAGGACTTGCTTACATCATTTAAAAATTCAAAGGTATAGAACCTGGAACTAAGATGAGACTTTCCTCTGGTGTCCATGGAAATGGCTAAGGAAGGAAGGATCTTTAAATCTTCTGCTGCATGCCCTGTACCTTACATGGTCCCCCGCTCTGATATCACAACAACCCAGAGAGTCAGACATTTAACCCAAAGACCAGGAAACTGTGGCCCTGCTAAGGCCCCAGAAGAAGTACCAGGCTCCAGGACTGTCTACTCCAAAACAAGCACACTTGTTCATACTTTCCTAAAGGGCCATCCTGCCCCCTCAAAAGAGAGTTCAGATTAAGGTGGCTGGATTTTAAAATGAATTTATTAATCTAATCCCTCCCAAGTATATATTCTGTGAAAGAGAACAGAGAAATGGAGTGGGAACTAGAGAAGCAAACAGAAGCAAGACAGGTTTCGGATGGTAACAATAAAGAATCACTCATGGGGGGCTTCCCTGGTGGCGCAGTGGTTAAGAATCCGCTTGCCAGTGCAGGGGACACGGGTTCAAGCCCTGGTCCAGAAAGATCCCACATGCCGCAGAGCAACTGAGCCCGTGCGACACAACTACTGAGGCTGAGCTCTAGAGCCCGCAAGGCACAACTACTGAGCCCTCATGCCTAGAGCCCGTGCTCCACAACAAGAGAAGCCACCACAATGAGAAGCCTGCGCACCGCAACGAACGGTAGCCCCCGCTCAACGCAACTAGAGAAAGCCCGTGTGCAGCAACAAAGATCCAGTGCAGCTAAAAATAAAAATAAATAAATAAATTTATTTAAAATAAAAAAAAGAATCACTCATGGGACTTCTCTGGTGGTGCAGTGATTAAGAATCCACTTGCCAATGCAGGGGACACGGGTTCGAGCCCTGGTCCGGGAAGATCCCACATGCCGCAGAGCAACTAAGCCCATGCGCCATAACTACTGAGCCTGCACTCTAGAGCCCGCGAGCCACAACTACTGAAGCCGGTGTGCCTAGAGACCATGCTCTGCAACAAGAGAAGCCACCGCAATGAGAAGCCCGCACACGGCAACAAAGAGTAGCCCCCGCTCGCCGCCAACTAGAGAAAGCCCGCGCACAGCAACAAAGACCCAACGCAGCCAAAAGTAAATAAATTAATTAATTTAAAAAAAAAAGCATCACTCACGGCCAGTACCAAATGAGAGATGCATGGGGTGAGGCAGCTGAGTGGGCTGAGGCGGGGATACAAGCCCAAGGAAGCCCTTCTCCCAAGTGGGAAGCAGAGTACAGGGCTCTGATGGATGGGCTGGTGCGGGGCTTGGTACTGGAGGGTGAGCACCAAACACTTGCAGAAATGCAGGCAGGAGGGGGTGAGAGCATCTGCAAACTTTTGGCCTTGGCCCAGCTGCTGTTTCATGCTGGGGCCTGCAGGAAACAGGTGGTCATTTCCATTCACATCCTGGCAGGAGTGGAATTTCTGTGTCACATTTGGGCCTCAGATTCTTCACCCAAAGCAGTGTTCTCCTGAAGAGCCTTTAAGTGAAGGGGTGATCTGCCTCTAAAAGCTAGAGGGCTGGGTTTCATAGCTACACTTGGGATGCGTGCACTTGCTCATTCGTTCATTTCATACAAACTCCCACTGAGCCCAGGTGTGAAGGTTGCTATGGGAACACGAAACCAAATCAGTCTGAACTTGCCCTCAAAGAAAGTCTGCTCTCATAGAAGACTCAGACACAAGTTAGATAAATTCAGGAGGTGAAACAGGTTTGGGACTTTATAAAGGAGATGTATTAATTTCAGTTGCGAGTTAGGATAGCACTTCCAAGGTTTACTGTGCATAATAAAAATCACCTGAGAAACCTCCCCTTCCTTCTCATGAAATTCCGTGATTCCTCTATCCTTTCAGGGCAGAAGACATTGACTTTATGGTATTATCCTTTAAGTCAGAGAATGTAGCCTTTGACAATAAATCTAATAAAGATGTTAATCATAATTTTTTTTAACCTTAGAGAGATCTAAGGAAATTTCAAATGTCATGACTACAAAAGGTTTAAAGATTGAACACTGCTACCCAATGTTAAAGGTCTTTCCCTTTGATCAACGGAGAAGACATAGTTAAGAAAGTACATGGAAGTGTTTGTGATCAAATCCACAACCAAACTGGCCCTTAGAATTCAGTAACGCTGCTGAATGGAGCTTCAAAGGAAGCTCCAATCATCCAATAAATAAGCTTGGAAAGAGAAGAAACAGGAAAAGGGATCACACTCGGACATTCCATTTTCAAAGTTCCTTCCCTGGAGGAGATCTGTGCCCTCTAGAACACTGTCAGGAAACCGCAGGGTCCATGATGGGATAAGCAGACACCTGCGGTCCCCACAGCCTCAGAGCAGTTCTGGTCTCCCCGGTGCTCCAAGAGAACAGAAAGGGCCACAGAGCTAATTACTACCATTCAAGCATGAAGCTGAAATATCCCCCAAAAGCTTCCCTTATAATAACCTAGGAGCTTTTAGATTAACACCCATCATAAACATACTTCCTGCCACTTTGGTCAGGACACAGGAGGGTGACAGGGACCCTGAGGCCACAAAAGAATGAGTAGCAGAGGACAGTGATGCATTTCTTAATCACTAGTGATTATTGCCTTAATGTTAAAAGCAAACAAGTGATAAATATCATGTCGGAAATACAGAAACAGCCCCCACAAGGTAAAGAATTTTAATTAACTGGGAAGGCCACTTTGAACTCATCAAAAGGCTGAACTGGCAATACAAATGGATGTATTAACTAGACATTTTAACAACAAAAAAAGGACTACTATTTTTCAAATGCATATACAGTAATGAGCTAGGTTAAAAGGTGTTGGCAAGCAGAAGTCCGAGCAACCTGCTTTAATGAAGATGTAAAATTCTCACAACAAAACTCTGTAAACAAGCTTCTCTAAAGTGCCATAAAAGCAGATGCTATTAAACAGACGATCTTTCTGATAGTATTAACTTGCCTCACAGATTTCTTTTCTATGTAGTGTTAAGACCGTTACTGTCTAAATGTGCATAAACTTGGGAGCTGGGAAGCCTAATTGAACAAGATTTCTGCTAAACTGCCTGCCCCCCAAAACTAATACTAATAGTGAATGAGATAAACATTATAAAGACAGACTAATATAATAAGCCTATCACACTGAGCTGACATTTAATGAGCACCTACTATGTGAAAGGCTCTTTCACATATACTGTTTACTAGCTGGACCCTTCTCAACTTCAGTGCTGAAGAAGAGCTGTTCATCCCATTTCACAGATGAGGAAACTGAGTGGCTTCCCTTAGTTCTTACAACTGATCATGCTGGGCTACGAACCCAGTTCTCTCGACTCCCAGGCAGCCCACTCCCTATTCTTTCACCCTCTTGAGCCTATTTCCCACCAAGCAACTGGAGGCAATGCTAAGAAAATGCAGTCACTCTGGGTCAGTAGAAAAACTATCCTGTCTGATGTGATGGTTGTTTGATTATTTTAAGAAGTCAGAGCAGGAAAGGACTCAAATTATATACACCCTTTAAACACTTTAACTTAAAACATTCATTCTTCAGTCTTGTGATAAAGGGCCAAGGTCTTTCCTTTCGAGTATGGATCTGCTGTATGGAGGTCTGTGGTCTTTCTAGCAAAAAACCACACCCTGCAATGTATGATTTCAAGTTCCTTTAAGGAGAGTTTCACTACTTGCATAGAGAAGAATCCTTCTAGATTTTAACCACCACGATCCCCCCACCATTTCACTTAAACCGATTCAGCTCAACCATACCTAAAACACCAGGATTTTTTTTTAATAAGTTGTTTTTCAAGTCTTTCCAAAACACACAATGTAGTTTTAAGAAAAACCATGTCTCTTCACCCTCAGGATTCATCCATTAATATATTTCATTCAATTACATAATTACAAAAAGCAAGTACTAGAAGTAAAAACAACTTTGGGGGACAAAACACAACTAACCAAGAAGCACAGCACACTCTTCTGGAGGGAGCAGATGTGGTAGGGGACAGACAAGGGAGCAATCACACCCCCACTGTGGACCACAGGGAGGGAGGGCAGCATCTCTGCCCACTGGAGGCCAGTTAAGATAGGGTTTGTCACACACACCTGTAAGTGCCTTGGGACAAACACTGGGCGATGCCATCAGAAAGCAGAGCAGTATTCGAGCAGGAGAAAAGGTGAGCCCCAACAAACATGGGTCTAAGTAACCATGACCTTCACAAGCCCCAGGACCTCTGTGAGCCTCAGTCCCTGGAATGAGTGGTTAAAACAGTGTTCCTCACGCAGCTGCCACAAAAATTCAATAAGAATATAGAGAAAGCACCCAGCCCCAGCCTTGGAACATAGAAATGCTCGATAATCATGAGCTCCTTCTCTGCCTGTGTACCTTTCTCCCTCAGAGGCTAGCAACGTGCTTCAAAGTTGAAAGCACTGAAGATAGATGGATGGATGGATGGATGGATGGATGGATGGATGGATGGATGGATGGATGGATGGACGGACGGAGAACCAGATGGACAGCTGGTGTGGTGGCAGAACTTTAAAAACCCTTCATTTTAGTAACTTCCTTGGCTCAAACAGCCCAAATAAATGAATCAAGAAGCTATATCCTGAAGCAGAGTTTTCCCCCACCAGAAGATGAATGAATTCTAATTTCATCAACAACATGGATAAAAGGAAGAGAGGCAAGCGGAAGAGAATTCAGAAAGTATCAGTCCCGGATGTTAAACAAAAGAACTGGCTCACTGGTGGATACATCTTTTTTCCCTCTTCCTTCCAATTGCAGTTACTGAGAATGAGGATACAGGAGAATGAGTGTGGTTTTTTTTCAAGGGGCAGAGAAATGCATAGACAACTAAATCCAGCAAAAAGTTAAATTATTTACCTTTTGTTTTCAATAAACAGCATGTCTAAAAAGGTTAAAAGGAAAATAGTTCCAGAAGGACAACCATGTGGCTTGGTTTCAAGCACAATACTTAGCATTTCATAAAATGCACAGTTAACTGGAAAGATGTTTAAACTCTGAAATGAAGCAGGTGCAGAATACACACTTTCTGTGGTGGAAGTGGTATGAATGAAAAAGCAGGCAGCATAGAAGGCCCTAAGCTCAGCACATCTTAAGTTTTTTTAATGGAATCAATCACAGCAGATAAAGCTTTCACTCATTCCGTAGATTTTTTCTTTTAAACAAAAGCTCAAAGTTCAAGAAGACACACCCAAAATACCTTGGGAGGGGACACTATACTCAGAAGAAAAACATCTCAATTTTAAAAGAAGCCAAAGTCAGCCTACTCTTCTCAGTTTCAGCTAATTCTCATCTTCCTTCCAACAACCCATGTGGGTCTCACTGGGCTTTAATACTCCAGATATTTCCTCAGCTAGTAACATATGCATTAACCCACCCAATTGGGAAATAATGAGTCTCTTAAGGCAACCTCACTTTTCTTCTATGTAACTTAAAGAAAATATGAAAACAGTCAACGGCCTCTGCTTCTCTAAGCCTCAGTTTCCTCATCTGTGAAATGGGGATAGTGGAACCTATTTCAGATAGCTGTTGTGAGAACTAAAGATACATAACAGACTTAGAACTCCCTGCATAATAACTCCTCAATCCATAGTAGCTGCTGTCATTCTTCTGCTCTATATAATTAGCAAAAAAAAAAAAAAAAAAGTAAGGATCTTCGATCAATAAACTTGTCAGAGTGAAAAAAACTGCTAACACTTAGTGTAAAGGAGACAACTCTCCATCTAGTGAGAGGGTATCTGGACAAATCCTTCCAAAAAAAAGCATTTGGCAATAAAGAACAAAGCTTAAAAATGCTTGTGCCTTGACTCAGTAATTCTACCTTAGGACTCTAACCTAGGGAAATCAGATATGCCAAAAAAAAATGCACAGGAATGCTTGCTGTGGCATCATTTATAATACTGGAATGCTGGGAACAAAGATAAAATCAAAAGCCGGGAAATGGCGGAAGAAACAGTTGCATGTTCATATGAGTTCATGTTTCTGCAGCCATGAAAAAATTATTACAATATCATTTAAAAATTAAAATCTAGGGCTTCCCTGGTGGCGCAGTGGTTGAGAGTCCGCCTGGCGATGCTGGGGACACGGGTTCGTGCCCCGATCCGGGAGGATCCCGTGTGACGCGGAGCGGCTAGGCCCGTGAGCCATGGCCACTGAGCCTGCGCGTCCGGAGCCTGTGCTCCGCAACGCGAAAGGCCACAACATTAAGAGGCCCGCGTACCGCAAAAAAAAAAAAAAAAAAAAAAAAAAACTGTACCCCAAACTTAGAGGCTTTATGTGTAATATATTAATATATTTAAAATACTGTGCATTCACACAGTTGAACTATACACATATGCATGTATATATGTATATACATATTTATGGAAAAATATTAGAAGTACAATAAAATATTATGTTAGGTATTTCCAGGTGGTGAAATTAAAGGTTATTTTTATACATTTGTAAGAGGATAACTGTTCTGTGTTTTTGAAATTCTGTGCAAAGAATTTATTTTAAAAATCAGAAAAAAAAGTTATCAAAGTTTGTGGGAGAGGGAAGGGGGAGGGGCAGTATAGGGGTAGAAGATTATTAGGTATAAAACAAGCTACAAGGATGTATTTATTTTACAACATGGGGAATATAGCCAATATTTTATAATAACTATAAAAAGAGTATAAAAAAAGGTTTGTGAAGTGTGTGTGATGGAGAGAGAGAAAGTACATTAAAGAGATATCTCCACAGCCTACCTTCATGAAAACCAATTGGAAGCGCACTGTTAGTAGCTGATGCTTGAACCCACTGAAAGAGGGGACAGAATATGATCCCCTTAGGCCCACAGTTTGAGACACATTAAGCCTGGGGTCATTTTCCTTGAAGACCTGGGCACATGGTCATTGCCCATTTCCACGTATGTATGATCGTGTGTGTGTGTGTGTGTGTGTGTGTGTGTGTGTGTGTGTGTGTGTGTGTGTGTGTGTGTGTGTGTGTGTGTGTGTGTGTGTGTGTGTGTGTGTGTGTGTGTGTGTGTGTGTGTGTGTGTGTGTGTGTGTGTGTGTGTGTGTGTGTTCCCAAACCAACACCATATTTAAATGCGTGAGTAGCACAATTCTGTAGCACTCTCGTTTCCCCGGCAACCTTATCTCTGTCTTCTTTGATCTCAGCCACAGATGAAATCATCTTGGTCCTCCAAAGTCCCTGAGATCCACTGCCTGCTCCAGAGTGGCTGACTACGGCAGAACGCTCACTCGCTAAGAAAGAAGTTCTAATCAACAAATTTGTTCATAACACAACGGATCTTAAAGAGTGGAATCTTGATATCTTCACCATTTGAGTTCCAAACTGTCTGATTTTCATATGTTACCAAAATTTAATTTTAGCATCATGTAAACATAATTAATCTTTTTCACTAAGAGGAAGGAAAAAGGAAATTACATTTAAGTCTCTAACTTTGCTAAACTGTACCGATGTCTAAACATTTACCTGCTGTCTCCACCTGGGGTCCCTTGAGCAGCAAGTGGGGGGTTTCCCAGACCTAATTTTAACAAGTGAATGTCAAAATGGGGAAAAAAAACCTTCCAGGGTCTGTGAGCAAGGCTTTGACATCTGAACACTAAAGGCAGAATATTATGGAGAAACCAGGAGATTATTTCAAACAGGGGATGAGGAAACTTTAAGTCATCCATTTATGATGTGGTAACTGTATGAGGACTTAAAACATTTTATGAAAATGTGTCTGCCCCTTAAGTCATTTTTCTAAGGATGTGTCTGTCTAAATAAACTGGCTAAAGTTAGGCATGTCATGCAGTTCTTTAACCATAAACATTAGTGGGGGCCGACCATTAGGTTGGCATTGTGATAGGTCTTGGGGACCCAAAGGTGAAAAAAGGTCGCCTGACTCAGACACTTTCTCGGGTTTGTCAAAATATACATCTTTCTGTGTTTAGGACAAAACAGGGGCTCCCACACATGCAGGGTGGCTGGTAGAATTGTTCTTCCCCACAAGAACCCTAATGACACTGATCTTAGAGCAGCTACAATAATGTGCGTCCATTGTGGAATCACAAGCTTAAAGCATGCCCCTTCACAAAAAAAATTTTAAACTATTTTCCCAAGTCTCATTTTCTCTCTTATAGCTCAGCATGATTTCCAATTTTAAGCTCAAACCTTTGACTTCAACTCCTTATCATAAGTGCCCGGAAAGCAATAATGACCACGTGCATCTTACTATTCTGAGAGCTTCCAAGCTTTCAATGGAAACAGCTGTCCAAGTTCCCAAACAGACAAAACCCAGCGTCCTTCTCCCTCAGCCCAGGTGGTAACACAAGGACCTTTGCTCTCTAGGGGCAGAAGGGTCAATGACCCTCACCTAACTTCAAAGAGACTGTGGTACCACCAAGAGCTGCTAAGGCAAACGAATCCCAATAGCTCCTGCTATATTTCTCCCCACCACCACCCCCCACTGTAAATATGTCTATTTAGAAAAAATGATGACATATTCAAAATACACTTAATGGACAGTGGTTTTTTTTTTTTTTAATTGTATTTAATTCTTTTCTTTTTTTTGGCGGCACCACACGGCATGCAGGATCTTAGTTCCCCAACCAGGGATCGAACCCGTGCCCCTGAAGTGCAAGCGCGGAGTCTTAACCACCAGGGAAGTCCTTAATTCATTTTTTAATGGCAGTCCTGGGCCAAGCTGAAATCTCAACTTCAGGAAACCAGGAATCCATTTCCTTTGTATTTTCTTCCCTTCCTCCCAAGGTAATATTACCAAGGCTGAGTTTAGTCCTTTAACCTAATGGCTCTGCCATCTCATCTTTAGTCAATTATATATTAAACAGTTTATGATCTGGAAAATGTGCAATAATAAATATGGCTGACATCTAATCAGCATTTCTTTGTAAATAAATGGAATAAATAATCAGATACTAGGAAATTTTTTTTAAGCTTCTAAACATATTTTCCTGGATCACAAAGAATAAGTCCTGGAGTTTCTCAAATTATCTTTTAAATAAGGCATCTCTTACACATTCACTGATTTTTAAAAGCAAGTTAAATCCACACTTTGATAATTTAGACAACCTGCAAGAAATCCAATGGCAAATCCTTCAAAACTTAAACTACTACTGAGAAAATGGTATGCAATATTTGGATACAACAGAACCAAGGTTTCCCAAGTGCTTTAAAAAACTAAATGCCGGGCTTCCCTGGTGGCACAGTGGTTAAGAATCCACCTGCCAATGCAGGGGACGCGGGTGCAAGTCCTGGTCCAGGAAGATCCCACATGCTGCGGAGCAACTAAGCCCGTGCGCCACAACTACTGAACCTGAGCTCTAGAGCCCATGAGCCACAACTACTGAGCCAGCGTGCTGCAACTACTGAAGCCCGTGAGCCTAGAGCCCGTGCTCCGCAACAAGAGAAGCCACTGTAATGAGAAAACAAAGAGTAGCCAGTGTAATGAGAATACAAAGAGTAGCCCCTTCACCACAACTAGAGAAAGCCCGTGCACAGCAACGAAGACCCAACACAACCAAAAATAAACAAATACATTTATTTTTTAAAAAAAGACTAAATGCCCCTGAGTTTTAAGCCTTTCATACTGAAGAGAGCCATTAGAAAGCTATTACCCACTCACTGAGAGTTCACTTTGCCCTCCTCCCCTAATTCCTCAGGCCCACAAAGAAGCTCATCTAGCTCCTGAGCAAGACTTCAAGACTAGCACCCACAGGAGTGCACCCTGCTTCCAGAAAATACGGTAACTTGGAAAGGCTTGGGGCCTTTGCACCAAAGCCAGTGGGAAGCTCAGTGACATTTCCCAAGGAAGCCCAGCAGCCACCCATGCCCTGGTCTCAGGTTCAGGAGGCAGGAAGCAAAAGCCACCCTCCCCTCAAACTGCATCCACTCCCAGCTCCTGACCAGGAGATATTTCATCGCAAAGTGAGATAAAGTGAGACTCCAAGGCTGCGGGACCTGCAGTGAAACAGACACCATGTGGCTGTGACTATGCCACGATGAAAAATGCCTAATTTAACCAACACCCATGGGGTCCACATCTGCAATCACCAAGCCGTGGGGCGCACACAGCCAGCCCTCCCACAGCTTCTACGATACCCAGCCTCAAGCAAGAATGGATTGTGATTTAATCTCCTCCAAAAAAGAGCTACTCTTCCTATCTTTTGTGAGCTACCTGTTATCCATCTTCCAAAAGTGTCAGAAAGTAATAGTCCTAATAATAATAGCCATTTCCATTCAGACTAAACCCTTAATCAGGAGTTGGCAAACCACACACTGCAGGCCAACTCAGGCCCACTGCCTATGTTTGTAAATAAAGTTTTATTGAAACACAGCCAGGCCCACCCATTTTCCATTTCCTTTGGCTGCTTTTGCTCAACAATGGCAGAGTTGGGCAGTTGTGACAGAGACGCGATGGCTCTCAAAGACTAAACTATTTACTCTGTGGCCTTTACAGAAAAATTTTCCCCTAAATGGCACAAAGCATTTAAACCTCTAGGATGTACATACCATTATCAGCAGGAAGCAGCCCTTATACCTAAACAATGCGCTGGTGTGGACGGAGGGCTGGGGCCCTGCTTCTTACCAGTTTTCATGACCACCACATGACCCTGGCAGGCTGCAGCTCCTCTGTCTATACAATAAGGGCATCAATACCAGCTTTATAAGGCTGTTGTGAGGCTCAGACAAGAAGGCATATATAAAAAGCCCCTAGAACCAGGCCTGGTTCTTCAAGGTCCTCCATTAATGCTTATGACCCACCACGGCTCCCTGAGTAAGAATTTAGAACTAAATGTGAATCACTGAGATAGTACTTTTAGTCATTAAGGCCCCTCTCGCCGTGATCTCGAAAGATCACAGACTCAGAGCGCTATAATGCAAGGAAAGGGTGCAATGCTCTTACAAAGTTATAGAAAGTTAAAGGCTCAGGATTTTGTTCTTATGCTTGCGGGAAAATACTGTGAACTGTTTGAGGATGAACTCCTTCAATACTAAATGGAAGGCTACCTCCTGGATACGGAAAAGACCAGAGCTTAGCCAGCCACCCAGAGTCTGCCTTATTAACAGGCATCAAGTGGAACGGGGGACCCCCAGATGGTGACCAAATCATACCACGGGCCAGCCAGGGAGGTGAGGAGACGGCATTTTAATGGGCTGTGAAATCAGGCTCCTGTTGCTTCATGCTGAGAGGAGGGGTCACTCCAGCCAGAGCACATAGTGATGACAAGGAACCAGGTCACCAGGATGTGGTGTCCGACACAACCAAAACACGACAACGTCCCAGGCCAGGGCAGCCGTGTCTCCTCCCCCGCCACTCCTGCCCTCCCGTTTCCACCCCATCTTCTTGGACATTTACAAACCAGAGCCACGCACACACTCAACCTTCAACCACCCCAGACTGCCCCCAAACATTAACATGACATCTCCCTATGTCAGGGCAACTGACCCTAAAAAACGAATCTCATAAAGTAGGCAGGGTTTGGGTACCAGTTTTAGAGTTGGGGAAACTGAGGCTCAGAAAGTCGGTATGACCTAGCAGCAAAATCACAGCTATCAGACTTATCCACCACTCCACATCCATCGCTGGGGCCAGCAGGACCTTGATAGCTAATATGGGTGCCCATCTACTAGCTGTTGACCTTGGGGATGTCAATTTACCTCCCTCTGCCCAAGTCCATTCCTCTGTGAAATGGAAAAAACAGTAACCTAGCACACGGGGTTGTCATGAGGCCTAAGTGAGTTAATACCTGAAGTGTGCCCAGGACAGCGCCTACCACCAAGTATGAATCCATTAAATGTTGGCCATCTGCTGAATCAAGTCTATCTGACTTCAACCCAAATCTCTGGACCACCTCTGCTTTCTCATTCACACTGTCATTGCCCGAACACACGTATGGCAATTTTTAAAGCACCAGGCAACAAAAGCCTTTTTCCAAAGGACATCTGGCTTAAGCTGATAACATGCCACAAAGAAAGCTGATAGCACCCACTGGTCATGCGAGGAAGTCTAAAACGAGAACTTGAGTAGGACACGCCCCCTCAAAGAGCGTCTCTGTTACACACACGTAGCACGCTCACAGAAGTTACACTGTTCAGCTCCACCTGCTTCGAGCTACCAAACAAGGTCCTCGCGGCCCATTTTTTTGGCCAGAGATGACTATAGTTGGGAACATGTCACATTAAAAACATTTCTCTAGAATTCTGACTGTAGAAGGGCCCTTCCCTGAAACCACAGACCAGATTAAGAACAATGTGAAAGCCTTCGCAAGAAAAGCAGTTATTTCAGCCAATCTGGGACCTGAGTCTCCACCGAGTCGCACAGTCCCCGCTGACACCCAGCAGGAAAAAACCCTCGCTCAGGAAGAACTTGCTAAATCGCCCAAGGGGCACAAGGACAGGAAAATGCACTGAGCCTGAGTCACCCTGATCCCCGGATTAGGGGACCCAGTGACTTCCTGTTTGCTGGGTTTCACCCTTTCCTGTCTCAGAGCTGCCACACACGCCATCCTAGAGGGAGAGCTTCTTTTGTGATTGTCTCCCAGACCCCTGTTCCTCCTCGGTGACGGGCGTGGGCCATGCCTGTCTGTCAGAGAGGGCCCCATTCTGTTTCCTTTTTCCCTAAAGGATTTTCACTCCCCAGCTTCAAAACTCAGTCTAAAGGCCACCTGCCCCTGGAGCCCTTTCCTGCTAGTTCCACCCATTTCAACCATCCCTGGGGGTCCCTTCTCCATATCCTCCCTCCCTGTCTATCCATAATCATAAACTCTTTAATAACTAGATGAGACCCAGAGAATAGCCATTCTAATTTCCTACCCAGTACAGGAATGTACTTATACATTAGCAATGTCCAAGAGAAACATTAGGCAAGCCACATAAGTAATTTTCAAATTTCTAGTGACCACATTAACATAAAAAGAGATGGGTGAAAATAATTTTAATAAAATGTTTTATGTAACCCAATATATCTACAATATTGTCATTTCCATATGAAACCAACATACAATTTATTCAAGAGATATTTTAATTCTTTCTTTCCCCATACTAAGTCTTTGGAATCTAGTATGTGATTTCCACTGGAAAATACATCTCCGTCAAGACCAGTCTTATCTCAAGTGCTCAAGAGCTGTACATGGCCAGTGGCTACAGTATGGGACAGGGCAGTTCTACACCATGGTCTGTGCAAGGAGTGTGCTCCTTTAAACAATACATAGGAAAAACACAGTTCCTTCCTACAAACACAGCACATTAGTAAATCAGCAAAGGCTACCATGGCTGGGAAACACAGGGCATATGCAGGAGGCCCAGCATTTCCCTGTTAATTTACTAGAACAGGAAGGGACCTGAGTGGTTTCATTGTCCAACCTGACAGATGAGGACACTGAGACCCAGAAAATGTACATGAATAATCTGAAATCACACAGATAATAGCAGACGGAGGCCTCAAATCTAGATGTCCAGTCACGGGGTCTTCAAATATTAAATATCACACACACACACACACACACACACACACACACAACCATATATCTACTTGGTCACCACCGTTGTAGTCTATGCATAAGATCAAAACTGTTTTAGAAGGCAGCACAGCTCTGCTTCCTCCAAATAAGCCCTAAATTTCTGAGATGTAGGAAATTCAACAGAGTCTCACCAATTCAGTCCAATGTTCCCCTTCCCATCCTTAACTGAGATGTGAGGAATAGCACAAGAAAAAACAAAAAGATAGCCACAGGCACACCAAGCATGCCTCTTAACTAAACGTACAAAATAAGCAGTACTTCTCTAGTCTAGAGGGCTTTAAGACACACCCACCTCCTTCTTCCACCTCCAATGGACATACTAAGACAGTGACCCTTTCTTTGAAAACTGGATAGGAATCTGTAATAACTGCCACCAAAAGTGCCTTCCAAACATTGATCCCGTTGGTTCTGCTTTAACGACTAACCACCTAAACACTCTGAAGTTCTGCCCTTGTGTGAGGTACCTGTGAGGAGTTCATCTCTGCAATCTCGTTCACATCAATGGCTTGACCGAAATGAATTCTCTGCCTCACCTGGACCACCTGTATTCCAAGCTATCGGTCCATTTGGGGGCAACTTTCAAAAGGAAGTGACTGGGGAATTCCCTGGCAGTCCAGTGGTTAGGGCTCGCGCTCCCACTGCAGGGGGCATGGGTTCGATCCCTGGTCAGGAAACTAAGATCCCGCGTGCTGCACAGCGAGGCCAAAAAAAAAAAAAAAAAAAAAAAAGTGACCAATTTAAAGCCAAGACATATTCCGTTCTGTGCCCAGATACATGGGGGCTGGTCTTTATCTGGACTGCCTGGATGGCGCACAAGCACAAGGCAGATGGGAGTGGGGGAGGAGATGGGGTGGGAATTCAAAAAGCTGAATCTGATAGGAAAGCGCAGACTGGTTCCTGGGCCAACAAGGGGGTAACCAGCAGCCCTCTGTGCACTGACAGTACAGTACAGGGACAGTACAGAAAGGCTTCGCTCAAAGTTATGCCAAGTACACCGTGTGGCTTTAGTCTGCCATCTTGAAAAAAAAAAAGGCCGGCTAATAACTTTCCACATGCTGTGGCTTTTATAAGTTTTTCTTCATTACAACTATGTTGGTAGAACATCAGGGAAAAGGAGATACGTGCTATCTTTTTTTTCTTTTTAAAATTTTATTGGCGTAGAGTTGATTTACAAAATCGTGTTAGTTTCAGGTGTACAGCAAAGTGATTCAGTTATACATATATTCATTCTTTTTCAGATTCTTTACCCGTATAGGTTATTACAGAATATTGGGTAGAGTTCCCTCTGCTATACAGTAGGTCCTTGTTGAATATCTATTTTATATATAGTAGTGTGTGTATGTTAATCCCAAGCTCCTGATTTATCCCTCCATCCCACCCCCCCCCAACCACGTCTCTCCTTTGGTAACCATAGGTTTGTTTTCGAAATCTGAGTCTGTTTCTGTTTTGTAAATAAGTTCATTTGTATCATGTTTTAAAATTAGATTCTACATATGAGTGACATCATATATTTGTCTTTCTCTGTCTTATGTCACTTAGTATATAATCTCTAGGTCCATCCATGATATGTGCTATCTTTAAAACAGTACAGAACAGGCCTTCATAACGTTACTATGCATAAAAATACTCCTTTCCTCCTAGGACATACAACATGTATGACTTTCTGTGACAATGTTGGGGGAGGTCTACAGTCCACAGAACCACTAGAAGTAACATGCTCTCGAAGAATGCTGAAAACTTTAAAAAATCTTAACTCACTGATCCGCCCCCACCACCACCACCACTCCCCAGTGCCCATCAGGAGGCAGCTGGAGGCCTTGGCTGCAGAGAAGTCCTCTTTCCTATCACAGACTGAGGAAGAGCAACAACGTCTCAGGTTATTTGCATTCCAGAGCTCCTACTGCTGGGCGGATGCCTCCGGAAATATCTTACCACTACCCCACAACACGAGGGTAATGAGGTGTATCGGCGTCACTAACCGGCCAGCTAACAGAGCAGCCTCAACTCCACAGAAAGGAAGGACAAGCCTGAGGCATTCCTGAGGACAGTTGCCAAGAACATCCTGAGGATGAAGATCTCTGCCAAATGAATTATTAACCTACATTTAAACGTTTGACCCTCTTCTCCCATCCAGTCTTCATTTAAAAGAAACGCGTCATTAGCAAAGAAAGAATGCGCTGTCTTGAGAAGCGTAACAGGAGCAAAAGTCCCTGCCTCTCCCTCAGTCTCTGCCGCTTTCCATGGGGATAACAGCGTCTGTAAATGCAAAGCGCGTTCAATTATATAGCAGAGAAGTCCTTCTTCCCTCTCCATAGATCACGAGAAAGGATAAATCAAAATTATAGAGAGTTCTAAGAAAAACAAGAGTTCCATCAAGTATAAACAAAGGTTCATACTAAACCACATGACGTATATTCTTATGCCAAGAACACCAAGAACCTTGACCCTAAACCCAGCTCAATCACTACTAACAAGGTAACTTTAACCAGCTGGGAAACTTTCTAGGTCTCAGATGCTGTACTAACAAAGGGAGGGCATAACTCATATGACAATTCTGTGAGGAGCACAATGTAACCTACCTATTAGCAAACCTGGTAACTAACGTGAATAGCCTTTATGGTTCACTTAACACGTCTCAACCAAAGAAGTAGTCTCTTCTGCACATTCTAGAAAAGAACAAGTTGAGGCTCAAATACAGGCACACCTCGTTTCATTGTGCTTCGATATATTGCGCTTCACAGATATTGCTTTTTTATATATATAAATTGAAGGTTTGTAGCAATCCTGCGTTGAGCAAGTCTACCGGTGCCATTTTTCCAACAAAAATTGCTCACTTTGGGCCTCTGTGTCACATTTTGGTAATCCTTGCAGTATTTCAAACTTTTTCATTATTGTATTTGTTATGGTGACCTGTGATCAAGGGTCTTTGATGTTACTATTGCAAAAAGATTACGACTCAATGA
Source organism: Orcinus orca (assembly GCF_937001465.1). Classification (NCBI taxonomy): domain Eukaryota; kingdom Metazoa; phylum Chordata; class Mammalia; order Artiodactyla; family Delphinidae; genus Orcinus; species Orcinus orca. The sequence goes on from NC_064575.1 coordinate 72,674,982, forward strand.
AGGCTCAATTGTGGTCCGGACTCAAACCCACAATACCTCCGAGGTCTGCCTGTAACACTGATAAGCTGTTGAAGGCCACAAAGTCAGAAAGTAATAGAACAGGGTGTCGGGCTCTGGTTTTCCGATGCCAATACTTCTAAGAGTCTAATAATAAGGTTCAAAGATCAATTAGGCACTTGATTCTGAATCATAAAACCACTTCCCGAGTGAAGCACCACGCCACCCTCCCTCTTCTGCTCTGCAGAAGCAGAACGTGGCCTGGAAAATGATGCCATCATGAGAGAGGAGTGATCACTGCAGCTCTAACTGTTGACACCCAGGCTTGGGCACCTGCCAGGAGGGCCCACAGAGCTCTGCCTGGCCTACAAACCAAGTCTACTGACCCCTTCCAGGGAAGCTTTTGTTCCTGAAGTCACTGCAAATGGTTCTCAAAGGCAACATGAGAGACGCTGACTCTGCTGCCACAGCCAGCTGGACAAAGAGAAAGGCATTTCTGGGTGCCTGGGACGTCTGACTCCCACAGCTGGGCCTAGAGGTCCATGGAATTCCCGAGTATGGAGTCACAAATCCCTTTCCTGACGTCAGCAGAGCAAGAAGGGGTCACCACAGTGCCCTCAACACAGGTGAGAGCTATCAGAGTCCATGAAACTCCACAAATATTCAACTTATACCATGTCCTGGGACATGGACTTGCCTGGCAAAAGTCAAAGATGAAGATTAAAGCTTTCTGCTTTCCATACTAAAAAGTTCTTTTTTAAATGAAGTCACAAAAATTAGAACAGAAAGATGGTTTTCCTTCTTCTCTAGACACGTGACTAAAGGCAGTCAGCTTAAAAAAAAAAAAAAAAGAGAGAAAAAGGACACAGTCACAGATGGACTGGGTGTGAACAGAGGCTAGTTCCCTCTGCACAGAGCAAAAACAGAGTGTGAAGACACAAAGACTCATCAGCAACACTGTGCCAAAGAGGGTTCCGGGGTCAGCCCCAAGCCTACAGCACATACACTGTGGACAAGGCAACTGTCCCATCCAAATTTAACCAGGAGACCAGGACTGCAAAGGACCCCCAGGTACCTACCTCCATAAATGAAGCATGAGACCCTCGGCTCACATGTGCATCTGCAAGTGGGGTGGAACCCACCGTAAAATCTCACTGTTGACCCATTTCAAGTTGTCAGGTTACAACAAGCATTATGAAATGAAGTCCCTCTCCAACTGCTATGGCTGAATGTTTGTGGACCCCCAAAATTCATATATCGAAGCCCTAATCCTCAGTGTGATTGTATTTGAAGGTAGGGCCTTTGAGAGGTAATTAGATCGTGAGGGTGGAGCCCTCACAAATGGGATTAGTGCCCTTATAAGAAGAGACACAAGAGACATGATCTTTCTCTGCCATGTGAGGACACAGCAAGAAGGTGGCCGTCTGCAAATCAGGAAGAAGCTCCTCACAAAGAACCGAATTGCCTGGCACTTTGATCTTGGACTTTCCAGCCTACAGAACTATGAAAAATAAATTTCTGTTGGTTAAGCCACCCAGTCTATGATATTTTTGTTACAGCAGTCCGAACTGAATAAGACACCATCTTCGCATTATTTCAAATGAATCTGAATAAACCCCAGTGATTTTGAACTTTGTTATATACGCTAACAATCTATCAATTTAATTCTGATAAATAATTCCTTTACAAGAACTTAACACTGGTTAAGGACCTGATATAACTAGAATCATGGATGATCAGAGATGAATTCCACAATTTGCTATGAAAATGACCTTTCTGCCCTGTTCAGAAAAGTTATTTCTGACATTAGGGCAACTTTAATAATTGCCAAATGGTATCCATTACCACACTGATTTAAGAGCTCAGATTCTGTGTGTCTGAAAGTTACCATTTATTAAATTTTCCCCATGAGTCAGTTTCCTTTTACATTAAAGGGGCAGGATCCAGCCCAGTCTTGTCTGCAGGCTCTGTTCTTTAGTCTTAATGGGAAAGTCATGGTTGGAGTTTTAGATCTATTGACCCCGTTTGCTAAGACTGACAATATTCCAGGGGTCCCTTCTTGGTGAGCCGGGCTCCAGGTTCACTGTGGGAAAGGGGGTAACCTCCATGCTGTCGATACTTGGTACCTCCCTGATGGTACCTGGGAAGTCCAGGATCCAGTGATGCCTGAGAATGAAGAGAAGCCGGTCTCCACACTTCCTTGCATCTAACACAAACAGGGGTCCCCCACTCCGGGGGGAAGCTCCAGGAGTACCAACAACGGTGGTGCTCAGCACAGTATTCCAGGGCCTGGCCCACAGCAGGTGTTCAATAAACATTTCTGAGTGAATGATAAAAGGTACTACATGCCAGGTAGAGCAGGGGACCCCAAGATATACATAGGACTCAGTCTCTGTCACCAAGAAGCCTTCCCACCTAAGGCAGTGGTTCTTGATCTAGGCACCCATAACAATCACCCTTTCCAAAATACTCAGGAGCCATGCTCTGTCCCGGACCTCCTGAACTACCTCTGAAGACAGGGTCTGGCATGCGTACTTCTCAAAGAGCTGCCCAAGCGATTCTGACACTAAGTTAAGAACCTCTGCTCCAGAGAGTAAAATCAAGCTATTGTTATAATATTTATAAATAGTGGAGTGCAGGCTTTTTTTTTCTTTTTTTTGTAAGCACTAATACCTCCCTTCCCACCCTCAGCTTTTCTAACCCTGACAGCACTTTGCCGTAATACAAAGCGGGTAGAGATCAAGGGCAACTCCCTAAGGGTCCAAGGGGTAGAGCCATGACGCTGGGCCATTTCGGAGCGGAGGGGCGGCTGCTCTCTTTAGCCACATGAGGACATTGGATGTCAGGTCCCCCACTTGACACCACCTCTTGGGGCCACTGTGCCAGGAGTTGCCTACGTGGTCTCCAGAAAGTGGCAGCCAACGCTGGCCTGCACCCTGAGGTCTGTGAGCACGTCTCTTCAGGAAAGAAGGAGCGCCCGCAGCCCGAAACTCCCTTTTGGGAATTAGCAGCACACTGTGCTTGGAGGTCTCCTTAGGCCACCTGCTGAAACCTCACGCTAAGTGAACACTGCACGTTTGTTGAGAAAGCTGTAGCCTCAGGTGCCCTCTGCTTCCAGAGGCCCCGGAAAAGAGGTGCAGTGGAGTTTCTTCCCTGGAGTGAAGAAAATCCCAGCATCTGGTGCGCGCTGAATGGTCCATAGCCCCCTCCTCCCAAAGCCTCCAAGGGCAGGACTGGGGACTCAGGAGGCCAATAGGAACCTAGGTTCACGTGTGCACGACCAGCCCTGAACCATCCACCTGCCCGAGCCACGCCCCCATCAACGTCAAGTAGGGGCCCTCACCTCCCTTCCCCCACACTCCTTACTGCAGCAGACTTGGTGAATTCTCTTCCCTGTCTTGGCTCCCCTGCCCATGTGGTCACTATTCAGCTGCATTCAAGAGCTGCCTTTCCCTTCCTCCTCCTACAAGGATGCTCAGAGGATCACCTTTGCTATTCTGCTTTGTCCACTCCAGTGCCCCTTTGTAAACAGCCTACTATGTGCCAAGCACAGTAGACACAAAGATAAATAAGATGCAAAGACACAGAGAAGAGAAAATTATGACAGAAAAACACAACAAAAGAGATAAGCCAGGGCATCTCAGGAGCACAGGGGCTGAGTGAGGATCATGGAAGCCTTCTGGGAGGTGGTGCCCAGCTTGAGTCCAAAAGACCAAGGACGAGGCGGGGATGGCCGAGTGGTGTTTGCAGAACGTAAGCAAAGCACAGAAGGAACCCTGTGTGTCTGGGTCTGCGGGAAGAAACTCGACACCTGAGCGTGACGAGCAGGTGCAGTACAGGTGGGGTATGGCGGGCAGGGGCCAGCGCTGCAGGGCCACCCTCTCTTGAATCCCCAAGGTGCCACCCACAGTTTTGCTAGGCTTTTCCCAGGAGTGGTTTCATGACATAGAACCACAGACCTTACTTCAACCTGTCATCACAGGGCAACCAAGTCTACGGCCCTAATTAAAGTTGCCTGAGGACAGGCGTGGCCATCTCCTCCCAGCAAGGCCTGTCACTACATAAAGGCTTCTCGACCACAAGCGCCAGAGGCTAGGTTCTCCAAGCAGCTTCTCACTGGCCTTTAATTTGGTAGCATCCAGGCACTCTGGCCTGCACCGGACCATTATGGTTACAAAATGTCTCTCTAATGGTTGGGAATGTATAGATCAGCGCGCAGGGCTAAGGCGAGATTAGAGGCCAGGCCCTGCAATTGAGCCCTTTGCTCCCCTCAGGCTTGGAAAAGCTCGATGACCACTGGGTTGTATCATGCCTAAAAGCATACACGGTCACAGCCTGCAGTAACATGGAATTACAGGCAACAGGGGCTCTCGCCTGTCCGGAGACCCGGCCAGTCTGAGATCTGCAAACTCTGCAAAAAGAGCACTTCCCTGATAGCTTTTGCTTGCATCAAGTCATTAGACACTACAGCCTCCAGACTTGCGTCCTTCTCTATATAAATATCACCACAGCGGTCTGAGTAATTACTGCGTGTCCAGCACTGTCCACAGTAACCCTACGAAGTAGATACTGTATTTCGTTGATTCTAGGACAATCCTAGACTCAATTCTGTGGCCAATCCTTTTGTGCCCCACATTTTAACATCTCTGAAAAGCATGTCGCAGTTTCATTGGCAGGATTATTTTCCTTAGTGGTACGAAAAATTAAAGTTGCAGCTTAACTGAGGTTATCTCAAGTTTGAGGAAGTATCTATTTTTATCCTGCTCTTCCTGATAGGGACACTGCGAAGGGAGAGGGTAAATAACTTGCCCTAATGCAAAGGCTTATGCCAGGTAATCTGTTGGGTGCCTTTCAGCATGTAAATACTTGAACGTGTGTATATTCAAGAAGCAACACTGCCTTCCAACACTGAAAACAAAAATTAGCCCTGCAGGGTCTAAGACATTTCACTCTCCGGGGTTCTTTAAAGATTCCTCTGCTCAATTCAACAATCTGCTCAGTGGTTAATTCTTTTTTTTCCCTCAGTCTATTCAGTGAACACTGCCTTCCTCCCCTTTCCTAGCTCTACAGACCTTTGTTCATAAAATTTCATCCCAAGTTCATTCATTCGCTCAGCCTTGCCTTTGGCCCTTGGCTTACTTTGTCTCTATCCTGCACCCTCCTCCAGAAAGCCTTCAGGGATTTCCTCTTGGCTACTCTCTCTCTCTCTCTCCTCGGCTCCTGCCTCCTGTAGGGTCCTGGCTTCCTGGCTAGTCTATGGAGAGAGTAGAGGGAGAATGAAAGGGGTCACACATTTCAGAATGAGCCCAGCTGGAAGAGGGTTAGAATGCTAGTTGGCAGAGTTTGAGGTTTATTATGCAGCAATGGGGAGCCATGGAGGGTTTTCAAATAGGGAAGTGGGGTGATCATATTTGAACTGCAGGAAAGAAAACCCATCAGCACATGGAGGCTGACCAGGAGAGAGGAAGAGGAAGACAGGTTGGGAGACTGCTGGTGGAGTTCAGGACAGAGAGGTGCAAAAGCGTGTGGGAATAAGAACAGAGAGCACGGTTCCCATTTGAGTAGCAAGGAAATGCTCCAGTGCCCCGCAGACAGAAGTCTAGCCTTGCGAGCTCTATAACGAGGAAAGAAGAACAAATCAGGAAGCAGGCTGGGGTTCAAGTGGAGGGGAAAGCAATTCCTCCATTTCCTCCTCTCTTAGAATTTGATTTTAGTTTGTAAGTTGGAGGTGTGGGCAGGACATCCATGGGTCACTCTTCCCGGGGGATCTAGAGTGTTGTCATCGGCGAGAACTTCAGCAGAATGTAATAGCAAGCCTCATTTTTCCTAAGTCTCAACCCACCCTTAGTGACAGATCAGGGAATAGGGTACGCATTCACTGAGAAAAATGCATCTTTGTAGACGGTACCAATTGACATAACAGATTCTTAGGATATGTCCAACATTTAAGACAGCAAACCCTCTTGAGTTGTGATGTGGTAGAAAAGACACCATGGAGCCAAAAATCCTGGGTTCAAATCTCAGTTCTTTTAGGGGAGAGAATGGGGAATTTTTGTTTAATTGGGTATAGGTTTTCAGTTTGGGAAAATGAAACAGTTCTGCAGACGGATGGACAACAATGTGAATGTACTCGATGTCACTGAACTGTACACTTAAAGATGGTGAAAGTGGTGGGAATTCCCTGGCGGTCCAGTGGTTAGGGCTCTGTGCGTCCAATGCAACGGGCACAGGTTCAATCCCTGGATGGGGAACTAAAATCCCATATGCTGCGTGGCGTGGCCAAAAAAAAAAATGGTGAAAGTGGTAAATTTTATGTTATATATATTTTACTTCAATAAAAAATAATAACCCTGCAAGGGAGGTGTTATTATCACTTCAGGCAAGTGAGGAAACTGAGGCTTAGAAAGGTTCTGTAATTACGACGCGGTCGCACGGCTGCTAAGCTGCAGTGCTACGATCCAAATGCTCTACGGCTTTCACCCCCACCGCGGACTCTACAACCAAGACGGCAGCAGTATGGGGGCAGTCCAGGTCAGCAGGCCACTTGAGTTCCCACAGTGCTGCTGAGGGGCTGGAGGAGGGCGGCGTGACAGAATCTCTGCTCTATTGTTGTGTTCTTACAAGCTCGATCAGCTCCACATGCCACATCTTGTCAGGCATGTTTTATTATGGCCCTAAACCTACAGCTGTCTGCATGGAGAATGACGCTGTAGACAGGAGGTGTCACCAGACCTGCTTGATCCAAAAGACACAAAGCTAGGTGGCCACACCTCAGTTCACAGTTACAGCAGGAATTTCATCCCATCTCTTCTCCATTGTCAACCTCCCCTTTCTCCTTCCTACCCCTACTGGGTCTGCAAACGGATTCCCCACTCCATGTGACCATGGCCAGCTAAAAACTTCCCATCTGCCATTTTATTTCAGCCATTCTGTTTAGACCTACAAGGTCAACTTCACATACATCCTTGACACTAGTCAACAACACGGCAGATTTGGTTATGGGGGCGAGGGCGGGGGTGGGAATCAATACCTCTGAATGCGACCAGACAACCAAAATGCAAAGATGCCTAAAAGCAGTGAAGTTGAAATCAAGATCTCAGTGTATGCAGTCAACCAGTCAAAACTGACCACCCTTTTGAAAACAACTCCTATACCCAGAACCAAACTCCATTCTTAGCTTTATCTACAGATCTCACCTGCTCCAAGCTTTGTATCCAGCAAATTCTACAAAGCTTATCAAGGCTTGACTCACTTTGTTCCCGTGACATAAAAGAAACACCTTTTGGTACACACGGGCCCTTTCCATCCAGCTACGGGCCTTCAAAGACGTCTTGAATGTACCAGGCTCCTAGTCAAAGCTGCTCAATGAACACAAGCCTCATGGTTTAGATGGACATTTTTGGTCTATTTGGCTTCTAAACCCTTGTTTCAGAGTGGGTTTACTGCCACTGGATTTCATTTTGCTGCACTTGAAACTTGCAGCAGAATCTCTCAGCAAACACCAGCAGCAAAGTAAGACCCGTACCACCTACACACTCCAAAAGTGCAATCCTTAGGAGATGGTGATAACATGGTACAATGAGAGAAGGTTTCATCCCCACAGGTTTAGATTTTCCCTATAAATACTTACTCATTTTCTAATTACACAAACAATCAGTAGAAAGCACAGCCTGAGAAACTACGTGGGTGTCACCATCTTACTACACGGAGATAGTGTGACAAACGATGCTAGCCAAGGGGCGAATAAAACACGTCTGGCTCTGAATATTTACACAAGCTGTGATGACCCATCCAGCCTGACTTTTAAAACACAGCTTGCTCCAAATCTGAAATATACACTCTTAATGACAGACATCCTAAATGGAAAACAGTCCCTTTAGATATAGCCTAGATTTCTTGGACTGGGTGGGAAGGAAAAAAAAAAAGAGCTGGCTAGGTAATACATCAAGGCAGGTTTTTTGTTTGTTGCTTTTATAGGATGCTACAGTACTGCAAAAGGTCCCAGCCAGAAATGAATCAAAGACAATGAACCACATATTTCTGGTTGGTTTTTACTGATGTTCAGCATCCCTGTCTACACAGACTCAGGGATACAAGGCAAAGCGATGACCTTTATAGCTCATGTGCTAAAATGGGCTCATTCCACTTGACTAAGCAAAGTTCATATTTGTTCTTCTTGGTTTAGTTCTGGTAAAGAAAATGGATAGTTGTAACACTAGAGTCTCCCTCCACTGCATAAAGGCAGATGGTACGAGCGTCTCGCTCCTGCTCTACTAATAGTATCCAAATATCATCTCCGCAGAAGGATGTGTCTGCAAGCACAGGCTATTTTTAAGTTCATTCATTTAAAATTCTGATTCATTCATTCATTCAATAAATCTTTACTGAGTGCCAGGTACCGTGGATACAGAGATACACTGCCCTCACGGAGGGCAGAATTTATCTCTTTCCTTTCCACTTACGCGCTAGTGGAAAGGAAAGAGATACAACAGGTTGTGCAAACAAATTAAAGCTCCACATAATTCCAAGTGCCATAAAACACGGCTGTGGAAGAGAGAGTGAACGTGGGAAGGAGAGCGCAGAATAAGGAGGATGGGGGTATTTTATCCAGACTGGTCAGAAGGTCCGTCCGAGATTACATTTGAGCTGAAACCATACAAAAGTCTGGGGAAGAAAACTCCAGGCAGAGGAACCTGCAAGTACAATAATCCTGGGATGGAAAAACATCTTGCCAGTATGACTGAGCACCATAAACTGGGAGGACAAGTGATGGGGGGTGGGTTAGAGATCAGGAAGTGGTACCATGCAGCCTTGCAGGCTGTGGTTAGGAACTTTTGACTGTGTTCTACCTGCAAAGGAGCCACACAAATCAACAAAGAGCTACTACTTTAAATACAAATATACGGACGCTCTCGGCAAACATACTACATTTAGAATTGATGGTTTTAAAGCATCTCATTTAGATGGTCATGTCGAAGGCAAGGAGCATCAGAGGTTAAAGAACAAGCTCTTAATTACTAGAAACCAATTCATCCCATCTCTAAAGTGGTTAAAGAAGACAACTCCAGAGACTGCAGGTGAAAGAAGGTGGCTTTAGGGCTCTTCTCCCACTAAAGACTTCAAATCATCTCTTTAACACAGCTTCAGACACAGACCCATGAGTCCAAAAGGCCTGGTCACCAAAAATAAAAGAAAACAAACAACAAAACCCACACCTGTCATATTAAAATACAAGACATAGGCGTCCTTAATTCTCCATGTTGATTGGTTCCCCTGAGACCTTCTGGAACACTTGCCTTTTGGGGGGCGGTGTGTATGTTTGTTTGTTCCTGGAGTGCCTCTGCATCCCTACTGCTGCTAAGTTCATCAGGTCTGGGTGGCTCCAACCACCATCTTTCTAAACTGGGCTCCTTTCCGGGTCCATCTAGCCCTCCTCAGATACTTCTCTCCAAGTATACTCCTTCCCCAAGAAATCCCGCCACGATCAACATCCATTTCCTTTGTAAACACAACTTAGGAAAAAGATTGAGAGCCTCTATTCATAAACATCATGATCAAAACTATTTGTACAGGACAACAAGAAGACAAACAAAAGCTCAATTTCTGCTATTTTCAGTGGCTTCACAGGAAAATTCCCAACCGATGCAACACACGCTAAGGACACACGTCTCCACACCCTGTAAGTACTATTCTGCAGAAGTTTTAAGGGAAATTAAGCAGTCAAAACCACACTGCATCTTTAGGGAAGTCAACTGGAATACATGCTTCATAATCAACTCAAGGAATGCTAATTAAGATGTACTTTCTTTAAGCATGGGTGGAATAACAAGATGCACCCAAACTGTAAGGGACACAAAGGCAGTATCAACCCATTCATATTATTCTCATCCACTTAAAATTATGGAGAAAGGAGAAGGGCATCGTGAGAAATATGGCCTTTCATTCATTGTCCAGGGAAGAGAATCAAGCTGACTTCTACTTCCTCTCCTCCTAAGTTAAAACTCAAGAATCCAATCCATGCACCTGGCTCTGGGGCTAAGCAGTCAGGGTCTCCTTCAGGGACTCCCCAAGTTTAAAATGAAAAGCTCCACACTGGACTCATGTGTTATGTTAGTAAGGTGAGCTTTGCTTTAAAGTGGTTCTCAAATACCCAACGACAGCTCCATAGGGGTGAAGGAGGGCAGGCCACATGAAATGAAACACTAAGCCAAAGACGAGACCACACACATTCTCCCTCTCGAAGAAAATCACTCCTAGGAGGGCTGCGCATGGAGCAAAGCTGGTCACGAGCACACGCCTGACCCAGATGTGGCTGTGCCAAGTGAGCCCAGCATGGGCCGAGATGCTGAAATCCTGGGTGAAAGTCCCCAAGGGAGATTAGAGAGAGAGGGCTGCTGTCAGCCCCGCCACCCTGAGCTATTTTCAGCACCATGACGTCATTCTTGTTTGTTCTGAAGCAGCACAGATGGGCCGCATCAATTTCTGTTACTACAGGAAGATAAGGAGACCCAGGCTGGAAGCAGCATCTCTCTCTTGCCTCCTGTTAGGGCATCAACAAGCTGGAACCGTGGCATGCAAGCAGTTGAAAACACTGTTGCTTTGCTTTGCTTTCCCTTTTTTTTTTTTTAAAACCAAGAGCATTTCACAAACATTGCCATGTTTCTTAGAACTAGAAACCAGATCCACCTGCAAAATGGCACAAGGTCAACTGCTGGGAAAGCACTTTAGCCTTTTTGGTTTGGTCGAAGCCACCCAACTGCAAGAACAGCCCCAGCCACTCTAGACACGGGAAGGCTGGTGCTGGTCAGAGAGCAGGAGGAGGGAAAATGCCCACAATTCAAGCTGGAGCTCAGTTTAAGGTCACTGGGGTTCCCACACATCTCATTATGCAAATATACCTCTAAAGGCACAGAGCTTTTCCTCGAAGCTTGCCAAGAAACTTAATGAACCAGACTGTACAAGGGGCAGGTATATACATAACAGATTACAGTTACTACACCTCTCCCAGGCGTTGCACATCTTATGAAGAACTCCTAACAATCCTCTTATAATTCTTATCACTTCTATTTCAAAAGAAAGAAAACCAGCTCAAAGAGGTGGGGAAAGAACCAGGCCAAAAACACACAGCTAGTAAGAGTCAAAGCAAAGACTAACCCTTCCGCTCCGTGGTGGGGACTGTCAAGAAATTCTCTCTTTGAGAGAGGCAGACATGAAGCTTCAGGAGGAATCCTGATCCTTCCCTAGTCTATCCGGCTTGTCAGCTTCTGTCACCCTGCCAGCGACCATCATATGGAAATAGAGAAGATGGACAGGAAAACCCAGGAGCCAGTCCTACAACTGCCACTTCCTAATGACCCTCGAGCCTCACCCTTGAGCCTCAGGCCCCCCATATGCAAAGCTGTGTTTAGTTCTCCCTCTGTTACAGGCTGGAGACCAAGCACATCAAGGACTGACATTTCCTGGCAATTCAGCAGGTGTACCATACATGGTGGCATTGACACAGGTGTTATGTGTGTGTATGTATGTGTGTGTGTATATATATACACACACACACCCTTTTTAAATGGAATTGAAATTGACATAAAAGTAGCCATTTTAAAGTGAACAGTTCAGTGGCATTTAGTATATTCACCACAACTTTGTGCAATGACCACCTCCACCTAATTCCAAAATATTTTCATCGCTGCAAAATAAACTCCCATGCCCACATGGCAGTCAGTCTCCATCTCCCCTTCCCACCACAAACATCCTTTTTGCCTCTGTGGATTTACCTATTCTGAACATTTCACATAAGTGGAATCATATGAGACCTTCTGTGCCTTTCATGTAGCATAATGTTTTCAAGGTCCATCCGAGTTGTAGCAAATACCAGTACTTCATTCCTTTTTATAGTTGAATAATATTCCATTGTGTGGATATATCATATTAGTTTATCCATTCATCCCAGGATGGACAGCAGGGCTGTTTCCACCTTTTAGCTATGTGAACAGTGCTGCTATGAACATTCTAGGTGTAGCAGGTTCTCTCTTAAAGCACTTTTACATTTGATCCTGACAAGTCTGTGAGGTAGACCTCAGTCCTACAAATAATATTTGAGATGTGCTGCCTTCTTCATTAATTTATCACACTCGAATCCCTCCCGCTTTTCTTTAATCAATAAAAATGACTCTTGGGCATATATCCAGAAAAGAGGAAAACTCTCATTTGAAAAGATACATGCACTCCAATGTTCACTGCAGCACTATCCACAATAGCCAAGACTTGGAAGCAAACTAAATGTCCATCAACAGATAAATGGATAAAGTTGTGGTATATATACATACACACACACATACACACAATGGAATATTACTCAGCCATAAAAAACAATGAAATAATGCCATTTGCAGCAACATGGATGGACCTAGAAATTATCATACTAAGTGAAGTAAGTCAAAGATAAATATCACATATATGATATCTGATACAATATCACGTATATGTGGAATCTAAAAGCATGATATTTATAAAACACAGACTCACAGATAGAGAAAACAAACTTATGATTACCAAAGGGGAAGGGTGGAGGAGAGATAAATTGGGAATTTGGGATTAACAGATACAAACTACCATATATAAAATAAACAACAAGGACCTACTACATAGCACAGGGAACTATATTCAATATCCTGTAATAACCTATAATGGAAAAGAATCTGAAAAAGAATATATGTATAAAACTAAATAACTTTGCTATACACCTGAAACTAACTCAACATTGTAGATCAACTGTACTTCAATTTAAAAAGAAGAAAAAAAGAAAAGAAAGAAATACACTACTTAATAACCAAGAGATCACTGAAGAAATCAAAGAGGAAATCAAAAAATACCTAGAAACAAATGACAATGAAAACACGGTCACCCAAAACCTATGGGATGGAGCAAAAGCAGTTCTAAGAGGGAAGTTTATAGCAATACAATCCTACCTCAAGAAACAAGAAACATCTCAAATAAACAACCTAACCTTACACCTAAAGCAATTAGAAAAAGAAGAACCAAAAACCCTCCCAAAGTTAGCAGAAGGAAAGAAATCATAAAGATCAGATCAGAAATAAATGAAGGAAATGATAGCAAAGATCAATAAAACTAAAAGCTGGTTCTTTGAGAAGATAAACAAAATTGATAAACCATTAGCCAGACTCATCAATAAAAAAAGGGAGAAGATTCAAATCAACAGAATTAGAAATGAAAAAGAAATAACAACTGACACTGCAGAAATACAAAGAATCATGAGATTACTACAAGCAACTATATGCCAATAAAATGGACAACCTGGAAGAAACGGACAAATTCTTAGAAATGTACAACTTTCTAAGACTGAACCAGGAAGAAATAGAAAACAGGAACAGACGAATCACAAGCACTGAAACTGAAACTGTGATTAAAAATCTTCCAAAAAACAGGGTTTCCCTGGTGGCGCAGTGGTTGAGAGTCCGTCTGCCAATGCAGGGGACACGGGTTTGTGCCCCGGTCCGGGAAGATCCCACATGCTGTGGAGCGGCTGGGCCCGTGAGCCATGGTTGCTGAGCCTGTGTGTCCGGAGCCTGTGCTCCGCAACGGGAGAGGCCACAACAGTGAGAAGCCCACCTACCCACCCCCCCAAAAAAAAGTCTTCCAAAAAACAAAAGCCCAGGACTAGATGGCTTCACAGGTGAATTCTATCAAACGTTTAGAGAAGAGCTAACACCTATCCTTCTCAAACTCTTCCAAAATACAGCAGAGGGAGGAACACTACCAAACTCATCCTACGAGGCCACCATCACCCTGATACCAAAACCAGACAAAGAGGTCACAAAGAAAGAAAACTACAGGCCAGTATCACTGATGAACATAGATGTAAAAATTCTCAACAAAATACTAGCAAACAGAATCCAACAGCACATGAAAAGGATCATACACCATGATCAAGTGGGGTTTATCCCAGGAATGCAAGGATTCTTCAATATACGCAAATCAATCAATGTGATGCACCATATTAACAAACTGAAGGAGAAAAACCATATGATCATCTCAACAGATGCAGAGAAAGCTTTCGACAAAATTCAACACCCATTTATGATAAAAACCCTCCAGAAAGTAGGCACAGAGGGAATTTTCCTCAACATAATAAAGGCCATATATGACAAACCCACAGCTCACATCGTCCTCAATGGTGAAAAACGGAAACCATTTCCACTAAGATCAGGAACAAGACAAGGTTGCCCACTCTCACCACTATTATTCAACATAGTTTTGGAAGTTTTAGCCACAGCAATCAGAAAAGAAAAAGAAATAAAAGGAATCCAAATTGGAAAAGAAGAAGTAAAGCTGTCAGTGTTTGAAGATGACATGATACTATACATAAAGAATCCTAAAGATGCTACCAGAAAACTACTAGAGCTAATCAATGAATTTGGTAAAGCTTCAGGATACAATATTAGTGCACAGAAATCTCTTGCATTCCTATACACTAATGATGAAAAATCTGGAACACTTCCATTTACCATTGCAACAAAAAGAATAAAATACATAGGAATAAACCTACCAAAGGAGACAAAAGACCTGTATGCACAAAACTATAAGACACTGATGAAAGAAATTCAAGATGATACAAACAGATGGAGAGACATACCATGTTCTTAGATCAATATTGTGAAAATGACTGTACTACCCAAAGCAATCTACAGATTCAATGCAATCCCTATCAAACTACCAATGGCATTTTTCACAGAACCAGAACAAAAAATTTCACAATTTGTATGGAAACACAAAAGACCCCGAATAGCCAAAGCAATCTTCAGAAAGAAAAATGGATCTGGAGGAATCAGGCTCCCTGACTTCAGACTATATTACAAAGCTACAGTAATCAAGACAGCATAGTACTGGGACAAAAACAGAAATATAGACAAATGGAACAGGATAGAAAGCCCAGAGATAAACCCACGCACATATGGTCACCTTATCTTTGATAAAGGAGGCAGGAATGTACAGTGGAGAAAGGACAGCCTCTTCAATAAGTGGTGCTGGGAAAACTGGAGAGGTACATGTAAAGGTATGAGATTAGATCACTCCCTAACACCATACACAAAAATAAGCTCAAAATGGATTAAAGGCCTAAGGTTAAGGCCAGAAACTATCAAACTCTTAGAGGAAAACATAGGCAGAACACTCTATGACATAAATCACCGCAAGATCCTTTTTGACCCACCTCCTAGAGAAATGAAAATAAAAATAAACAAATGGGACCTAATGAAACTTAAAAGCTTTTGTACAGCAAAGGAAAGCATAAACAAGACGAAAAGACAACCCTCAGAATGGGAGAAAATATTTGCAAATGAAGCAATGGACAAAGGATTAATCTCCAAAATTTACAAGCAGCTCATGCAGCTCAATATCAAAAAAACAAACAACCCAATCCAAAAATGGGCAGAAGACCTAAATAGACGTTTCTCCAAAGAAGATATACAGACTGCCAACAAACACATGAAAGAATGCTCAACATCATTAATCATCAGAGAAATGCAAATAAAACTACAATGAGATATCATCTCACACCGGTCAGAATGGCCATCATCAAAAAATCTACAAACAATAAATGCTGGAGAGGGTGTGGAGAAAAGAGAACCCTCTTGCACTGTTGGTGGGAATGTAAATTGATAACAGCCACTGTGGAGAACAGTATGGAGGTTCCTTAGAAAACTAAAAATAGAACTACCATACGACCCAGCAATCCCACTACTGGGCATATACCCTGAGAAAATCATAATTCAAAAAGAGTCATGGGGCTACCCTGGTGGTGCAGTGGTTGGGAGTCCGCCTGCCGATGCAGGGCATACAGGTTCGTGCCCCGGTCCGGGAAGATACCACTTGCCGCAGAGCGGCTAGGCCCGTGAGCCATGGCCGCTGAGCCTGCGCGTCTGGAGCCTGTACTCCGCAACGGGAGGGGCCACAACAGTGAGAGGCCCGCGTACCGCAAAAAAAAAAAAAAAAAAAAAAAAAGAGTCATGTACCACAATGTTCACTGCAGCTCTATTTACAATAGCCAGGACATGGAAGCAACCTAAGTGTCCATCAACAGATGAATGGATAAAGAAGATATGGCACATATATACAATGGAATATTACTCAGCCATAAAAAGAAACGAAATTGAGTTATCTGTAATGAGGTGGATGGACCTATAGTCTGTCATACAGAGTGAAGTAAGTCAGAAAGAGAAAAACAAATACCGTACGCTAACATATATATATGGAATCTAAGAAACAAACAAAAAAAAGGTCATGAAGAACCTAGGTGCAAGACGGGAATAAAGACGCAGATCTACTAGAGAATGGACTTGAGGATACGGGGAGGGGGAAGGGTAAGCTGGGACAAAGTGAGAGAGTGGCATGGAGTTATATACACTACCAAATGTAAAACAGATAGCTAGTGGGAAGCAGCCACATAGCACAGGGAGATCAGCTCGGTGCATACTGTGTCCCCTATGTAATGCAAAGGAAAAAACTGTTCAAATTGTTAAAGGTCTTGGGGTGAGACACAGAAGGGAAGGGGGTGAGAACCATATGAATCCTTTCGCTGAAAACTGTATCAGAGCCTCTTCCTTTTCACTGTCACCACTATCACCACTTGTTAATATTTTTCTTTTGTCTTCCCCAATCAAGACTCTGAATTCAGGGATATGCAAATCAGGAGGGGGGAAAAACTTTAAGAGATTCATTTTAAACATTCAAATTTTACCCGAAGCAGGAGAAAAGTAAGGAATAACATATTTTCTACCTCTACTCCCCCTACCCCCCCACTCCCTCTTCTCAAGCTCCGTTGCTTTTTTTTTTTTTTTTAATTTTTATTGGAGTATAGTTATTTACAATAGTGTGTTGTTTCAGGTGTACAGCAAAGTGAATAGGTTATACATATACATACATCCACTCTTTTTTAGAGTCTTTTCCCATACAGGC
This sequence comes from Orcinus orca, assembly GCF_937001465.1. Lineage (NCBI taxonomy): Eukaryota > Metazoa > Chordata > Mammalia > Artiodactyla > Delphinidae > Orcinus > Orcinus orca. The sequence goes on from NC_064575.1 coordinate 72,691,950, forward strand.
CATTGCAGAGTATTGAGTAGAGTTCCCTGTGCTCTACAATAGGTCCTTATTAGTTATCTATTTTATATGTTGTAGTGTGTATACATCAATCCCAATCTCCCAGTTTATCCCTCACTCCCCATCCCCCCGGGTAACCATAAGTTTGTTTTCTACATTTAAGCTACTTGGCTTTAAATCAGGGGTCGGCACACTTTTTCTGTAAGGGGTCATTTAGTAAATATTTCAGGCTTTGTGGGCCATTCAGCCTCTGTTCCTCCACTCTGCCATGGCTGCAAAGACCAACTGTGAACAAAAATGGGCTGGCTGTGTTCCAATAAAGCTTTATGGATGGACTTTTAAATTTGAATTTCACATTAACTTTCACATGTCACAAAATATTAGTCTCTTCATTTTTTTCCAACTATTTAAAACAAACATTCTTAGCTTGTAGGCCAGCAGTAGGCTGAATTTGGTCATGGGTTATAGTTTGCCAACCCTTTAAATTTTTAGGGATGCAGTATACATGGTTTTCTCTTTTTTTTTTTTTTTTTTTTTAGAGGCAAGGGAGGCTTAGAGTTCTGCGTAAAGCAGAACAGAACTAAGCAAGGGGAGTGTTACAACAGTATATTTCAGAAAGAAAACACATACCTCTGTTACATAAATCCCAAGACACTTGGAAAACTCTTTTAATCACCTCTTGGCAGAGGGCTACAAATTTTAAAATGTGCCTGCTTACTTCTAAAAGTTAAATGTTTCACTCCCTTCTCGTCTAAAGAAGTATATAAGAGACATTATTTATATCTTCTGAATCAGGTCGGTAGGTACTCACTAGATGCCTCTGTGTGTCCAGCACTGGTCACGCTGATGGATGTAAAGGACATCAAAATGTATCTTTTCCCCTACAGGTCTTTGATCCCCAAGAGGTTTCAGGGGTAGAGCCTCAGAATGGAGGCGACAGAATGGGCTGATCCCTCCCAAACCATGATCCCAGTTGATCCCCCTTTGATCCACTGCACGCATTTTAGAGATGATTTTAGCTAGGGGTTAGCAGTATACATATTTATAGCAACGAAGTTCGCACGGTCCTGTAGGAACAATTCCAGACTTAAAATACTGATTCTGCCACTTAGCTCTGCAACCCTGGGAAAACTAATTAACCTCTCCAAATCCTCTATCCTAATAAGAACAAAAATAAAAATTTCCTCAAATAATCCTGACGCTCTAGTGCAGGGCCCCGTAGGCACTAATTCATCCTCTCATTCAACAAAGGTTCAATGAGCCCCTACAATGTACAGGGCCCCAGGAACACAATGAACAAGGCAGATCCAGTCTCCAACCCTGTGGAACTTACAGACCCATGGGAACTTGTTGGTTTTTTCTTTAAAAACAAATATGCATGCCTAAAACAGTCCTTAGACTATAAAACGCCGATCCTTCCTTCACTTTCTCCACTTTTAATTCCATTTCAACCTGTAATTCTGAGAGTGACACCAGCTTTGGAATCTTACAGACCCAGATCAACGCACAACGTCTATCAAATACCTGCCATTTTTGCATGATTTCAGGAGACCACTGGCATTCAATGATTTAAACATTGCTGACTGAGACGACGCTTAAAAAATTCTATAGTCCATGGCAAGCGCTAACTCACGGTTTTGCCAAGGCAAGGCGTGAATCCCATCTCAGGATATGCTGCCCCCAAAGATGCCGCTTCCGTGTAAGAAATATTTTCAACTGAAGGGATTTGAGAAACGGCAGGTGCAGGAAGCACTCGCTGACCTCGGAGGGGCGCCGAGAGGGATCCAAGCAAACAGTCCTTGCTGTGTTTTCCCCAGTAACAGCCCTTAGTTCATTCCCTTCCATCCCATCACATTTTCCCACGACTTTCCACTCTTCCTTAAACTTACTATAAAAACGCTCAGGTGTAACTGTTTCTCAGGGGCTTCATTTCCTTGTGAAGGCTCTCACGTCACATAAAACTTACATTAAATAGATCTGTATGCTTTTCTCTTGTTAACCTGTCTTGCATCAGTCCAATTTACAGTGCCCCAGCCAGAACGCCTAGGAAGGTCATAGAAAAAGACATTTTTTCCTCCCCTACAGAGGCAAGGTTGGTTTGTGAGCGCAAGTAGTTTGGCTAGTGAGTAAGCCAAGCCTAGCACCCGCATCTCAACGCACTTTTGTTCTTTTCACTTAACCCATGGTTTTATTTTATCCTTGCAATTACTCTAAGAGATAGTTATAACCATCTTCATCGACCACGTATGGAATCTGAAAGTAACTGCACACAGTACAGGTTTTTTAGCATTTGAAAATCCACAAGGATCTTGCGCTGTCACCCTCCAATGTTTAGGGTCTAAGCAGGGGTTCCTGACCTCGGCTGCCCTTACAATCAACCTGGGAGCTTCAGAAAATACTGATGCCCAGGCCCCACTGCCAACGAGTCAAATCAGACCACCTGGGAGTGAGCCCCAAGCATCAGGACTTTTTAAAGGCGCCTCTGAATCTTTGGGTGGAGGTTGGACAGTGACAGCCCATGAGCCAAATTTAGCCTGCAAACTCTTAAAAATCAGAAGGTTTCACATAATGCCCAGACCCTGGCTGCATCTACAACTATGCTGCCCAACACAGTAGCCGTGAGTTACCTGTGGCTCTTTAAATTAATTCAATTGAAATAAAATTAGGAATTCGATTCCTTGGTCATACTAGCCACATGTCAAGGGCTCAAGAACCACGTGTGGCCGCCTTCCTGGATGACGCAGATATGGGACACTTCCATCATCACCAAGCCTTCTACTGGACAGTGCTGTTCATAGAAGTCCAAGGATCGAGGCCCACGTTCCAACAATACAACACTGGCCAGAGGGTCGTCTGTCTGCTCTAGGCAGGGCGCGCACTTTCGCATCGTCAGCCTGACTCCATTCATTCATTTACACGACCTGCCCGTCCCTTAGACCTCATATGCAAACCCTACCTAGACATTACACGTGCTAAATAAAACTTGCCCAAGGGCTTGATCAGACAGATTCGAAGTCTTCACCTCTAAAGCCTAACTGCATGGACTGTGTGTTTCCTTTCTCCCTCCCTCCCTCCTCGCATCTCCCTCTCTGTTTTTACTACAGCAGGAGAGTTAACCAGTATGACAGTGGAATCTACCTGACAAATGACCTTCTGGCTTTTGGAGTCGCTCTCTGCATGATGAACGTGTACTTGTCCTACATGGTTCCCTGTGATTTGAAAGATCAGGTTCATCCCCTGCCTACCAATATTTCAATACCCATAGAAATGGCCCCTTTCTCCTCTGAGGGATAGGTGTTAAGGGACATGAATTCTCTCCCATTCTGGACAGTTAGCCCTTCTGGGCCCAATCCTTGCCCGATCTGCTTCAGAAGCTCCTTCCAGAAGCTGGCCCGGTCCTCTAACTGTGGAACGTGCTCAGACTATGTTGGCTGAACCAAGGAACCAACCGCCATTAGGTCACGATGGGAAACCTGGATGCAGTACAAAAACCCACAATCGTCGACTTGTAACTGTTCCTTATCCGGGCTCTAAATGAACTTCAGAGAACGCCAACAGAAGATTTAGAGATGTGGGCATCTCAAAACTACCCACACATTCGCAACAGGGTTTAGGAGAAAGAGCTTGGGAAGCTGTGTACCTCTTCAATGGGAGAAAATTCATACAACACTTTGTACCTGGATTTAACCAGGACTAAACCCAACAGTCACCCTCAAAAAGGGAATGAGTCTCACAAAGCCACTAGTTTCAGATTTAATTAAAATCTCCTCTAACCACTGCCAAGACATTCTTTAGTCTTTTATTATCCTCTCCAGAACTTTTCTTTTTTAGGATCTAGGGTTAGCAAAATAGTAAGTCAGGTTCTCCTGATTGCTTTATATACTAAGCCCTGGGAAACAAACAGGGAAAATGAAATCATATGGGAGTTTCAGTTTTTAGTAAAGTGTGAAAGACAGAATGGTCCCCTCAGAAGAGATTTTTAAGTGGCAACGGCTTTCCCTCTGGCTCAGACCACATCTGGAACGTAGGGCTTCTCCCAAGCAGAACAACTCAATCCCCAGCTCAGGAATCGGGTGCTGATGCAGAGTACCAGGCGAGGCCCAGAGGCAGGCAGCCCGGACTGGGAAGGGGATGAGTCACCTGCAGGCCTCCACCCTCCACATCAAACCTGCAGGGGCCAGGGCCAGCCAGCTGCAGCCTCCAGTCTCAGCTAAAAGGGACAAAGAAGGAAGCCCCGTGCAAGGTTAGGGTACGCGGAGAGGAGGGCATTACTCCAAGGGAAAGGTAGGGAAGAGGATTATAAGAAAAAACAAAGGCTCTTCACATGCCACAACTAGGGCGCTTAGCTTCCAGAATCCAATATACCATTTCTATTGTATTAATAGTATATAATATACCTATTACACTAACAGAATGCTATTACAGTACTTCTATTACAGTCGTCTCTTTGAAAGAACACCTTTGAAAAGACCTGACCACCAAGGTACTCTTAACAGAGAAACTTGACAACCCATCACCTGTGTCAGAGAACATTCCCTGGGGCCCGGCACAGGGTTTCTACCGTATGAATGAAGGGCACGTCCCTCAGCAAAGCAGGGCAGGCTGCAGGAGCTCTCACTGACATCCCCGCTGCCTCTAACGCCCTGCATACTCTACATTTATTCTTACCCCAGCCCTCCTTCCTATGGGAGGAAAGCTAAGCCAGGCCACAAAGACCCTCGAGGCCAGAGTGGTGGTTTCCTTAGACCACAGGGAAGGAACTCCCTAATCACATGTAAGCAAGTCAATGATCTATTCAAGGCCACCTGGGGATGAAGCCGCAGAGCACAGAGTAGGAAGGTTTCCCCACGTGGAGTAAACTCCAAAGGTCAGTGTTAGAAACGAAAAGGAGGATTATTGCATTCAGCCTCCTCCCAAGTGAAAAACTGGACTTTGGAATCCTTACACAGACTGTCGAGTTCAGAACAACACAGGGAAGCGGTAGCATGCTTTAAAAAAATAAAGCAAATGATAAACTCAAGTAACTAACCTTCTGCTCGGAGTCACTAATCCCCTCTCGACAGAGAGAAATGCCAGCCGCAGGACTCCTGCATCTGGTTACATCGGAGAAGCTATTTCAGGCACGAAAGGGACTCTTTTGTACCATTCCTGGTTGTGGTCGTTGGCGGGGGTGTGTTATTTAAAATACCCACAATGAAAATGTACCCATCCTACATATATTTCATATTGTTTCAATGACGGAGGCAACCTGACCACTGTTTAAAGCACCACCACCTGTCTCAGAACAACTCTCTATAAAAATTAATATAATCTATACATACCAAGCACGTAGCACAGTGCCTGGCACATTCGTGTGTACTGATACACAGGAGCTCTCCTTATTCATAATAATAGCTTCTAAAGGCTACCACGGACCAGGCACTGAACTCTGCCCTTTACACACATTCTCAAAGACTCTTCCCCACAATCCTACATAGGTGCCATTATCAAGTTCAATTTACGGACAATAAAACTGATGTACACGGAGGTTAAAGCAACTTGCCAAAGGTCATGCTGCAAAAAAAAGCAGGCTGTGATTTAATCTAAATCGAAGGTTCTTCACCAGCACGCCTTGCAATTTCCTAACTAACAACAGGGCAGCGTGCACACCAGAATCATCTACCCTCTCTTCCATTTCATGCTGCAATGATTTTTGTGGTCTCTTTTATGTGGAATGAGAGCAGGGTGGGGAAGCCGTTTATCAACGTGTGTGCCCATCACCACCTTTGGCAGCCGCCCTCATGCGGGGCTCAGCACTGCTTGCTGGGTTCTCCCTGTAGCCTCAATTCTTACAGGGTAAGAAGATAGCAGATAGGAGGCTGGAGTGGCCTGTCTTGGCCCCTGGGAGGCAAGAGGAAGCCTGGAGTCAGGAAGCGGGGGTCCAGGCTACTGGAAGGAGTACAGAGAGTGAAGCGAGCTGCCAGGGCCAGTGGCTAACTGCAAGGCCAGGTCAGCTCAGCTGCCCACAAAGTTCTTACTTCAGAGAAGGGGGACAGAGTGACAAAGTGGGGAGAGGCAAGGACATGGTAGAACATCTTCCTATGGTGCGCACGCACGCGCACACACACACACACACACACACACACACACACACACAGCCCATGACTAGATACAGTAATGTGAAATAGCATTTCATGCCAAATTTATACTAAATACAATCAAAGGAAACAACAGAGTTTCTAAAGCCAAATCACACTACGAAGAAAACAAAAATGGATGGGCTTAAGCATTATTTACAACTGCCAAGATACAGAAGTAACCTAAGTGTCCATCAACCGATGAATGGATAAAGAAGATGTGGTACATATATATACACACACACATGCAAATATATACATACACATGTATATATAATGGAATACTACTCAGCCATAAAAAAGAATGAAAATTTGCCATTTGCAGCAACATGGATGGACCCGGAGGGCATTATGCGAAGTGAAAAGTCAGAGAGAGACAAATACTGTATATGATATCACTTATCTGTGGAATCTAAAAAATACAACAAACTAGCGAATATAACAAAAAAGAAGCAGACTCACAGATACAGAGAACAAACTAGTGTTTACCAGTGGGGAGAGGGAAGGGGGGAGGGGCAATACAGGAGTAGACGATTAAGAGGTACAAACTGTCAGGTATAAAATAAGCTATAGGCATAGGGACTTCCCTGGTGGCACTATGGTTAAGAATCCGCCTGCCAATGCAGGGGACACAGGTTCAATCCCTGGTTCGGGAAGATCCCACATGCCGCAGAGCAACTAAACCCATGCGCCACAACTACTGAGCCTGTGCTCCACAGCCCGCGAGCCACAACTACTGAGCCCACATGCCACAACTACTGAATCCCGCGTGCCTAGAGCCCATGCTCCAAAGCAAGAGAAGCCACCGCAATGAGAAGCCCACGAGCCGCAATGAAGAGTAACACCCGCTCACCACAACTAGAGAAAGCCCGCTCGCAGCAACAAAGACCCAACGCAGCCAAAACTAAATAAAATAAAATAGATTAATTTTAAAAAAAAAGCTACAAGCATATATTGCATATCACCGGGCATATAACCAATATTTTATAATAACTACAAATGGAGCATAACCTTTAAAAATTGTGAATCACTATATTGTACACCTGTAACTTATATAACACTGTACAGCAACTATACTTCAATTTAAAAAATATGGAAAGACAGGGAAAGAATGGATGGGCTTAGAAATATGGCTAACCGTCTGTCTTGTTTTTTAAACACTGACAAGTGGGCGTCCGGCCCTTCCTTGCTCAACCTCTGACCATAACAGGCCATCTTGGATCCTCTCCTGATGTTTTCTAAAGTAGTCAATCAACAATACATTGAACTGTCTGGCCCGTTTTCTTTCCATGTGACCTAAGCCAGATGGGTTCATGTTTAATGTTATAGTGCCTCCGTTTAAAGTAAGCCAAAAATGAGAATAATAAAGTTTCTTACGCACAAATGCCTTTGGTTCAAAAGGAAGTGTCCATTTCTCTAGGAGGTGGGTCAAAAAGGATCTTGCTGTGATTTATGTCATAGAGTGTTCTGCGTATGTTTTCCTCTAAGAGTTTTATAGTGTCTGGCCTTACATTAAGGTCTTTAATCCATTTTGAGGTTAAATTGACTGAGCCACTATGGAAAACAGTATGGAGTTTCCTTAAAAAACTAAAAATAGAACTACCATATGACCCACCAATCCCACTACTGGGCATATACCCTGAGAAAACCATAATTCAAAAAGAGTCAAGTACCACAATGTTCATTGCAGTTCTATTTACAGTAGCCAGGACATGGAAGCAACCTAAGTGTCCACTGACAGATGAATGGATAAAGAAGATGTGGCACATATATACAATGAAATATTACTCAGCCATAAAAAGAAACGAAATTGAGTTATTTGTAGTGAGGTGGATGGACCTAGAGTCTGTCATACAGAGTAAAGCAAGTCAGAAAGAGAAAAACAAATACCGTGTGCTAATGCATATATATGGACTCTAAAAAAAAAAAAGGTTCAGATGAACCTAGGGGCAGGACAGGAATAAAGACACAGACATAGAGAATGGACTTGAGGACACAGGGAGGCGGAAGGGTAAGCTGGGATGAAGTGAGAGAGTGGCATGGACATATATACACTACCAAATGTAAAATAGATAGCTAGTGGGAAGCAGCCGCATAGCACAGGGAGATCAGCTCGGTGCTTTGTGACCACCTAGAGGGATGGGATAGGGAGGGTGGAAGGGAGGGAGACGCAAGAGGGAGGGGATATGGGGATTACGTATGCATACAGCTGATTCACTTTATTATATAGCAGAAACCAACACAACATTGTAAAGCGATTATACTCCAATAAAGATGTTAAAAAAAGGAAGTGTCCAAAATTCAAAAACAGAAAATTAAATTTTAAAACAGAAGGGGGACAGTGACCCAAAACATCCTTACTCAAGAGACTGAGCAGAAACCAAGTCTTTCAACAACCTGTGGCATATTATCAAATAATAGCACATGTATGAACACATGCACACACAAAATCTCTGAGCCTTGAGCTCTAAACTTAGGAATGTAACAACATAGGTCCATCTCCAGTCTAGAAAACCCCAGCTGGAGGCCAGAGGCAAGACAACCTCTTCCCAGGGTTTTAACACGAAGGACCACATCTGGGTCAACTTCTCTGGCAGCAAATACAGGATACAGGGCAAGTAGGGACATCAGAAACTGACTCACTGAGATGGTCAACCGATGGCTGGGCAGACACACTCAGGACTGAGGCAACGGAACATGGTGGTAAAATGCCTGAAGGTTGTGAAATCAGACCCTAGCTCACTTCCTGCAGTGGTAGGAATAGAAGCTACCCTGTGACTGTGGTGAAGCCATAATGGTTCAGTGATGGCAAACAGTGAGGGCTGACCGGCTACCGACGCCCCTTCCATCACCTCCCATCCCATCACCTCCCATCCCATCACCTCCATCGCCAAACCAAGAGTGAGCTTCAGCCCCTCAGAGGGTGGGCAACAAGGTGACCTGAGTCTTGGGGTTCTCAAGCACTGATCATCTGAACAAATGGAATTTTGCATCTGTCAACAGCAGAACACTTTAGAGAACGGAAATGATCCTTTGGTTTGCAGCCATGACTAAAACTTTCAGACCTCAAATGCATTACAAGAGTGGAAACGGCCACATTAAAACCAAAACCTTTCATTATGTTTTGTTTTGTTTTTTCTAGACAAATGAACAGTAAGCTACTCTGCATTCTCTTCAGCTTTTTTTTTAGTATCTGATACCATGGCTATTAAAAACAATCTCTAAAAGTCTTTGTTGAGCATCAGAATGAGACAGCTGGGATATTGGCATGAGGAAATGTTCAATCTTGTCATTTTGCAAAAGGAATTCATATTCATAATTAATGATGCTTTTGTCTAAGCCAGAAAGAAAATCTAGAGGCTCAACGATGCTTAAGTAAATTCCACCCAAGCCAACTGCAATACAATTTTATAAATTATAGAGCAACAGAGAAAAACAAGATTTTGTGACTTGTGAGCAGAAAGAAAAGGATTAACAAGGCAGCCACACTTCAAGGACAAAATCGGAGTAAAAATGTTGATTTCTGACAGGACGGTTTCATTTTCTGTCTCCTCCATAAGAAAGAGTAATCAAAAACTTTTAACATCCTTAGATGTGATACGACTACATGTATTTGAAAGACTCTTTGTTCCCAAGTGTGCCAGACACACATCACCAGGTACAGAACCAAGACCACCATTATCAGCCCAAAACGTCAACTAAAAATAACCAAGATGGGCAGATAAACTTACAAATTAGCTTTGGTTTAAGAGGCATTTCTATGGAGATATCGGTAGAGAAGTAGAAAACCCTTAAATAAGTAAATAGCCTTAAAGATAACTTTTCGCATTACAGAGCTATTGAAGAGATTACAAAAACAAATCAGTTGTCTTTGTACAGCTCCCATTACAGAGCTGTTGAAGAGATGACAAAGTTTTATTTAGTAACAACTTTGTTAATGGCTAAGGAAATAATGATGAATACAACACAAAACAGGCCAGGGTAAGGGAGGGAAGAGTAAATGCTTAATGGGCATGGTTTTTTGTTTTCTTGTGGTGAAATATACCTAACATAAGATTTACCATTATAACCATTTTTAATTAGGATTTTATTTCTTTAAAGCAGTTTAAGGTTCATAGCAAAACTGAGGGGAAAGTACTGAGATTTCTCATATATTTCCTGTCCCATACATGCATAGTTTCCCTAACTAATCAACATCCACCAATAAAGTGGTACATCTGTTACAACTGATGAATTTTACACAAATACATCATTATCACCCAAAGTCCCCAGGTTACATTAGGGTTCACCGTTGGTGTTGTACATTCTATGGATGTGAACAAATGTTTAAGTACACGTATCCATTATATGGTATCACAGAGAGTGTTTTCACTGCCCTAAAAGTCGGCTTTGCACTGTAACCATTTTTAAGGCTACAGTTCAGTGGCATTCAAGTACATTCACACAGCTGTACAACCAACACCACTATCCTAGCCATCCCCAGACCTCTTTCATCATCCTGGGTCCAGGGTTTAATTTGCGGTGATGCAAGTGCTTTGCAAGCAGACAAGGGTGGTGGTTGCACAACACTAAATGCCACTGAATCATTCACTTTAAGTCGGTTAATTCTGTGCTGTGTGAATTTCACATTAAAACAGAACAACTGTGCCTGGCACACCACGGCACTCACTATTTGTTAATAAATGAATGAGTCCTGGCCTTAAGGAAGCTCACGGGTTGGTAAGGGAACAGGGAGAGAGCAGGAGGTGCCCAGATTCTGGGCTTGGAGCAAAACGGCGCAGCTCCTAACCCCTTTGAGGACTGAGAAAAGGGTTCCCAGAGGACAGACTGCCTGAGAGAAACCTTAAGGGATGAGTTGGAGTATGCGGGGGGAGGTAAGGGAGAAGAACATCCCACGCAGGGGAAGGTGACATTCCCTATCCACGAGCATGGGGGAGATAACTAAAACACTCAACGTTCATTTCACAAACTGGTAACTATGACAGGTGATGGATCTATTAATTAACCTGACTGTGGACATCGTTTCGTAACGTACAATACGTACATTAAGTTATCACGCTGTACAACTTTAAAAATCTCACTGTACAACCTAAATATACACATTTTCACTTGCCAGTCATACTTTAGTAAAGCAGGAAAGAAAATGAAACATTATTAAGAGAAAAATAAAAAAATCAAAATTCATTCATTCCCCATTATAATACCCCTAATCTGATAAGCAGTATAATAAAATAATTATATGTAATATATGTAAATATTTGTAATAATTAGAAAAAACATAATAAAATGTAAGAGTAATAAACAAAATAGTAATAGGGGAACTTGTAAATGTCAAAAAAAAAAAGTCTTTTGGGAGGAAAAACAGTGACCTCAACGGATCTAGAGTAGGGGCAAAAGCTGGGAGGAGACAGGCAAACAAATCAGAAGTGGAATCAGGAGTGAGTGCCGGGATCTAGAAGTGACCGGGAACCCACCACGTCTGATGTGAGCAGAGGCCCCAGAAGGGACAGGTAATCTTGTGTCAAAGCTGTTTGGGGTTCTCACGGCCTCAACCTCATTGGAGCTCCACGGTCACCCTGACAAGCAGGTACAGCAGACCCGACTGTCCTCTCATATATGACAAAACCAAAGGGTGTCCGCTCAGACTGACCCACCAAGGCCACACGGCCTGCATGGCCTGCAGCCAGCCTCCTAACCCAGGCACAGCCTCTCCGAGAAGGAGGGCAGCTCAGCTAGAATGAAAACTCCAACACTCCGTTCAACTCCTTCACTGTTCTTATTTGAGTTAATCTTTTTTTGGTGGGAAAAAAAAAACCCTGCATATTTTCACTGTGGGAAATGGCCTTTGAGTAAAAAAGGAAGCATTCCTTTTTGGTAAGATGTGGACTCTTCATAAAGTTTTACACACAACTCAGCATGGTGGTCATTTCCCAGATGAAACAATGCATGGACCGTCAAATTTCTAAAATCCTAAAATAGTTACAAATAATTTAAAGCCTAGCTTAAATGAACCAAGCTGTCCACAACCGCCTCAAGAAAAGGCAGAGCCGCGGGTCCATTAAACTGCCAAATAAAAACACCTAAGAGGTCTACCTCAGTGGTTCTCGATCAGGGTCATTTTGCCCCACCAGGGGACATTCAGCAATGGCTACAAATATTTTTGATTTTCACAACTGGGGAGCAGAGACCAGAGATGCTGCTAAACAGCCTGTAATGCACAGGAGAGCCCTCACAACAAAGAATTATGCAGCCCGAAATGTCTAGAGTGCTGGGCTGAGACTCTAAATTCCCAGGTGATTCCCTATATCCAACTGAACTCAGAGGTGGAAAGAAGGCGGACTGACGGGTCCTGAAGAGCGGATACACACACTCCAGGCTCTGCTGCTTCAGAGCTGTGTGGCATTTTAACCAAGGCGCTTCAAGTCACCGGCCGGTTTCCCTTGTTGGCAAAACGGGGTTCCTACTACCTTCCTCAATGAGATCAGGCTAGCTGAGAGCCTCAACAGGTAGAGGGCCCTCCGCAGATCCTCAAGGCCAAGGCTGGACTAAGGTCCCCGCCGCCTGCAACAGGCAAGGGCTCCAAGGTACTTCACTGTTTCCGAATAGCACACACTCCTGGCATTTGCTTTGTACACACACATTTGGAAAAGCAAACACCAGAGCACAAAGGCATCCATCTAACATGGTTGGATGCAATTTTATTATCCTTCAGTCTCATGAAACAGGAGTCTGTTGATGGGCAGTGGGAGCCTGGCGTTGGGGATCACTGCATCTCCCTCACAAACGTGCTGGAAGCCCACCTGTGGCCAGTGACCAACAGGACCACCACCAGTGGGAGGTCAGGGGTGTGTTGACACGGTTCATTTTTTCCTCCGGGTCCAGCACAAGCAACGCATCTTGCGCTTGGCTTTAAATGGTATCATCCGAATGAAGTACCGCTCTCATAATCAGCACAGCCTTTCAACAAGCACAGATGGCACTCACGTGCTTAAATGGCAAATCGAGGGCTAAAATTCGGGGGAGCTCTCCAGGCTCTCAGATCTGGTTCTCTGGGTGGGTTCTGAGAGAGAGGGGTCAGGAAATGGAGGGTGGGGCTTCCCTGGTGGCGCAGTGGTTGAGAGTCCGCCTGCCGATGCGGGGGACACGGGTTCGTGCCCCGGTCCGGGAGGATCCCGCATGCCGCGGAGCGGCTGGGCCCGTGAGCCATGGCTGCTGAGCCTGCGCGTCCGGAGCCTGTGCTCAACGGGAGAGGCCACAGCAGTGAGAGGCCCGCGTACCGCAAAAAAAAAAAAAAAAAAAGGAAATGGAGGGTGGCAGGCACGTGCAGAGTGCTGAAGGTCTTTTTTGTCTGCCGTCAAGCCCTTGCGACAAACTGAACGGGCTCAACCAGAGTCAGTGGGAATAAAGCCTGTGTCAGTCTTGCATGCCCGTCATTCCCAAAAAGAAGCCTGCAGGTCAGTAGCACAGGATGAAGGTTCCATTTTCACTATCTCCTCCACACTTCCTTTGTATTTTATCAGGTACCTTTAGCCATCTTCAGAGAACTGTATTGCCCCACTATGGGCAATCACGTTAAAACAGTACATTTTAAAGATCTTTTTCTGCCTTGGCTGGAACAGTAGTTTCTTTTTATTTGTAATCACTCAGCATTTTCCCCCTCCTAATTTGAAAGGGGGTGGGGGGAAGATGCAGCACTGTAGCTGTCTGCAAAATGCACTCAAATGCAGCTCTAAAGGAAAGCACCACCCAGCGGCTCCATGTTGGTTTCCATGGTAACCGGGGTCCCTGGGCCCTGGCACTCACAGCAGGAAATGCTGCAGATTTCCACAGCAGTATCTTTTTACTAGACATAAGATGTCCCATGGCAATTTTAAACATTTGGGAATCAAAAAACATACCGTGTGTGTATGTGTGTGTGTGCGCACGCACACACGCGCATAGATCAATATATTTACAAAACTAAGACAACGTAGATGAAAGAAGCCAAGTTATTCTTACAGATAAATATGCTTATGTCAAACATAACAGATGATTAAAATATAAGCAAAACAGGCTGTCACACACACACACACAGAGGGCTAAAAGAAAACAAAAACATCTTCCATAGAAAAAGAAAGGACTGCAATGGAAGTGGAAAACTATTTTGGGAAACCAGACAACCAAGGATTCCGTATAAACAAACAAGCCAACAAAAATCTTGACTAACGATAATCAACTGAGAGCCCAGGACCGAGCTTTTCTCCATAGCTCATGTTCTTTCCTACTTGAATGGTCTCAAGAGCTGAAGTCAACAAGCGGTTGGCCAGGTGGCTTTCAGGGGAAACCACAGGACAGTAAGCCCTGACCTAGAGTGAGAATCCCACTGTCCCCACTGCAAGCTGAGCGGCCTCAGGCAAGTGACTTCAGCTCGCTGAGTGTGCCCTGTAAAAATGAAAAGGTTGCACTACTTACTAGATGGTCTACAAGAGAGACTCTCTACCTTCTAAAAATGAAAAACCAGAGCATTATGTTAAACAAGACAAAACAAGGCATCAAACCACCAGGTAATTCTCATGTCAGGCCATAGATATGTTCCCAAAAGCAGTGTATAAGAATCAAATTTCTTTATATTATATCAGGAGAATTCACTGCCAGACTCTGGGTGAGGGAAGACCTTTGGGATATTCTTTTTCTCTCACTTTCTCTCTTCTGAGTGCTTTCCCAATACCACATGTTTCTTCCAGCAGAGCACAAGTGAACAGCTAAGGTGAAATTTTTAGTTCAAAGTAGTTTTCACATTTCGTGCATGTTCAGGCTGGGGCTTTATCTGAGCAGAGGGGAGGCAGCTATGCAATCAGGCAGAACAGACTCAGCCTAGAAAAATACTAGTTTGACAACTTCTAGTGTCTTCAAGTTCATGTTTACACTCCAAATGGTTATTTTTATCTGAGGCAGGCAGAACAAACCAAGTTCACAACTCTATGGCAAATGATCTTCCATAAGCAAGCATTGTTTAAAAAAAAAAAATTGCCTCGTCTGTATGAATTCAAATAATTGCACGTTTTCATTAATGCGAATTCATATTTTACCAAACGTGACTCTGGTATGTCTGTGTGTGTGGCAGCGGGATGGGGTGGAGGGGTTTAGTTATTTTAAGCCAAAACGAAAAGCAAAGGGAAAGAGCTAGGGTGGGGAGGAGGGCGGGAGGGAGATGATGGTGGGAGAGTCCCCCCCCTGCTTGTGCAGACAGCCCCGCAGGCAGCTGGAAGGATGGAGCTGCTGAGTAGACCACTTCATTATGTAAACTGCCTAATGACACAAATAACCATGCTGCACGCAGACCGACCCAGTCACCCATAAAAACACACATCCCCTCCACGCTTGGACCTTCCTCCCCACTGCCACTGCTACCACTGCCACCATGTAATTCACCAGCGTTTATTAAGGCTGCCGAGGTTAAACAGAACAGCATGCATCATATTTTCCCTGGCGTTGCTTGAATTAAGTCAAACCAGAGAAACACTACTGACTTCAGTGGGAGCAAATGCTCCTCTTGGTCAGTGGGAGGACAAGCCTTAACTGGACACAAGGGCTTGGGTGTGGGATTTTTACATCCCTAACTCTCCCTGGTAGAGGATATTAGGATTCTAGTGACATCCTGCTGTGGACACCCAGAAGATACGTATGTAAAAGTGGGACTCAGGTTAGTGCCCTTCAGGCTAACGCACAATAACTGTTCAAGGGCATTTCGGGAAGGTGCAGTGAAAAGCCAAATACCATCTAGGCAGGCCACAAGGAAACAGCCCCCATCTCTGGCAACTGCTGCTACCCAATCAAAGATCAATAATAAGCCACTTGTAGAGCGGGAAACGCTGCTACTGTCAGGGATCACTTTTAGTATCAAGATGGGATTGGAAATGAGGGATTTTCATTTCAGCACCAGTGATGCTTGACTCATGATTCCAAATCTCCTGGAATATACCAATTTGCCCATCAAATTAATTGAGTATACAAAGTCCCCATCTCCTAACTCCTTTAACACAACAGAGGAGGGGGAAAAAACAGAAAATAAGATTTTTAGAAATTTATTCAATGAAAATACTCAATAAACATATGGATTCCTTTGTTATTCCTCGTCCTTACCTATAGTGTGCTTTGTAAAAAAAAAGTTTAAAATCCACATGTCTCCCCACTGTGCCAGACTCAACACCAAGTCTGAGTTTCATGTAAAGCAAACCAAAAACTAATGACATTTTTAAAAAATGGAAAATGGTAAGACAAACCTCACATTCACAGGGCCATTTTTAAAAAGTTGTTTTATCCTAAGCAGAGTATGTAGGATTAAATGTATTGTGCTGATGCGTTAAAATGACTCAAGGTCCATCAGAGTAGAAAAACATCAAAATAATGAAACCCAGAGCGGAATGCACATTTATGAGCTCATTTCAAAAGGCATTATATCTTTTTATGTCATCCCTTACTAGGTCAATGATAGCTCCAAAATCTCAGAAGAGATGGAAACTTTATATCTTGAAGTTATATTTAATAGGCATACAGTTTTTAGCTAGGTTACATATTATTAGAAATAGCAATCATGTACAAAATTTTTTTGTACTTCATATAAGATTGAAACTCATAGGTATTCAATAGAAACAGATTACATACACATATATGTACACAGATTCGGAGCGGCTTGAGGGGCTGAAGGAAGTGACTAAGGCTACACTAAAGCTATTCCAGGTTTTGGTCCCACCATAGCCCTTTGGTCCCACTTACAGCCCATAAGTTGTAAGCATATCAAAGATGAGCTCTACATAGAAACCAGTTGTTCTGGAACAGAGAATTTGTCTCTCTGTCATTCTAAGCAAGAATCTGCTACTAAGACCAGTCCAATGCTTCAGTTCTTTCAGCTAATATATATATGTATGTATAGGTATATGCTTATATATACATACACACACACGTGTATATATATGTTATACACAAAGGTTGTTATATATGTTGTTACAGATACTGGTTGTATAGATATGTGTGTGTATAGACAGACAGACACACATACATATCCTCATTAAAAGGATTACAGCCACAAAGCCCAATTAATAAAGGGCAGTTTGACACAACCCAGCGTTAAAGTTGTTCTTTGCATTCATCACGATTCAAAATATTTACAAATGGTGAATACATAACCGTGAGAAGGCAACCCAGTCTTGGATGCCTCTGAATCCACTTATTGTTCAACACTAGGTGACTTTCTGACTACAGAATCTGGTGATACGGATTCATTTTGCCAAGATATTTCAAGTAAAGGAGATACACCAACAGCAATCACCCTCCTCAGGTTCATGAAAATTCCTTAAATGCACCTTGAAGGAGGCAACAAGCAAAAGGCTGACCTTTCCTAAAAGCTAGGCTTCATCACAAAACAGTTTTCTCAAGCTTGTCCGTTTTTCCTGCTCCCATAAAGAGCCTTTTTTGGACACATTTTTCCTAATCACCCCCCTCCTCATAAAACGTTAATTCCACAGACCTACGTATGTCTGCGTATTACTGTATGCATATCTGTACCTGACACATAAAAAGGGTAAGAACCCCTTCTCTCCTCAAGAACCAATTTGCACCCCCTTTGGAATGATATCTTATCCACTGAGAATGCATGAAACGGACATGCTATAAAAAGAAGGTGGAAGCATTTATTGTTGGGAATTATTATCGTTTACATGTACCTCTCCACCTAACACTCCACCACCACATGCCCGTCTAAACCTTTCTACCACCCACCGACCCAGTGCCTCAGAAACAACACCTCTGTGCATTCTTTACTAGGTATACAGGAAGCTCTCAGTAAAGCCTTCTGATATAAAACAGAATAAATCAGATGACTCATAAAATATGTACATTTCCTGTTAGCCCTTCTTTGTAGGAATTGTTATACTCCTTATATCCATGCTGTGTCATGTGGTAGCCACTAGGTATATGTGGCTATTTAAATTAAAATTAATTAAAACTAATTAAAATTTTAAAATTATAAATTCAGTTACACTAGCCACCTTTTAAGTGCTTGATAATCTCAAGCTACCATACTGGACAGCAAAAACACATAACATTTCCATCATCACAGAAAATTCTATCACAGAGAACAGCCTTGGCCCAGCCTAAAAGCTCCACGAGGCCAGGACCGCATCGGGGTCACTCACCATGGCACACGCAGGATGTGTTAAGCCCTGGCAAAAAAGCAATGCAATTAAAAGGAAACAAGAAATATGGGAGAAAAGGTAGCTTTGTCTTGGCTCATCCAATTTCCTACTTTAATCAACTACAAATGTTCTTATTTTTCATAGCTTTGCTCTTACTTACTCCCCACACCCACCTACAATACAGCAATGAGAATTTTCAAGCTGTAACTACTCGGCTTCCCTGGTGGCACAGTGGTTAAGAATCTGCCTGCCAATGCAGAGGACACGGGTTCGAGCACTGGTCCAGGGAGCAACTAAGCCCGTGCGCCACAACTACTGAGCCTGCGCTCTAGAGCCCGCAAGCCACAACTCCTGAGCCCTCACACATAGAGCCCGTGCTCCGTGACAAGAGAAGCCACCGCAATGAGAAGCCCACGCACCGCAACGAAGAGCAGCCCCTGCTCGCGGCAACTAGAGAAAGCCCGCGCGCGGTAACAAAGACCCAACACAGCCGAAAAATAAATAAAAATTTAAAAAAAATAAATTTTTTAAAAAAAGATGTAACTACCAGCAGGGCAAAATTGGCTTCGGGCTTCCTCAGAATAATTCATATGAATCAAAATCAAGAGGTCAAATTCAAAACCCCGAAAATGAAAGGCAATAGAGAGTTTCTAGGTCATTGTCAATACAGCCTCCCTAGATCCATGTTTTAAAACATTAGAGAAACCAGCTGCTGGTCCATCCACTATGCAAGCAACATATGAAGTACTTTCACTTTATCAATTTTTATTTAACAAATCAGCAACTGTTTCCTGGGCATCTATAATGTGCTACGGCTCCAGAAAATCAGAGGTTGGCACTATGGCAACCACATACAGACTCTAAGTAAAATTAACACCAGCAGGTTTCCATAAAACTTTGAGGCTCCAGATGCATTCTGCTAGATTCCTTTTGCTCCCCATTATCTATAAAGCCTCAGTTGGAGTAAGATCATCAGAAAAATTAATACACTCTCCTTGAATCTTTCAAAACAATAAGCTTGGCTCTTAAAGGAAAATTACAACTGAGCTGTTTCTCAAATACTCATAAGGTCTCTCCTCCTTTAAGAATCCTAAGGACAATAACCAAAAATAACTAAGGAGGGGCTTCCCTGGTGGCGCAGTGGTTGGGAGTCCACCTGCCGATGCAGGGGACACGGGTTCGTGCCCCGGTCCGGGAAGATCCCACATGCCGCAGAGCGGCTGGGCCCGTGAGTCGTGGCCGCTGAGCCTGTGCGTCCGGAGCCTGTGCTCCGCAACGGGAGAGGCCACGACAGTGAGAGGCCCGCGTACCGCAAAAAATAAAAACAAAAAAAAAACTAAGGAACCTGAACTGGCACATCCAAGTACAAAACCAGTTTAGTGATCTATTGCCACATCTATAGATTAGCGGGTTGCAGTTTTAGGCCTTTTTATTTTTAATTAAGTGAATGAAAGTGTCCATGTTTCTTTAAGGTCATCTTCAAAGAATATGCAGTTCCAGGCCTGCAAAAAAGTTTTTTTATGACCTTATTTTATTTATTTTTTTCAGTTTGTGGCTGAGTAGCTTCCTAGGTAGAAATCATGACTTAATTACATGAAAGAAAGTTCAGGTCTCAAACACCGAAGTCAATCCAGAAGTTAAGGGCCAGTGAAGTTTCAATTAAACAACCTGGTTAAAGTAAAACTTGGGGGCAAACAAAACCAGTCTGGCTGCCTCTTGAAAACAGCTTCCTGTCGCCTCCTCCCCTAAAAGCGAAGATTCCCCCTTTTCCCCCACCCCAGCCAAGAGCAGGTAGCTGCCTTTAACCTACCTGTCCCCTTCCTGTGACCGCCATCATGGATTTGCTGGGCCCTCTTTGGCTACAGTGAAATACAAATTCACCCAGTCCTGAGACGCAACCTCAGAGAAGGGTCCCAAGATTCAAATTCTGAACTCCTAAGTGGAATCTGACCAAAGACCCCATCTCACCAGCCTCCGGCCCCCAGAGATGACAGCCTTCTTCACCTGGACCCTCCAAGGGCTGCTTACAAACACTGTCTGCCCCCTGCTAAATGCCAGATACTTACCAGCATTTGAGAACCTGGGTTCCTCAGAGAGAAGCAGGATGCAGGCCCTGCCCTGGAGGCAGTTGAGTCTAGTGGGGAGGATGGTGACCACACAGGGAGGTCAACACTCTAGCGGGAGAAGGTGCTACAGAGGCCTCAGGCCTGAGACCCAATGCACCCTGGGGACAGAGGAGTGGGAGTGGTGGGGGACAAAAGGTTCACAGGTGATGTGACTCTCAAACTGGCTCTAGGAAGACAAGCCGAAGATCCTCAAACATCTAAAGGGGGCAGAGAGGGGGTGGGCTGGGAAGGGCACTCCAGGTCTGGAATGCACATGTGCAAGCAGAAAGGGATCAAAGGTTTTAAGGGGTTCAGGGAGCAGAGAGCATTTTTTTGTGGGTGGAACTGCCGGCCGTGGGTAGAGATGTCATTGGACAGGTGGGTGACGGCAAGATGGCGAGAGGCCTTATTCTCTTGGGAAGCCTTAAAAAATCTGAGATTCCTAAGCGCCATCCCACTCCACCCCCACCCCCCAGTTAATCAGTAACCACAGGTATAAGGCAGGGCTCTGAAATCTGTACCTTAAAACAAGCCTCCTGAGCGACAGGATCCACGCAGCGAGACGAGGAGAGCGTGGCGTTTAACGCACTCTATACTAAAAACACAACGTATTTTTAAGAACCACGACTGTGCCATTCAGTGTTAAGCTGTGGAGACTGTCTTCATCAAGACAGTCTCCACAGTCAGTGAAGACTGACTGTCTTCACCTCGGCAATCCAGGCTCACTGATTAAAGTCCACCTCTGACCGCCTGGACCTCGCTGGCTGTTGTGAAAGTTCCAGCTTCCACCTGCCCTCCTCACGCACACATTGCGGGTCTCTTCTAACCGTATTTCTCGCCTAACCTTCTATCTCCTTTATCCTCTGCTTAACCTCTACTTCCTTCCACTCCCTTTGTCCCCAGAGTGAAAACTGGAAACTCTAAAGATAATATAGAAAGAGAAATTTTAGACTGTCCAACTTCATTCGTATTTTAAGATTTAATAGGGCCAAAAGGAGATTTTAAATCGTAGAATATTAGAGCTGAAAAAGGTTACCTGCGATCATCTAGGACCCTACTAGGTCCTGGGAAAACCCCTTTTACAAGTGGGGAAATCAAAGCCCGGAGAAGTGAAACAAAATTATTCAGGGTCACGTAGCTGGCCAAGCAGAAGACAAACCCAGGCATCCCGGCTCCCAATCTATTCATTACTCCAAGGTGCTACATAGATTGTTTTTTTTTTAATGCATTCAGGATCAAGTAACTTTAAAAGCAAACTGAAGTTTATACTAAATCCAGGAGCACCTTACATGAGGAATCATAATTTAATGGTTAAAATCTAGACTCTGGGCCAGGCTTCAGTCTCCCCACTTCCAAGCCATGTGACCTTGGTCGGTTTAGCTCTCTTCGTCCAGATTTCATCATCTAGAATGGAGGTCATAAGCACTGACCTCACAGTGCTGTTTCGAGAATGAAAAGACTCAATCCATGTAAAGCACGAAGGACACAGCCCAGCCCGTGTTACGTATTCAATAAAGGTGATTAGAGATGATCTAGTCGTCTGGGGATCCATTTCCTTCCTTCTTAGAATCTTAAACTCCTCACTCTGGGTTTGGTGTATTATCATCTCAACATCCCGGAGATGGTTTTTCAAAGCTATACAGTAATTACAGAGGCACACTGAGGCAGCCAAAAATGAAAGTCCCGTGAGCCATGGCCACAGCAGTGAGAGGCCCGCGTACAGCAAAAAAAAAAAAAAAAAAAGAAAAATGATTAAATCGTGCTACATCCAGACAGTGAAACTCCATTTGGCTGGTAGAACCAATGAGGTAGATCTCTAGGTACTGACATAGAAAGATAATTATAATATACTGGGGAGCAAAAGCACGGGAACAATGTTTCTTACAGTTACCTTTTGAAAAAGATCTTACAAATATATTTTATTCCATATATCAACCTACCTATTGTTCTACAAGTAATTTTTCTCCCATATGTGTTTAAGTATGCAAAAAAGTCTATAAAAGACACTAAGCCCAATCTCTGCAAATGGTACTGAGAGGGTAGATTTTACTTTATATACTTCGTTACACGACTTTTTTTTAAACTAAAGAGCATGTTCTATATTTTTCAATTGTTAAGTAAAAATTAACTTAATACAACTAATTTGATGCTTACTGAACGTAAGATGTGCATTCAAGTTTCTCTCTTATCATCTCCATAAAATATATCTTTTTTGTATCAACCATGCATTTTTTAGGTCATGTGAGTTCTCACACTCCCATATTCAATAAAGTTATTTCCTCCCAGTGCATATGGATTCTAGACATCGAGATGTAAAGTATTCTGGTATTGCTAAAAGTGACCTAAAATCAAATGGTTTAAAAATATATCAAAGCAGGGGTCTTCCTTAGTGGCGCAGTAGTTAAAAATCCACCTGCCAATGCAGGGGACACGGGTTCGAGCCCTGGTCCAGGAAGATCCCACATGCCGCAGAGCAACTAAGCCCGTGCGCCACAACTACTGAGCCTGCACTCTAGAGCCCACGCACCACAACTACTGAAGCCCGTGCGCCTAGAGCCCTGCTCCGCAACAAGAGAAGCCACTGCAATGAGAAGCCCGCGCACCACAGCGAAGAGTAGCCCCCGTTTGCCATAACTAGAGAAAGCTCAAGCACAGCAACGAAGACCCAACACAGCCAAAAATAAAATAAATAAAATAAATTAAATAAATAAATAAATAAATAAATATATATATATATATATATATATATATATATATATATATAATCTCAAAGCAGGGATCTTGTTCCCTGTGACATTATTTGTCTTTTGTCAACGACATCACCTCCAAACTCCTTCTCTACCTCCACCAGCACCACAGAGAGGCTACTCTGGTTTCTTTTCCCACAAATAATTGTTTTTCCTCCCTTCAACCATGAGAACTTGCAGGCCCTTCCATTTCCCACCGAGAACCACTCTCAGAAGCGGCGTCTGCAAAAACCCAGGTTTGCACTGCAGGAAATTACGGACAATCAGGGGATACATCTCTATTCCATCCTTTAGGGTCCATCCAGTAATTAAACATTAAAATATAAACTTACGAACCACAGAGCCTCAAAAATGCAACACCAGATACGTAAGTTCTTTAAAATAATGGAGCAACGCTTTTAAGGACGACACACTCTGATGGCTATTCTAGAAAGACATCCATATGACTGATGAGTCCAAGTCCAGATCCTGCCGCGGGCGAAGAAAATATGATAAAACCGACCCAATAACACTCACAGCAGTGAACACTGGCATGACCATTGTATTCTTCTTTATACTTGTATATTCTAAAGGTTCCATAACACACACATATGTGTTACGTAACAAAATTTTTAAGGGGCTTAGAAAAAGGTACTGGGTAAGACCCATGTCAAGCTGCCAAACCAGATGAAGAAACCAACGCTCTGATGTCTCCATCACACTCTCCTAGGGAACCTTCTGAAACACCGTTGGCATCTTGGAAATGAGGAGAAATACTACTTCTCCTGGGAGAATTTCCTCGACTCCCTGAGCTGAGTTAATTGCTCACTTTTCCATACTCCCCCAGCACTCTGTTCTACCACTATTACCATACCAAACATATTATTTCCACACTGAAATTCTTCATTTGCACATAGCATCCCCCCCGCCCCCCTGCCACTACAAGCTCCTCCAGGACATGTCGAGTAATATATTGATTTTTGTGGCCCTATGACACTGCCTGAAATATCAGCGGTTTTCAAGTATCTTAAATGAGAAGAGTCCTCACTGCAAATTCATTTGAATATTTAATTAAGCACCTATGGTAAATGGGTACATACTGAAACCCAGTGGAGGTACATACCCATCATGGGCTTCAGATAAGCTTAACTCTTGTGTGACTGGGAACAATCCCCCCAACACTGGCCTCCAACACCCACATTTTCCCATGTCACCAAGACAATGACAAGAACAGGCATATAGCCCGTCAGTGCACAAGCAGACGCAGAGAGAAGGCAAAAAAAAGAGGCAGGAGAGATTCTCTGAGAATGAAAAGGAAAGCACCCCCTTTGAATGGGGGGGTCTCTAGGTTATGGGTAATGTCACATTTCTAATGATGGTGCTGGATACAGACAGATTTACTTTCTTCTCTACACCTTTCACACGTTATGAATATTCTTTTCTACGATTCACAGTCACTGAAAAACCATTACAAATTTTCAAAAGATTTCCCTTTGTTCATTGATTTAATAAACATACTTTAAACACTTACTGTGTTCCAGGTACTATGTTTTGGGAGGGTTCAGACACGCACACGTCACCGTCTAGTCTATACCTGTAGGGGTTTGCAGTCAAATGTGGGAGACACACAAACAGACACAACACAATAGGACGCTACTTATAATAGGTTTCCTCGTTTTATGGGAACCTAGAAAAAATGGTCTAACCCATCATTCTCACTGCTTCTCATTCCACAAGGGATTGAGGAAAATCTTAAGATGACACATGAGAGGGAAAAACAAATTGCAAGTAAACACACAGCTCAGGACTCTACAACCAGCACATCATTAAAAGTGATCACAAAAACATATCAAGCCAGGACTTCCCCGGTGGCGCAGTGGTTAAGAATCCACCCGCCAATGCAGGGGACATGGGTTTGACCCCTAGTCTGGGAAGATCCCACATGCCATGGAGCAACTAAGCCCTTGCGCCACAACTACTGAGCCTGTGCTCCAGAGCCCTCGAGCCACAACTACTGAGCCCACGCACCTAGAGCCCGTGCTCCGCAACAAGAGAAGCCACCGCAATGAGAAGCCCACGCACCGCAACGAAGAGTAGCCCCTGCTTGCCGCAACTAGAGAAAGCCCGCGTGCAGCAATGCAGACCCAAGGCAGCCAATTAATTAACTGATTGATTGATTGATTAATTAATTTAAAAACACAACAAGCCATCTCAGGCATAAATAGTGGTTCCTTTCATTTATTTTTCACTCTTCTCGTGCACTTTATTATCTAGAGAACGATTTGCAGCTTCTACGATGTGGAATCCCACAGAGTTAAAAAATCTATATATTTTTAAATATGAGTCAGCTAAGCTCTGATAACTTAAGCTCTATATTCTTGTAAAGCGCCCAAGGGTAAGAGCCCACACGCTGAGCGCCGTCAATGCTGGGAGCCATCCCTCCACCTGCTTACCACGTGTGTTGGTGGCCATGTCAGCCACTTTCTGAAAGGCATCCAAGAAGGCAGCTGCTGCTACTACTGTTGTCCTAAGATGCAAACAGAAAACAAAAGCATGAGGAATGTCTCACACTAGCAGATGCAAGACAGCAAAAAGGCTGCAACTGCTGCTGAGGACTGAAAGTAACCCTCCAGGAGAGAGAACCCGACTGCACATGGACAACCATTGGCTTTGTGGACCCACGTTATTCTTAAGAAAACTTTCTCCTTCTCATATTAGCACTCTCCCCCAATAACGTCCAGGTCGTGCAGTGCTAGTCAATAAATGCTAGCAATTCTTCCCACCCAACAGTATAAATTATCACCAGGTTAAAATTTCACCAATGAGGAAAAAGGTATTTCTGCCTAAAAGAACAATTTATTAAAAAATATAAATGGTATACATGAAAGTGATTTTAGAGTAGGAAAACAATATAGCTATATGGATTAGCAGAAGGAATCTTGGAGAGTGATCGTCTAGGTTAAACAATTCATTTTAGAGTTGGGAAAACTGAGACCACAGCTACATAGTGATTTTCAAGATCACTAGCTCATACCAGGGCTGAGACCAGTAGCCCAGCATGACTTACAGTGCCGTGTTCATCCTACTACAAGATCCAGGCTATGTGACTTTTCCCCCTAAATCATAATTATAGGGAAACTGAGATACTATTTTTTTCAACGTTAGAATGCTACCTAAACAGCATCTTCTGAATTCCTAAAAGCTGAGAATGAGGAGGAGTTACTATACTCATTTGCTGTCCTAGAAGTTATTCTGAATTCTTCACATCCCCTTGAGCACTGGAAGATGCCTTGAGCACTCTGTGGTCTCCTGGTTCCTAGAGTCGTGGTCCAAGATGTCACTGAATGAAAAGTAAGCACTGCTGCATCTCAGGGCCGTGATTACCCAGGACAAGCAAGCAAGCCCCAGGCTCACTCACAAGAACTCTGTAACAGAATTTACAGCCTGATGCTAACTTCCAAGTATTTCACACATGAATCCAGCCCCCACTGAGCATTCCTAACAATGCAAAATTGCTGAAGGATGAAGATGAGAATAAGGACTAAAAGGGAATGAGTTCAAATCAGAGGGAAAAAAAAGAAAGAAATGACCTTTGAACATAAGCAAGAGTAGCTATGAAGCAAAAGGTTCCCGGAAAGTGATGGAGTGGTCCCCAGGAAAACCTGGGCAATAGTCCCTCAGAGCCAAGCTTCAAAACGAGGCCTGGGGGCTTCCCTGGTGGTGCAGTGGTTGAGAGTCCGCCTGCCGATGCAGGGGACATGGGTTCGTGCCCCAGTCCGGGAAGATCCCACATGCCACGGAGCGGCTGGGCCCGTGAGCCATGGCCGCTGGGCCTGTGCGTCCGGAGCCTGTGCTCCGCAACGGGAGAGGCCACAACAGTGAGAGGCCCGCGTACCGCAAAAAAAAAAAAAAAAAAAAAAGAGGCCTGATATTTTCCAGTAGAGCAAGAGAACATTCTGCTCAAAAAAAAAAAAAAAAAAAACACAATGACATACACACTAAACAAAACAAAACAAAACCAAAACAAAACAAAAAAAACACACCACGTCAAAGTATATTTCTTAAAGAGTTGGCACCATGGAAAAGTTAGCTTTATCAAACACCCTGAGAGTTACAAATGGCTCGTTCTGATTTATAATTAATATCTGATACACGTGCTGGGTTTATTCTTATTCAAGTCAAGGCCGAGCTTCCAGATTTAATGAGCCACAGCTGGAGAGGTGCCTTGAGTATTACACAGTCACCAGGGCTCCTGTGAAAACAAGACCGTGGTCAAGTGTGACGAATTAAGAGCTTTTAAACACCGACTTCCGATGAGCCATATTTCACTGACTGCTTTTTTCACAGGACATCTTAGCTCTCTCTAATGGGGCCGAGCAAACACGCATCCATCAGCAGGAGAAAGGAGGGTTCAGCTTACATGCTCCAAGACTATTTGCCTCTTCTACGGTCTTATCCTCATGCACTCCCTAACACAGAAAATTAAACCATGTGCTTGAGGCTCCTATGGTGCTCTCAGCCAGGTACTAGTAGTTTGACAAAATAAGGAAACGGTCCCTGCCCTCAGGAGGCCTACGTATTGTTAATATATATATATATGGTACTTTGTACCAGTGGGGATAAGATTGCTTTAAGTCTCACTCTGTATGTTTAAGACAGCTAATCAGTTAATTATTTTAAACTTTAGCATCCTCATTGGTAAAAGGGGAAGAGCATCTTTTCCTTGGTCAACCCTGAAAACCTGTCAGACAATTAAATGAGGCTGGATAAGAAAAAATGTTGGAGGAGGGGTTGGACTTAAATGTTTTACTGTTTTACTACAGGAGGTGACCTCCTACAGGATGGAGACTAACCTATTTGAAATAAATGATGATAGCGGCAGAGCTGGGGCAGAGGGGTTTGGATATGATCCAGGATAAAGTAATCAAAGGTTCGTAAGCAAAGAAATGGTAAAGGACTTGACAAGTGGCAAAGGGGCCATAGTCTGGAGCCCGTGGTCCATCTGGATGCCCACTCATGGATCTGGAAATCCCAGGCCCCATGAAGCTGAATGATGGGCAGGGAAAGTTCCACGTCTCCCAAGTTCTTCTCTCCTTATCTGCTGGGGAGCCAGGGAATGCCCAGTGCTATGGCTAAAGTTCTGGGCAGGCACCCCTGGTGCCAACAGGTAAAGTCCTAAAAACCCCATGTCATTCCTCCCTCCTCTGTCATCCACATGGCTTTTTATCTCAGAAAACACCTACCTGCTTTGTCCTCTGGAAAACCATCCCCATACATCCAAACCAACCAATACGCCGTGAATAGGGGTCGTGAAAATAACTGCTTTTTTTTTTTTTAATGTCCCAACCCTCTTGAAGCACCCTCTAAGTGCAATCGCACCCCTCCCCTCACTGATTTCAAAAGCATATAGCTTATAACAATTCCATAAAATAAAGTATGTACTAAAAGGAAAAAAAAAGAAGTATATAGCTTTAACAAAAAGATGTTGCCGTATTTTCTATTTCATATGAAATGATATATTAACAAGCACAAGATGAGGCAATAATAATAGCCCCTTAGAGCACATCAGCATTAGATCCTGGTTTTTAAGCAGTTTTATTGAGACATAATTTGTATACCATAAAATTCACCATTTTTAGGTGTATAAGTCATCAATTTTTCAGTAAATTTAGAGTTATGCAAACACCACCACAATCCCATTTCAGAACATTTCCATCACCACAAAAAGGTCACTCATGCCCATTTGCAGTCAACCTTCTTTTCCACTCCTAGCCCCAGTAAACTACAAATCTACATCTGTCTCAACAGATTTGCATTATCTAGACATTTCATGTAAACAGAATGATACAAACTAAGTTTTAAACTCTATAAGGGTAGGCAGTAATCAGAATGGACTGTGGAGCCAGACTGCCTCAGATCAATTCCCTGCTCTGTCATTTATCAATACTAGCTGTGTGACTTTGGATAAGTTATTCAGCTTATCTGTGCCTCAGTTATCTCATCAGCAAAATGGGGTAACAAGACTATTTATCTCTTGGGGTTGTGAGATTTAACTGTTACCATGTACCTGGCCCATTCTGACCTTACATATCATACTTCATCTGACTCTCAAAATTCCAGTGGAAGGAGGCAGAGCGGATATGAGTTTAATTTTACATACAGGAATCAGAGGTCAGGACGCATGGCTAGTAAGTGGCAACGCCACTGCATGCTTCTCTATCTGCAACACTTCCAAAACTAACGCTAATTTGCCTCTTGGGTCCATCCTATTCCATCCTTTGTCTAGGGATGCTGCCGTTTTCCTAGGGATGACATGTTTCTACTTACCTAAGCTGGGACTGTAGCTTTCCGGCTTTGTTTATGAAATCTTCCCAAACTGGATAGCTCCCCTATAACAAAACAAAGCCATACGTCAGTAAGTCATGCTGTGATAGACATCTGATGAAGACATTGACAGCACACTCAATTCCAATTATACAGAAAACAGTATATGCTCTCTTCCTTTGCAGTCTATGACATGTTGCCCAGATTACTGTACATACAAGTGTATTGGCCCAGAAATGGGTTATGAATGTGCTCCGTCCCTGTGATCCTGTAAACACTACAGATACCAAGTGGAACAAGTTTGGCAGAATCTAAGCCATATACCGATGCATCACTTTTTGAGTCAACAGATGGGTGGGTCCAAATTCAAGATACGTAGACCATTTAAGGCTCTACCCTGAACCACCTGATCATGGCTCTGGCTCTTCTCACCCTTATCCCCGAAGGCAGGGAGGGGGGAACCAGAGTGACTGAGGCTCCTCTCCAAGAGAGGAGACTACTGGGAAGCATTATTAGACTAGCAGAATCTCGAGGTTGGGAAGTTACCTGAATACAGCTGCTTCAGCTGATGGCTTGAGCCCAGCACCTACATACAGCATGATTACAGGTGGTTCCCCAGCACATTGCAGCTGACAGGAAACTCATCACCCTCCACGGCAGCCTACCTACATCAGCCACCCTGTCCTTTAGGTCCACGCAGCCCTAGTTCTAACCTTCTAGGGATCCACAGAGTTAAGATCAATCCTGCTTACACACACACATCTTTTCAAAGAACGGAGGATAGCAGCACATTCATCCACAGCTTTCCTTCTTTCAGCTCCCAGATGGAATTCTGTGTCTACACGGGCCCCTGCCTCACATCCCCACAGCATCTTGGGGACACTCCATCACATGTCTCTACTTTTCTTCTAAGTATGGTGCTCAGACACGAACGCAAAACTGCAGGTGCAATTCTGATGGGGGCAAACTAGGGCGGGGGGCGGTTACAGCTGCAGGCTAGAATGTGAATGTTACGAACCTTGACAAGGTAAAAATAACGTATGACACCTCTTGATTTTGTCATTAGGAGAGGGGATGGGAAAACTATAATGAAGTTAATCATCTCATCTTTTATTACAGAAGCCCCATCAAAATAGTCTAAAACTGAAACTGACCTAAAACAATGATTTCACCTTCCTAATGGTTTTAATAATCTTTTTCTCTTATGCTTAGGAGCACAGTTTCTCTACCTTGCCACTACTGACATTTTGAGCCAGATAATTCTTTCTTTCTTTCTTTTGCTGGGGCGGGGGGGCAGGGGAGGGGGAGGGGTTCCTGTACATTGCAGGGTGCTTAGCAGGATCCCTGACCTCTATTCACCAGATGTCAGGAACATTCACAGATGCCACTGGATGTGACAAAATGTCTCCAGACACTGCCAGATGGCTCCTACAGGGCAAAGTCACCCCCAGTTAAGAACCACTGCCTTAGAAGAATGTCTGAGAAACTGATTTCTTCTAGTGAAGAAACAGTTATCTGAAGTTCTGCAATTTCTTCAGTACTACTTCACTTCAGTTTCAATTCTTCCGTTCAGTGAAAGTAAAATTAAATATATTTTTATTTTGAAAATATCTTGCATAAAACATGTTAATAAAAGTGCCCATGTATACATTTCTCGAGCTATCAAGTCTGTCTGAAAATGTGCACAGAGACATCTGGAAAACCGTCTACCAAGTATTATAATGGAATATTTCTGGGAGCTAAGATTTGGACCAGTGTGTTGTTTTCTTGTTTGTACTTTCCTCCATGGCCATAGTTTTGTTTTGTTTTTTTAAATAAGGGTCATGTATCATTTTTATAAAAACAATGAAGTCATTACGTTAAAAAAATTTAAGATCAAATTAGCATTTCTGGCAACAACAGCACCGTGAATTTACAATACACCCAAACCCTAAAGTCTGTTTCGTGCATGCTGCTAGATCACAACCATCAGTTCTGCATTTGGGACCTGCTTGGCCCAACTGCAGGTGCTGGATTTATTCCTGCAAGCGGCAGTGTGCTCCCAACAGGACACTGAGCTGCACCAGGCCAGGGATGCTGTCTGGCTGGCTACTGGCAGAAGTCCTTTGGCAGCTACATCTGAGCTACTGACACCAACATCCATGCACAGGTCCTGTCATCATCTGCTAAACCACTGAGCCTCCATCCCATCTTTGTGCCCCAGGGGGTCTCTTCAACCCCAAAGCATAACTTTATTTGTGTTGAATGAAACCCTGTGAGGGCTCAGGCTACCTTTCCAGGCCCATCAAGACACTGTGGGGAATCCCAAGTATAGCACCTAATTAATATACTTACCATTTTCTTAACAAGTCCTGGTATGAACATGCCTTCTACATCTACATCCAAGTAATTAAGGGTAAAGGCTGAGATCAGAGTCCTCTGGCTGGTCACTAGAGATCTCTGTCCAGATGGAAATCAGTTAAGCATCCTTAAGAGCACAAGAGTGCAACTAACCAATCACAGCCTCAGCCAGGCATCCCTTCCTTTCTGGTCCACAAGACAGTATGAGAAGCTTTAGGAAAGGCCTGAGGATGTTCAGAGACACGGACCATCAACTTCTAGCCAAAGGAACCATCATCGCTCATCTGCACGTAAGACACGAGAGCCAGGTCCTCCTCTCCCCAGCTGCAGCCACTCCCATCCACGGAACCCCTGGAGAAGGTCACTGAGATGATCCATAATATTTCTTAAGAAAAAGGTGAGGGGCTTCCCTGGTGGTTCAGTGGTTAAGAATCCGCCTGCCAATGCAGGGGACAGGGGTTCGAGCCCTGGTCCAGGAAGATCCCACACGCCGCGGAGCAACTAAGCCCGTGCGCTGCAACTACTGAGCCTGCGCTCTAGAGCCCGCGAGCCACAACTGCTGAAGCCTGCGTGCCCAGAGCCCCTGCTCCACAATGAGAAGCCACCACAACGAGAAGCCTGCACACCGCAGCGAAGAGTAGCCCCCCGCTCACCGCAACTAGAGAAAGCCTGCATGCAGCAACGAAGACCCACTGCAGCCAAAAATAAATAAATCAATTAAATTAAAAAAGAAAAAGGTGAGGCACATTCACTGAAAACACGCCAGAATGGCCAAAGGCCTGCACAGGGAGCCCCAAATCCTGAGTTCTAGCCACAGCCCTGGCAGTAAATTATGGGGGGTAAGTCACTTGACCTCTCAGGCCAGTTTCTTATAATGATCAACAAAGAAAATGCATAATTCCATCACTGTTATTGAACACTGACATCACGGAACACTGAAAGAATGTTGGGAAGGAATAAGGAACACAAACTCCAGGGGCCCATCTCCTGGCTAGAATCCTAGCTCTCCCGTCTGCCATGGGACATCAGGCAGGTCGTCCGACCTCTGCCTGGGTAAGTCACCACTGCCCAGGGCTGGTGTGAGGAAGAAATGAAGTCAGACATCTAAAGTGCTCAGAGCAGTGCCAGGCACTCAGTAAGTGTCCAATGACCTTTGACAGGATTGATCCCAGCGTCTGCAGGCTCCCAGGAATCTCCTTCGGGATGCTGGGAGAGATGTTTAAAACTCTCAAGGTCAGATGGTCCACCCAGGCTGGGATCCCTCATTCTTAGTCCTAAGTACAGTTCGGACTGTGCATCTCACTATGAGTTCACCATAGTTAAAGCAGACACAGAGCATGGCAGTGGGACACACAGTGTCAGTCAATGTCTCTGCCGTTCCCAAGTACATGGCAGGTGGAGTACTTAAACCCCAGATGAATGTGCCTGAAAACAGCTGCTCAAACCACTTTAAAAACTACTTATCTGCCCCCACTGGGAGCCTCATTCCAGTCTTTACCAAATTAGCAACAAAAGGAGGGTCCCCGCTCCAGTTAGGGGGTACAGCACCCAGCTCTCTGCCTACGAACACCCACTCAGCCAGAAGAAGGCTGCCAACCGCAGCTCTCTCCCCACTTGATGATATTTGACAGTCTCTCAAAGAGTGTCAGGCCCACCTGTTTTAGGCAATATATAATTTAATGGATTCTTTTTAAAAAAAAAAAAAAGAACTTCTAAGAACAGAAGACAAAAACCTCCTTGTTGAGAATTTTTTTTAAGTGTATAAATGTTATTAAAATTTAAAGGCAAGGTGATGTTGGGTTGTTTCAGATTTTTTTTTTAAAGTTTCTTTCAAGGAAAAACAGAAAGTTTCTACCCACCTGAAAGTTTTACTACAAAAATTCAAACGCTTGGAGGAAGTGAGGAAGGAGGGAGAAGGCACCCGTAGGAAGATAAAATGGTAATTGAGAGAAAAAGCGCTGGGTTGTTCTAGACAAGGCTGGGCAAAGGGGAGCAGACTCAAATTTCAGAAGAAATTTGCCAGTCGAGACACTGTGTACACTGAGAATCCTTTCAGAAAGCAAGTCCAACGTGGTCCTTAATTTTCTAATCTGCACCGCCCACCAAGAAGTCCCAGAAAGCTGTCCCCTGAGGCTATGTGTCTGGCGGGCTCTATTCACCATGCATCCCCAGAGCTATGAGAAAGCCTCAACACAGACCCCACTGCGGAGTTCACCAGAGAACATGGAAGGGTTTCACAGCTTTCCAGACATACCAAAGTCAACGAGCGCCTGGGCTCTGCCAAGTCCAAAGTCACAGGTGAAGGGAAACAGGCTCTCCTCCCTCTGGAACCCCCTGAATTTCTTTGGAGAGGCGGGCAGGGAGGTTGTAAAGCCCTGACAGTTTGTTGAGAATAGAACTCAGATCACACAGGGTTCTGGGAGAATGGAAGAGTTCCCCGTCAAAGCTGGTGTGTTTACAAGCACGTGGAGGGGCTTCCCTGGTGGCGCAGTGGTTGGGAGTCCGCCTGCCGATGCAGGGGACAAGGGTTCGTGCCCCGGTCCGGGAAGATCCCACATGCCGCGGAGCGGCTGGGCCCGTGAGCCATGGCCGCTGAGCCTGCGCGTCCGGAGCCTGTGCTCTGCAACGGGAGAGGCCACAACAGTGAGAGGCCCGCGTACCGCAAAAAACAACAACAACAACAAAAAAAAAATCCAGCAAGCACATGGAGGGCTCTCTGCATCTAGCTGCCTGACCGTCTCCACTTCCCTACAGGGAGAGAGATGGGGCTTCCCTGAAGACGGGCTCTAACTCTGCAGCCACCAGTCGGGGCGCCCACCACACAGCCCCTCCGAAGGCTGTTCTAACCTCCAGGGGGATTCAGCGATCTGGAAAACTCCTACTCGGCCATCACCACCCAGCTCAAATGTCACCTTCTGCAGAGTATCCTGGGACCCATCTGCTTCCCTCATATCACGCAGTTGGCCGTCTCTGAGCCTGAGTCTCCCCCGCTGAACTGTGGGCTCGAGGACAGAAAAATGGAGGGAGGAAGGAAAAGCATTTCCGATAAGAGGAACAAAGACAGGGAAGCAGAAACAGCACAAGTGGGCTCCTCCGAGGGACACCGGAGTGGCACATTTATGCTGGGAGAAGCAGGAGATGGAAGGATGGACAAGGGGACCATGGGCAGCCATCCAGGCCAAGATCCAGCGTTGAACTACAAACGGGGCCTTCATCCAGATGGCGAGTGACATAAATCCCAAACCAGCATGGTGACAAGAGAAGCTGGCTACCGCATCACATACCTGACGGCAGCCTGGTCCCTTGGGGAGTGGGGAGGAGAATGAAGTTATTCTCTTACTTCTGACGGAAAAAGACCATCTGATCTCCGTCGACTCCCCAAGAGTTTGGTTGCCACCTAAGCAAACATGCAAGTGGGCTGCCCTGCCTACCCTCAAGGTTGAGCTCCAAGAACACCCCCGAGTTCCTGTCCTCTCCTCTGCTTTCCCCACAGCCAGACGGCTGGGCAGGCCACTTGCCTAACCCGAGTGCAGGGCTCAGCCAGGGGTCATGCTGACTGGGGGCTCTGTTTTGCTTTGCTTTGTTTTGTATTAAACAGAGGCCTGGGATGGCATCCCACACACG
Organism: Orcinus orca; assembly: GCF_937001465.1. Lineage (NCBI taxonomy): Eukaryota > Metazoa > Chordata > Mammalia > Artiodactyla > Delphinidae > Orcinus > Orcinus orca. Next base: position 72,727,355 of record NC_064575.1, read on the forward strand.
GCGCAGCAGAATAAACTGCGCGTAACTCATCAGCCCGGCTGGTTAACGATGCCCCATAAATAATGCAGCAACTGCCTCTCCCAGCCCCGCCGCTGTGACGGCAGAACCTCGGGGGACAGCTCAGGGAATCAGACACCAGTGCGGCCACTTGGGGAACAGAGAGGAGCCGGGAGCCTTGGTGAGAGAAGGGACTGTCTGAGAGGAGCCAGAGGCTGGAGGGGACTCTCACGAGGAGGCAGAATTCGGCTCAGCTGAGAATGAAACAGGGACCAGCGGGGACAGGCTATAGGGAGTCGGGTTCCAGCTCAAAAGTTCCAGACAGAGGCTGGCTCCCCAGTGGTCATGGCTGATGAGAATCCAAGTCTTGGATATACGACTGGACAGGTCCTCTCCCAAGCCCTTCTTTCCACCACGACAAGCATCACTGTCCCCACCATCATCATTAGGCATCACCATGTTCTAAACGGTTGCTAGATGCCCGATACATAGATCAGCATTTCTCCAACGTTAACTTTCATATCCGTCACCTGGGGATCTTGCAAAAATGCAGGTTCTGATTCCCTTGGTCTGAGGTGGGGCCTGGATGCTGCACGTTTAATCTGAGTAAGGCCGAGGCTGCTGGTCCATAGACCACACACGGAGGAGCACAGCTTGAGACACACGCGTATCACATGTTCACAAAAACCCAGTGAGGCGGGTGCTCCTAATTATCTCACAGCTGAAGAAACCAAGGACCAGGGAGGTTGCATCCTAGTGGTCTAGGCTGAAACTTGATCCTAAATCTGCCTGACTTTGTGGCCCAAGCGCTGCCCTGATTCTGCTAAGTGCAAGCAGCAAGATGCACAGACCCAGCCTCCCGGCCCAGCCCCAGGGCTGCAGAAAGCCACTCAGTAGGCAGGCTGGGTCCTGCTTTACACTGGGTTCAGTAGGAGCCCAGACAAAGTAAAGTGGAGACCAAGGGCTCCGAACACATAACCCCCGATTACAACCGCAAAGGCCCTGGACAAGCTGTAACGTCGACCCAGGAATGGTCAAGATTCTCAACCATGTGAAAAAGAAAACCCAAACAAAGAAAAGCTCTTGGTGCAAAAAACGTCTGATAGAAATGCACAGGAAATGTTCAGTCACCACCATTAGCAGTGTGATTATGGATAATTCTGTGAAGTCTTCAGGTTTCCTGTGGATACTAGAACTGATCTGCTTCTCCCAGGAGGTTGGAGAGCCTGTCTGGAGCATCTCTATAGGCTGAGGCCACCACCCCTGCCACCGGGTCTCTCCCCAGGGTGGGTGTGAGGAACGCAGTCCATAACATCCCTCTCCTTCTTCTTCTAGGGACACCCCAGGCTTTAGGGAAACGAAAAGCAAAGCTTCAAGAGGAAGTTTCTGACCAAAGCAGGAGTGCCTCTGGACTCCATGCTTCTTGAAGCACAAGGCAGGAATGTGCAGCTTCCAGAAGTGGGTGCCTGTCACAGCTTTGTCCCCAAAGCCATCCTTCCCCACCCCATCCTACAAGATGAAGGGCTCCCAAGATCCTCTGATGAAAGGCGCTGCGTAAGCCCATCCATCATCAAAACCATTCCTGGGCTTTTATTTTCTGATTGGGGCTTGCCTAATCCACTAATTATCCCTGTCCATCAAGTGGATGGCAGCCACTCGGATAATCAGTGGTTGCCTCCTTGCACGCCCACCCTCACCCACCTACTCAAGCTCACCAGCAATAAATATGCCTGTGAAAAGGACCTTACGGCTCTGTGCACACTTCGTGGGCACTGCCACCTTCCACTAAACAGATTTCCCCTTCCACTGAACTCCACAAGCCCCAATTCCCAGCCGGGCTATTAGGAATGACACCTGGGTGGGTACCACGAAAAAGGGCCGTGTTTGTTACTTCTATAGTCATTGCCCTTTTTTAGTGTCTTTCCACTGAATGTCCTTCTCTTTGCCTGGATAGAGGGCCCTGATGGGCAGTCTAATCCAGTGTCTAAAAGGATCAGTGTGGTCTAGTGGGTTGAGTCAGGCTGCCCAACTTCAGATCTCCCCACTGGAGACCTAAGTGACTCAGTTATCCATTGCCGCTCTGTCTTCATCTGTAAATGGTAGCCCCGGTAGTTCCCACCTCAAAGGATGTTAACGAGAGTAAGTGAAAGAATATGAGGGCATAGAAGGATGACTAGCACTTAGAAACTTAGAACTCCAGAAATGCCAGCAATTGCTATTTTAATGAGTCAACATACAAGGCCAGCCACCCTGACTGGGACATTTAATGAGCACCTACTATGCACAGGCACCGGGGAGGGGGGGGCGGGGGGTTGTTAAAACAGGCCAGAGTGTTGAGGAATGCTGCTGTGTAAGCCACCAATCCCAAAGCCTTCGGAGGGCGCCACACTCCAGATATAAAGCACTGGAAGGTGGGGTTGGTGCAAATTTCTGGAGGGGGGTGATTCCTCACCGAGGTCTTAAAAGGACAAAAGGGAATTTTCTGGGCCAAGAGGAAGGAAAGAAAGGACAGGAAGAAGCATTCCCTGCAGAAGAAAGAGAATTAGCAGAGGATAGGAAGTATAGAAGACTATGCTACATTCAGACATGAGAGTCATTCTGCTCACCTGGAACACATCCAGGGAAGGTGGGATCTGGGGGGCGGGGACGGGGTGGCAAGAGCAGGGAGATCCTTCCTACTCACTTCCTGAGCTGCAGAGGAGGCTCTTGGTGGCTCAGGGGGGCCCAAGAGCCACCCCCACTTCTACTTACTCATGGTACACTCCCAGCACGACCTCCCAGAGACTCACCACCGGGGAATGTCTGCTAAACCTGCAGATGCCTGAGCCCCACCCCAGATCTGCACATCAGAATCTCTGGGGGTGGGACCCAGGGGTCTGCATTTAACACATTCCCCAGGGGACACTCATGCTCTGATGGCTAAAATCACATACAGATTTGAGAATTATCGCTCTAGATAAGATGCCACATCCCTCTGAAGTCTTGGATGCTGTGGTCTCAGCAATTTCTCAGTCCTGATGTTCAGACCTTGCTCCTTCAGAAGTAATCCCTGGTGATAAGCACTTGCACATGGGAATGTGAACTCATACACATTTTCTGAAAGGCATCTGGCAACGGGTTTCAAGAGCCATGAAAGTATGTACCTTTGACCCAGGATAAATCCTTCTGGGGAAACCACCAGTGTAAATCAACGTGTAGCTACAAGGATATATTCACTGGAGTGCTGCTTATAATTAGTGAAAAATGGGACAAGCCTAATCACAAATCAGTATGTAACTGGCTCCCACCTCAGGGCCTTTGCACATGCTCTTCGCTTGCCTGGAACATTCATTATTTCTCTAATATCCACATACTTCATAAGCTGTTGCTCAAATGTCACCTTCTCTGTGAAGCCTTCCCTATTTAAAAACTGCCACACTGGGCCTGCTTTATTTTTTCCCATTGCACATATCCTTCTAAAATATAACACAATTGACTTATTCAGTTTGTCTGTCCCAGACCCCCACCCCCTCTCCACTAGAATGTAAGTTCCAAGAGGGCAGAGATCTGTGTCCATTTACTGCTGTGTCCCCAGCACCTAACACAGAACCTGGCACACGGCAGGTCCTCAAATGTGTGTCAACTAAATGAATTAACTACAAACAAACAAAACAATGGACCACCACAAGGCCATTAAAACTGACCTGGCTTCTAATTACACGCACAGAAAGCGCAAGTAAAAAGCTAAGTGTTAAAAGAAACTTCTGACAGGGCACAGGCCGCAAGAGCCTTCATCTAAAACGTGTGTCCATAACCCACTTTGTAATCAAGTGGTTATGGGTGACTTTTATTTTTTACTTGCCTGAGGTTTTAGTTTTCCTTTCATTAACTTTCTATTACTTACATAATCTTGGAGAAGTAATCCCTCATGAAATGCTCTCAAAACATTTGCTAATGCTTTATGCTAAATGTAGAGGAAAGCTCTCTCCTTGGTGATTTAATTAGGGTGTCCCTAATTAAGGCCAGCACAACATCAAAGAGGCCAGGTTCCAGGGGATCCTTGCTTCAGATCTACTCCCGGTTGCAAGATGATCCCCCCCCACCCCAGCAGCAGCTCAGAGCCTCCCAGTGCCCGGACGCCAAGGGCCTGGCCATCAGCTCGCTACTCCTGGCCCTGCTCCCCGCTACTTGCTTCCTATTGGGGTGCTTCATCCAATTATCCAGGCCCCAGATCACATCCTGCTGGAGAGCTGGCTTTGAAGGTTCAGTAAACAATCACTTCAAAACAAAGAGGGACCATTAAACCAAACTCAAAGACTTCCTTAATGGCCTCCTCCTCAGCTGCCGGAGCTGCCGCCCGGGCTGGGGCAAGCCGGGCCTCAGAAGCGAAACTGAGGTCTCCCTGTGAACTAATCTCGAAGCCTTTCCAGCCTCCTACTGCACACAGCCCCCTTTCCTGAGGTGCAATCGTGTGGGTTGCAGAGCCATTACTGGGGCGACCCTGACAGAGGGGGTTTCTCCAGCAAAACAAACATGTGTCATGTGGTTGTCACCTCGGACAAACTGTGTCAGACCCTTGGGAACCACACCCCGCCTGCCCCCCACATACTTTCCTCTGCTGACGAATCAGCGGCCCCCGGCTGAGTCCACTGCCCAACAACTTCATGTCGTTGGCGGGTCCAACTCCTCTTGAAATAAAGGGAGGCCTCCTGGGCCTCCTGAAGCAGCTCAGAGGACAGCCTAGATTTTTGTTGCTTTTTCTGGTTCATCCTGAGTCCTAAAGCTATAGGTAGAATAATCTTCAAAGTAATTGATAACATACACCCATTATGGACTCTGAAAAGGAAACCCTAAAATGCTGTGAGAGACAGCTCAGCACTGTGGATTAAGGGTACAGACTCCGGAGCCAGACTACCTGGGCTCAACTCCCAGTTGTACCTCTTGATAGTTGTAAGATGGGGGCAAATGGCTTAACCGTTCTGCACCTCAGTTTCCCCATCTGCAAAATGGGAATTATAGCAGTAATTCCCTCACTGTTAGATGGACTAGTATTGAATAACTACCTCATTGGGCTGTTGGGAGGATTAAGAGTCTTTGTAAAGCACTAGAATAGTGCCTGGTTGTACCATAAAAATGCTTGTTAAGTTAAGTAAAATAAAACTCAGGTCTCAGCTTGGGGGTCACCTGTATCAAAAGCCTCCCCCTGATTCTGTCTTCCTACTCCAAATGAGAATCAGAGGCCTTCCCCAGGCCCCCCTCAAACTCTTGTGCTGACATCGATCATGGCACAGATCACACAGATTTCTAGTTACTTGTCTCTTCCTCCTCTAGACTAAACAATTTTCGGGTAAGGTCATAGGTGTATCTCTACCCCCCAGCAGTGCCTGGCACAGAGCAGTCGTCATATTCGTTGAGTATGTATACTGTGTCCTCTCAAATTATTTACACGCTGAAAGCTGAAAAGCATTTCACTCTTGTCTATTGCATTATCAAAGCGAAGATATAGGTTTCTTATATTTTCTGAAACATCTGAGTGTCGCTGTTAGCAGGGTACTCTGCTGGAAATTACTAGGTTGGCTCCGATAGATACATAAGAGAGTTTTATTCAGCATTCATTTTGTGCTAAGCCCTTTACATATATTTTCTCTTTTAATCCTCCACAACTTTAATAGAAGAGTATTACTCTACCCATTTTACAGGTAAGAAAACTAAGTGTCAAGGAACAAGAGTAACTTGCCCAGAGTAATAGAGCTAGGAAGTGGCAGAGCCAGGCTTCAAAGCCCAAGGGCAACCACTTAAGGTAGAATGTAGTAAGTACTAGGTAGAATCAACATGAACTTGGAAAAAATGCCCAAGGACATCTGACCTGGTAGGCAGATGAGGGTCCAGAAATGAGGTAACTTTCTGGTGAGGCCCTGAAGGATGAGAAAGATTTCGATAATGCCGAAAACGGCACAGAAGCTCTTCCAAGCGGGACAAACAGCAAGAAAGAGGAGCACAGGATGTGTTCAAAGAAGCCAGGGAATCCAGGCGGGGAGACACTGGGCACAGAGCAGGTCACTCTGCTGGGCCAAGTCCCAGGTGGCCCCCAAGGTCTGGCTAAGACAGGTGGGCCATATTCAGCAAGTAGGCAGGTAGGAAGAACCCAAATATGGCCAAGTCTCGGGAAGGGACAGAAGCCAGTACGAAGCTGCTGCTAAAAGGCAGACTAGAGGCAAATGAGGCCTTCTCTGGTAGTCACTCCGGAAAAAGAAGGGGCGACTCAAACAAGGTGAACAGAAAAAGATGGCCCTTATGAAGCAACTCAGTCTCCCCTTACACTGGTGTAAACATCTCTACAAGGTTTTTTTCTTTTACGCATTAAATTAAAGGCCCTGAGGACCTCCGCCAGGTACACAGCCCTTCCCTGCCTTTATATACAGACAGAGGGTTTGCAAACAGAGAAATGCCAATAGGCCCTGCTGAGCCAGATGAGGTTATAATGAACTCAGGAGTGATTTACTCAGCAAGAAAAAAAAAAAAACTCAACTTCTCCATTTCCTGCAACTTCACTGCAAGCTCTAAATACAGCTCAGTAAAGGGTGGGGTCATGTTTGCCCTAAGAAGTGGTGGAGATAATTACTGATTTCAAAACTTCAGAATACTTCATTCCCAAATCTGCAAGACAGAAAACCAGCAGCTAACATCTGAGTGCATGTCTGTCAGGCACTGTGTGAAACCCTTTACAAGTACGATCTCATTTCAGAATCCCCCCCAACAACCCTATAAGATGGGTACTTTATGAGACCCAGAGAGAAATGAGGCTCAGAGAGATGAAGAAATTTGCCCACAGGATTTAAAACCAGACCTCTCTGACTCCAAGGTCAGCAACAGCTCCAGAATTTCTACAGGAGGGGTTTGGGGCAGTGATGTGGCCAGGAGGAAACAGACTGTGGGCAGGAAGCCGTGTTGCCAAGCAAGCACACTGTTTTTACTTAGGTGGTATGTTATAGATCTGCACTGTCCGATATGCAGCCACTAGTCACATATGACTGTTTAAACTTAAACAAATTACAAGTAAATAAAATTTAAAAATCAGTTCCTCGGTTGCACTAGCCACACGTCAAGTGCTCAAAAGTCACATGTGGCTAGTGGCTAATGTATCTGACAGTTTCCATGACTGCAGAAAATCATGCTGGACAGGACTATTACAGATCAACTAAAAACAGCCAAGGATTCTAAAGATGCTTTTTCTGTTGTTATTTTCCAATGTGTTCACTTTAACGTTGTTTCACTATAAATTTATTCTTATTTTTAGTAACTGTAGTAAATACACATAAAATTTACCATCCTGAAGCCCAGCAGCGTTAAGCATATGCTCATTGCTGTGTGACCATGTAAAGATGCTTTTACTCAAACTTAGGCAAGATTGAGAAAACACGTTGAGGGTGCTTAAACTGTGTATAGCTGGGGGTGTTTTCAAAACTCCTAATGTCCAGGATGTACTCCAGAAGCACTGAATCAGACCCTCTGAGGAATTAGGGTCCAGGCATCAGTGTCTTATGGCTCCCAGGGAATCCAATGCGCTCATCCCTGTAACCATGCCCATTCTACCAAAATGGGCACACCTGCCCAGAACTGCCTCTTCCTCCTCCAGCAAGACCCCCTCCTCCGGGACCCTGGAGACCCCTGTCTGTGGGAGGGGGCAGGGAAGGGAGGCCCAGGCAAAACCTTCCGTCCACCAAACCCGTCATCCACCTCCAGGATTCGGGAGGCGGCGGGTGCTGACCAAGCTAATACTTTCACTACTGCCCAAATTCTTTGAGGGGAAGCAAATAAAAAGACACACAGCTCAAAAGGCACCCCACTGATTTTTTTTTCCACCCACTTAAACTAGACAGGAAAAGAAAAACCACTTAGAAACTATGACCAAGGTCATATATGCCAAGAAATCAGCACAGAAAGGAGGTTTTTTGGCAATTCCATCAACTTCCCCAAACACAATCTTGCAATGGCTCGATTGACTCAACCCAACTCGAGGGTGACCGGGAAATAATTAAATACGGAAAGCCCTTTTACAAGAGTGTTCCAGGGCTGGACATAATATGAGTTCAAGGCAAGGAGTTCTCTTTGAGGAGTAACTGAGCTCCGGATGAATTTATTTAATTCATATAATTAGGGGGACCGATGGGCATAGTCACCCAACCTTAGGGACCAATGGGCTCCCCAGACACATAAAGGCAGACCTCTGGCCAGTCACGGAGAAGACTGCAGGTGCTTTGTATGGGGACAAGGACAGAAGCCAAGGATGGAGGTGACTTTCCTCTCTGCGCACCCAGGGGAAGGAGAGGAGAGGGGAAAGGCTGGTTGTCAGAGAAGATTGGTAAGTGGGAGAAGGAAGGAAGCCACAATATGTCGATACATCACAAATTAAACCATTTCCACAAAAGTGACAGCCAGATGGGAGCTGTGCACCACCCCCACCCCCAGAGTTCTCCCAGCATCTCAGCTCAGGCTCACACCTCCAGGCTGCAGGCACAGAAATGTGACCTTGATTCCTTCCTTGGGCCTCCTGCAAGACTCAGGCAAGTGAAATGCTGTGGAAATAAATCCACAGCCCCCTCTCTACCTTAGGCATGCTCTAAAGAGCTCCAGCTTTAAGGTCAAATAAACTAAGGTCTGAATGCCAGCCCACCTCACCACGGCATTAAACAAATTACCGACTCCAAGCCTCAGTGTTCTCATCTGTAAAGTGGGGGTGATGGTGAGGATGACAGGAAATCCTGGCACCCAGTAGATTCTCACCGAGTCCCTTGCTGCCCCCTGTTCACTACATGCAATGATTACAGAGCACCTACCACGGACCAGGTGGCACCAAGAGCATCTTAAATTGGGAAGCAGCAGACGACACAGCCCCATGCCAAGGTCTTCCCTAGGCTAAGAGGTGGGAAACATTAATAATGGGTGGGCTGCTCTGGAATCTACGCCGGGTGGATTTTGGTTTTGCTTTTGGAGGGGGGCTGTATATATATATGTGTATATGTGTGTGTGTGTGTGTGTCTGTGTGTGTGTTGCGTGCGCACACATGTGCGCGCGCACGACACACACTCAGATGCAACCTTCTGCATTCTCCAGCTCATTCGAGGGAGAACCTTGGCAGTCAAATACAATGGGCTTCCTCAATGCTCATCCAATTAATTTATTCCATTTGTCTCTCTGGTTTGCTACTTAATAAGGCCGAATCGGCAGTGCAATCTGCAATCTGAGTTAAACGGCTTCAGGCATCAGTCAGTTCCCTTTCAGGAGTCCCAAATGCGTATTGTCTGCTGTCCTAGGCAGCTGAATCTGTCCTTTGGCTTTTTTTTGGTTCAGGGAGAGGTATTTCTTTGTTTTTGCAAAAGTGTGGGTTTTGCAAAGGTGTGGGTTTTAGGGGAAAGTGTCCTGAAGGCAGTTCCAAGAAGTAATGGCAAACTCAAAATGATCTCATTTTTCCATACCCGATATAAACATCTAAATGGTCTTGCTACAGAAGGATCTGGCCAGCTCTTGACTGTCCCTAGGAAGATGGAAAAAGCCTAGATGAAAATTATAGATAAAGCACCTAATGGATCAATAGTTTCAACCTTTTCACCCTCCAAGCATTTTAACAACCTCAAGTGAGCTGGCCAAATGGACAGGCATTGTTTTAACTTTTTCCTTTTCCCTCCCGCAAGAGGCAAAGAGTTCCGAGGCCAAGAGGTCAGCAGCAGAGTGTGGGTGGGACATACTTGTACTAAAAACTTGTTCACTGTTTCTCTGAAATTCAAATTTAACTGGGAATTCTGCATCTTGACTTGCTGATATCAAGCTCAGTGCTTGCAATGTCACTGATGCTCAATCAATACTGTAGGATTATGAGTTCATGCTACTCTCATAAAGAACTAAGTGATACCTGAACCGGGCAAAATTCAAACTCAGCCTACTTTCCATGCAAACCGTGACTAAGAATGACCTTCTCTCTCCATCTGGGGCATTACCAACTAGGATCTCAGAACGTAAACGTTCACAGCATCAAACAATAATTTGGTTAAATATGACGTACAAGGGATTTTCCCCACAGAGACACTCAAGCCAAGACCAAAAAAAAATGACTTCTTCCCAAACCTCGACAAGATTTGCACCTAAAAGCCCCCAAAGATTGATCTACAGAGAATAGGCCCTAAATCTCTCAACAGGCACCATTCTGGGCAGTTCCCTGCCGCTGGTTTTATGACATCTTCACTTCTCCTTCTTCTCCCACAGGCCTAAACTGAGGAAGCTGTAAAAGCCTGGACAAACACAGCCATTTGCTAAGAGAAAAGGCAACATGGGGCCCATCTGTACTCTACAAGGGCTTTGCTTGTCTACCTTTGTGTGTCACCGTTTACAGAGCAGCCCGCCTCCCTCAGAGCACCTGGCCACTGGCGGAGGCCTTGGCTGGGTTTTCGCTATCTTCCTAGAGAAAAACTTTTTTTTTTTTTTGAAAAGTCAAAAGGAAGGCCTGCAGGGGCTGACGGATGTCCCTCCCCAGGCTGGACTACCAGCCCTTCCTTCATGACCGCCATATTGAATCGAACTGGACAAGCAACTCTCCAAGGGCAGCCCTTGTGGATCTCTGGCTCCTCACAGCCCAGCAAAAGGCCTTCCACACAGCAGGCCCTCAATAAACACCGAGGAAGTGAACCTCTTGTCTGACAGACACCCCAGAGCCAAAGCAAAACAGCAGAGGTGAAAAACAACCCTGAAATCATTATCCAGTGCTGGATCCACTGCCCACATTCTTGATCTTGCGATAAGTAAGGAAAAATATCATGACATGTCTTTGAACCACAAAAGATTTCCATGGAATTCAAGAAGTCCCTTAAGCAGGTCTAATTTTAGGTAGAACTTAGGAGAGAGGATACTGGTGGCAAACAGAGGTGGGGGGCAGTGGAGGAAAACTGAACAAGGCCCCTATTCTGCTCGGCACAGGTGCTGGTAACAGGACACCCCTGCCTCAAGTGAGACGTGGGGTGGAGAATTCAAGGTGTGCTTGGGTATTTTTTTCACCCCCAGTCACATTATACAACCCCAAACACACTCTCCAACCCAGTACAAAGTTCTCCCTGCATCAGGCCCAATGCAGCTCCTGACGTGCTGATTCTTGAGCAACAAGGCTGAGGAAAATATTTGATTTTAGCGTCCAACTATTTTTTTTAAACTAAGTTAGTTATTAAAAGAAGACAGACATCTACAGGCTGAGCTGCCCTCAAGTCTGGCCAGGGTCTCCTGGTCTTAAAAGCTCTCCAAACATCACTGAATTCTACATGCTGGTTCAATTACTTAACTAAAAAAATTTAAAAATACAAGTATCAAATCAGCATGTCGTACACCCGAAACTAATGTTATATATTCATTACAGCTCAAGTTTTAAAAAAGAAAAAGTAATGGCACAAATCTGCTGTTTGAAGCATTAGCCTGTCTTTCCCGGGACTTGCAGAGAAATTCCAAAAAGATTCCAGGATCTCCTTAACGCAGTCAACAGTGTTTAAACATCAGAAGTCAGTCATCTGGCCTTCCACAGTCACTTCCAAGCTACTGTCCCCTAAACAAACTGGCAATGGGCCCTTGCCTCCAGCCACATGAATCCCTAGTCTCCCCTTCCCTTTGGGACCAGCTCACTCCAGACAACCTGATTTATGCGGACGGCGGAAGGGCAGCCAGTAAGCGATTTTGCACACCACCATTCATTAGTGACCACCAGAGGAGGATGGAAGAAAGGAAAAAAACCACAGGGTTTTCCCTCATCAAGGAATCAATAAGTTATTTAACAGCTGCTGCAGGATCCCAATGGAAGAAAAGTGAGGGTTTCTTCACTGCACCCGACCCCCTGAAAAGGATAAAACACACCCAGACAGCCCAGGACTTAGCCAGATGAAAGATCGTTAGAAGAATGCATAAAGAATCCTCTCCAGCTTTTCCACGTCTTGAGGTTCTTTGGTTTGGGAAGATGGATGGTGCTAGGCCTGGAAATTACTCCATTTTTTGTTGTTTTCTTTTTTTTTTTCTCCAAAGAGGAAATTGACTCCCTTCCTGTGCTGCTGTACATTTTGGAGAATCAAATGCTACTTTAAAAAAAAAAAAGTTTTCCTTACCCTCCCCTCCCCACTCCAACAACACTTCTGAGCAAATAACCTGAAAATGTTCTCAAGATGGCATTCCAAATGGGTTTCCAACATTTATATGTGTCCTTCGTAGCAAACAGAAAGGGAACCAAAGGCGTCATAAACCTATCATGGGAGTTCAAGGAAGTGAAAAGGAGGATAAGCAGGTCCTTAGAAAGACAGCCCATTTCAGATATTAAAAATTGACTTTTGTTGCTGGTAACTCCATGCATAAGCATACTATACACTGCTTATCCTAAATGCCCAAATTTTAAAATTCCCTTTTAAAATGTCACTGCCATCTACTCCATGAAGAAGCCTTTTAAAAAGAAAACTCCACGAAAACACTGTCTTAGGCATAAACAATCTTGGAAATTAGACACCGCCCCTCTCTTTTTCCTTCTTCTCTCTCTATTCCCCAAAAGTCTGAAATTCTGCAGACCCCAAGGCATGTTTTCATCTTCCACTCCACTTCGCTTTTAAAATCTCTGACTGCCAAAACAAAATAAACCCTTAAAATAAATGTCTTCCCAACAGGATGTTGAACAAACCCAACTCAATTCAAAGGGAAAGAACTCATGAACCACAAACTATAGATCCAGCACTAAAAGGGCATTAAATAAGATTTTTAACTGGAATCCTGGGGAGGGAGAAGCATGCCACCTTAGCCCCCAGGCAGAAAGCGCTGCAGGACAGTCCCGGGATGGCAGGTAGAAAGCATTAGGGCCTACCTTCAAGTGAGTTACTTTCTGAAGGGCTTTGGGTTCAAACCTGTAAATTGGAAGAACTGAACCTAGATTCTGGATTAAGGAACAAAGAGCGAGGAAAAAACTCCAGATGTGAACACTCTGGGACTGCAGTGGGTCGATGGGTTAGGTCACGGGGTTGTTACTACAGAGGGACTGGAAACATCCATTTCTCCCCTCCAAAAAAACACAAGCAGCTCTCCCAACCCATCTCGAGTTCTTCCCCTGGTGATCAGAATACACGTGTGCCTCAAACCAAATCCTGTTTGATTATAAGGCCTATAGAATTTCAGTTAACAAGAAAGACCCCAGAGTCTACAGAGGGAACACCGAGCTTTGTCTCAAAAGAGCACTTCAATTATTCAATGTGGATTGGGGGCAAAGGAATGAAAGGGCTGCCTTTGAACAGGGAATAATCCATCTAATTCCAAGGGGCTGGATTAGAGGCATTCCTGGGCAAGCAGGGTCCCGCTGAAGATAAGGCTACACGGATGTCCATTTCTGACAAAAGGCACAGGCTCTGGATAAGGATTTCAAAATGGACAAGACCAGGACGGAGGCACCTGGGAAAAAGTTCACCCCGGGTGAGGTGGCAGTTGGTTCTAAGAGGGGGAAACAGGCCATGACAGCTGAGCATTCCTTCCCAAAGTCCATCTCCGAGGCCGAACCCTCTCCAAACCTTACACTTCAACAGACAAAAGCTCCCGCAGGCGCCGAGGCAGCGGCTGAAGAGGGGCTGTCCACACCCACTCGCTGCACAGCTTTCCAAACCTGCCCACTCGTTTTGGAAGCCGAGCTTTCAATTAAACACCACCTCCCCGGATCTGTTGAGGCAAACTGGGGCTGGGCTACAGCCAAAGAGAAGCTCCCTAAATACACATGAAAAAAAATCCCCCCACTGCCCCCAATTCCCACCTCCAGCCAGCTCGCTCGTATACATTTCCTTTGGATTAGTAACACAGGGCCCTGGTCTATCTCTGTGCACAGAAAATCCACATCCAAGGATCAGGTTATCCCCAGTCCCACCCTTCGCAGGAAAATGCCAGGGTGTTGTTCCCCGCCCCCATCACACACACGCGCGCCCGCGCGCGGTCGGACACACACACTGAGTCTCCACCATCCTTCCAAGAGAAAACCTGGAGTCTGTTTGTGCTGGGTGGCTAGGTGATACAGTTGTTTAAGGTGCCCCAGTCTGGACCTCAGGCTGGGAGCCTCAGCCAGGGGAAGTGGGGTCCTCGCAAAACTGCTCTGGGAACTTCTTCTCCGCGCCCCGGGGGAGGGCCGAGGGGAGGCACGCACTCCTTCGCCAGCTTTGGAAGAGCCTAATTAATACCTAATTTGCTCAGATCTCCCCCAGGTGGACCTGAAAGCCAACAAGGGAGAGGGAGGTCCCTCCCAGTCTCTCGAGTCGGGGGGCTCCTTCCCACGGCTGGGAAGAGCCCCCGCCCTGTACCCCAGGGAATCAGGTGTCCGCCCAGGCATCCAGCCTCCGCGGGTCGCGGACACTCCGTCCAGCGACAGACAATGGAAAACTTGGAGCCGGGACCCTGGGCCCCCAGGGAAACGAGACGGTGCCGTCCCCTGGGACAATGAGCGGGGAGAGGTCAAGAGGCATCATATACCCCCAGAAAAGCCGCCCGCCCGGTGACCCAGCAGAGCCCGGAGCGGCGCCCCGGTGAGCAGGTGACACCCGGGCCGGAGCGCTGCCGCAGGTGGCCGGAGGCCACGGCGCAGGCAAGGTTCGGGCGGCTGGCCCAGGGCGGAGGCGAAGCCCCGTGGCGAGGTCAGTGCGCGGCGGCCGCCGCCGCAGCCGCGCCCCCAGCGTCCTACCTTCATGTCGCTGATGATGGTCTGGAAGAGGCCTCCGAGCGCGCTGCATTCCTTCTCAATCACAGCCTCCATTTTCCCGGCGTCGTCAGGGACAGGACACACACTCGGGGCTGCCTGGACTATGAGCGGGGCCGAGGATCTCTCACCCCGGGAGGAATTTCAGCCTCAGAGCGACCCACCGCCGACTCGCAGCCTCTTCTCCACAGAGGACGAATGCCCGAGAATCGAATGTTCTCTGCCCAAAATAAGAATAATAATTTAAAAAGCCAAACCGTTCTGTAGGGCGCCTACATGCAGCGCTCAGCTCCTGGCCTTAAAAATGCCCAGAGAAGACTGACAATCAGGCCACCACTGGTGCCGACGACAGAAACGGCAAAGCCCATCTTGAAGCAGCGAAAACCACCCGCTGACCCAGGGCCAGCGCCATTTAAAAATGCAAGATTTTCTAATTTAATAAATGTTTTTGAAATTAAACAAACAAACAAAAAAACGCCCAACAGCAGAGCGGGTCTGCTCGCGGAGCCCGGATCTGTTGCTCGCAGCCGCGGCCGCCGCCTCCTTTTCAGTCCTGCGCGACCGGCCCCGGCGCTCGCTCCTGCTCGGCTCCCGGGGACGTTCGCGGGGGCGCACGCGCGCTCGCGGCCGTGCGTCCGCCGCGGAGGCACGGGGAGGGCGCGCGCCCGGGGCCGTGAGGCCGCCGCACGCGGGCGGGGCAGGGAGCGCGTGCCCGTGCCCGCGAGGCGCGTGGGGCGCCGGCTGCAGAGAGGAGCAGGCAGGCGCGCGGGCGGTGCGGGGAGGATCCAACCCCCGCGCGAGCCTCCTCCGCGAGCACCACCCCCATCCCTTGGCCGCGGGTCGCTGAGCCGAGAGGGCGTGTCAGCACGCGGCTAGGCGAGCGCCCACCCCACAATGGCTGCGAGCGCCCAGCGCGGAGGGTGCAGCCGCCGACCCCCGGGACTTGCACGGTGGCAAGCTTAGCGCAGTACCTCGCAACTAGGGAGCAGTCGGTAGGGCGGGAAAACTACCGCTGCTGCCGCTGCTGCCGCTACTACTGCAGGCTTCTGAGAAGAGGCCGCTTCTCTGATATCAGGACTGCAGCGCCGAGTCACGATTGCAAACAGCCAAATACGTAATTAAGGAGAGTTCGGCGACGTATCCCGCAGCGGGATCCGAGTTCAATAAAGTTGCAGGATGCTGGGAAAGTCGATTGATTTTGCCCTTGCGAAATAAGTGGCATTAGAGCTTCCGTGTACTGTTCGTCAGTTTATGGAGATGGCTGACTGCCCGTGACTCGGACGGTTGTTTTTCAGGCGCGCTGAGGGCATCGGGTGGTGGTGTCACTACAGAGAGCCCTGTTGGGAGGTTTAACCTGAAAATAGCACAAATGGGCCCAGGTTGATTTTGAGGCTGGTGGTTTATTTTCCCAGCTCCACCGCCTAACTGCACAGCCGGGTCTCATTTAGATCAACATCAAATAGGCAAGGAGGAGGGGAATCAAATGAGCAGCTTTTTTAAAGACCTTAAAACGTAAGCCCCCAACTCTGGGCTGTTCCCTTGACCAGGTTCTGTGCTAGTGTCTCCTTATTCTGATGAGACTCGGAGGAGTGAGACCCAGTTCTCAAGAATTTTCCAGCCACTGGCTGCCTGGAACTAATCCAAATCCACCAGATAAAGTACAACAAGCTGGTCCTGGTTTTACTTCTTGCTGCTAGACCACAAGAAGTGCTAATCTTCTCCCAAAGCTCATTGCGCTTATGTCCCAGACCCATCTTGAAACAACTTCCCAAACACAGGGTGCAGACGACTTAGCTTCACAGCATGTGGTTTTAGAACAAAAGAAAAAGCTTAGGTATTTAGGTGTCTGCAACCCAATAAATCCCTGGTACACTGCTACCACCCCCAAATCCAATGCAATCTAGAGCTGTTAAAACAAGTACAGACCAAGGAGGTATAGTGTACACTGTGATGCTGGCTTACTTTGTATGACCCTTTAAAAAGGACATTGAAAAACCAGCACCTGTTTGGGGACCAGCTGACCCTTTGAAGCACAAAGCAGGACAAAAGAGAAATAGCTGGGGGTAGTAACAAAAGAAACCAAGTGCAAAAGGCTGTATAGACTCGTATCAGACTCCGCAATAGGAAAAGGGCTGGCTTTGAAAACTGCATGAACCAAAGAGATGCATGGAGGTAAATATCACAGCTGTGGAAGATTATTTTCCCCTGGGCCACTCTGCCCCACTCTTAACCACAACCCACCTCTCCATCCCTCTTCTCCAAATCATGAAGAGTGTTACTTCTGGAATTAACTGTTCTCTTGGGCAACCCTGCTGCTCATTTGGATGCATAAGCCTCGTCTTCACCTTGCCAGTAACAGTGCTTGACACACAGTTTGCTCTTAATCATGATCATTATGATGATTTTAATACTCTCGGTATTATAGTGATCAGGATCACTGCTTGTAGAGCCAAATGCCTGGGTTCAAACCCCAGTTTAAAACCCACTAACGGTATGGCCCATACTAAGTGGGCCTCAGTTTCTTCATCTGTAAATGGGGATAAAGATAGCATCTACCTCATAGGGTTGTTGTGAGTTTTCCCTGCACTAATATAGATAAAGCACTTATACCAGTTCCTGGCCTATAGTAAAAAGCACTCAATAAATCTCATCAACAGAAATAGATTCATTGCAGCACCATTCACAATAGCCAAGATGTGGGAACAACCTACATATCCATGACAGATGAATGGATAAAGAAGATGTGGTCTATACATACAATGATGTATCAGCCTTAAAAAAGAAGGAAATCCTGTGGTATAGAACAACATGGATGAATCTTGAGGACATTATGCTAAGTGAAATGAGCCAGTCACAGGACAGATACTGCACGATTCCACTTATAGGAAGTATTTAAAATAGTCAAGCTCACAGAATCAGAGAGAGTAGAATGGTGGTCGCCAGGAGCTGGGGGTGAGGGGATCAGTGGTCATGAAGTCTTAATTACACAAGATGAACAAGTTCTAGAGATCCGCTGTACAACATTGTGCTTATAATTAACAATGCCATATTGCATACTTTAAAATTTGTCAAGAGGTTAGATCCAATGTTGTGTTCTTATCACAATGAAATAAAAATTTTTAAAAGTTGTAGGGACCAGGTCAAGGTTCATTCCAGCCCTGGTCCTAGAACGCATGACACAAGCCTATAATTTTGGCATGCTGTCCCGCTGACATTGCTAAGGGCCTACTATATATAGTCTAGGTGTTTTACCTGTATTATATCTAATCCTCCCCACAGTCTTGAGAAGGAGGTTGTCATCCTAGC
Source organism: Orcinus orca (assembly GCF_937001465.1). Lineage (NCBI taxonomy): Eukaryota > Metazoa > Chordata > Mammalia > Artiodactyla > Delphinidae > Orcinus > Orcinus orca. The sequence continues at coordinate 72,745,368 of NC_064575.1, forward strand.
CTTCATTTTACTGTTGGAAAGTGACAGGCAGAACTCTAACTCTGTTTTTCTGACTCCCATGCCTGAGGTGTCCCTTCTACCCAATCTCCAACCCTCCTGGGATAGGGGCCCCATGCCTTAGCCCAAAGATGCTGTGTCCTGCTTTCCTGCCACATGCCTGCGTTTAGATGCCCCGAACCCCCAACCCTAGCAATGTTTGCCAAAGCTCACCTCTCTTGCCTCCTTATTCTTTGGCTTTACACTGGCCTCGGGCCTGAGAGGCAGGCCCTTCTCTTTCATGAGTAAGTGAAGCGTCCAAAACCACCTTGAGGGGGAGTCTGGGACTGTTCCATGAGGCAGGAAGGGCCTAGAGGTGGGATGACACTTGGCGTTTTTAACAAAGTGAGTCTGGTGAATGGAGGGATTTTGAGCAGAAAAATGACAAGGTCAGATTTACAGCCCCTACGTTACATTCTTTCCCCATGTTTGAGCATCTCTCTAACTTTTCCTCCTTTTGAAACACCCAGCACTCACTGGGCAGACATTCAGATTCGATTAACAGGGACTTCCCTGGTAGCGCAGTGGTTAAGAATCTGCCTACCAATGCAGGGTACACGGGTTCGAGCCCTGGTCCGGGAAGATCTCACATGCTGCAGAGCAACTAAGCCCAGGTGCCACAAATACTGAGCCTGCGCTCTAGAGCCCACGAGCCACAACTACTGAGCCCACAAGCCACAACTACTGAGCCTGAGTGCCACAACTCCTGAAGCCCATGAGCCACAACTACTGAAGCCCGCATGCCTAGAGCCCGTGCTCCGCAACAAGAGGAGCCACCGCAATGAGAAGCCCGCGCACCGCAACAATGAGTAGCCCCTGCTCCCCGCAACTAGAGAAAGCCCACACGCAGCAACCGAGACCCAATGCAGCCAAAAATAATTAAATAAATTTAAAAAGGAAAAAAAAAAGATTTGATTAACATGCAATTCTTCCCAGGAGTATTTGCTTTGTTTTTTAATAGCTCTTAGGTGGAGGAACCCAAAGTAATGAATCTTTACTAAAGGAATTTCAACTCCCATGATCTTGGGAAGGAGAGTTTGGGAGGCAATGAAACCTTCCCGAAGCAGCTCCCATCACCCTCCTTGTGGACAGTAGATCAGGATGCCCACCACCATCTCCCAGCCCTGTGACCTTGGGGAGGCTATTTGATCTCTAGAGCCAGCCTCCTGGGGAACCGGTTCCTAACCCATGGGCTGTTCCCGGGACTGAAATGGACATCAACTGTCTATCACATAGTAATGCTGCACACCAGGGTTCGCTTCCCTCCTGGAAGTGATTCTCAGCCCTGGCTTCAGGAGGGCCCTGCCTGGTTCTCAGACTTGGCAAATGACATGCCCTGGGGGAATATTAAAACACCCACGCCTGGGCTCCACTCTCAGGGAGCCTGATCTAATTGGCCTGTGGCCTGGACTGCAGGACTTTTTAAAGCCTCCCAGATGAGTCTAATGTGCAGCAAATTTAAGAAACCTGATCTAAGGAAGGTGCAAAGAAGATACCCATGCCCAGGTCCTACCCTTAAATAACTAAAGTAGAATCTCTGGGGACTGAGATCCAGAATTTTTAAAATGTATCATACATATTCCATTCCATCTTCCTGTAAGGATATATAGGCATGCCTGTGTGTATTTTGTCACTATTTGCTGTACACAGATGGGATCGTATCACACATATGTTTCTGGATCTTGTTATTAACACTTTCATTAACACCTCTTGCTATCAACAATTCCTGTAGAAATCCCTTCAGGTCAGCTAATATCGTCCTACTACATTCTTTATTTACTTTCACTTTGTTTTATTTTGATGAAATTTCAGATGAACAGAAACACTACAAGAATAGTGCAGAGCTTTTCCATTACTCTTCATTAGAGTTCCCAAACGGTAACCCATTATGGTATTTGCTCCATGCCTGGGTATGGTTTAAAGGCTTCTCAGCTGATTCTAATGTGGCCAGGTTGCTGTGTGAAGCCCACAGGTTGCTATGAGACTTCAGGCAATGTTTGTGAAACCCCTGACCCTCGTGAGGGGGTCTTTGCATTAGAAGCAGCTGTGCAAGGTAGTCCAGCGGGTAGGCTCAGAGTCAGGCTGCCTGGGTTTGAATTCTGACTCATCCCCGCCCCAGCTCTCTGTGCCTCAGTTTCTTCATCTGTAAACTAGATCATGGAAATACAAGCACTTAAAGCAGTGTGAGGCCTGAATGGGATTACTTAGTCTAGTACTTGGCACACAGTAAGTACTCAATAAATGTTAGCTATTAACATGTATTCATCATTACCATGGCTCATCTACGAAATAAAATTGGTTTAAGCTCACTCTCATGACCCCTAAGCAGAATTCTTTATATGAATTTTTTATATATTTATATTTATATGAATTTTTTATATATTAAAAATTGGGGAGTTGTCAGTATATTAAAAAGTGTCTCAAATTTAGAGACAGAGCCCCTTTTGAAAATGAAACTAGCAAGAATCAACAAATATCTGTGGCAATGACTCACCTCGAGATGTCTGGGATGTGTTTGTGGATGCGGGCCTGGAACACACCCAAGTATAACCTCAGTGTGCAGAATGTGTCACTGGGGCAGGAAACTAATGAAAGAAGGTATCACCTCATGAACTGATGGGTTGCCAGGCCCAAGTAATGCTGGAACAGCCGGGTCACAAGCTCGTACCCGTGGGGGTCAGGCAGCGTACCTGTGTGAATCAGGCCAGGTGTACGTTCACAGGGAGCAGGGAGACTGTCAAGATCCGAAGAGCAAGTTCCCCTCCAAGGGCCAGCTGCTCCCCAGTCCAAGGCCAAATGGGAACGTGGGCCCTTAATTGCCACATGTTCCAATCCTTCCAGAGGGGCTGAAACCTTGGATCACGATGTGAAGTTTCCCCAGATCAAAATATTTTAAAATTTCCCCATTTTTAGAAACTCCTCTAGAGGCCAGTTTGCAGCTTCTGATCATAGGAATCAAGTATTGGGTTTGGTTCACACGGAAGATATGAAAAAGGGAAAGAAGGTGTAAGCATTTTTGTTTCTCTGGAGCTGTACAAGGAAGGGAGACCCTACCTGATGGTTCCAGGTCACCAGGAGAGTGCGTCTGCCCCATACTGGGGTAGGGATGGTTCAGCGAGTTCCTGTTTTGTTTTGTTTTGTTTTGTGGGCCCTACATCATGCAGGATCCTAGTTCCCCGACGAGGGATCGCACCCGTCCCCCCTGCAGTGGAAGCACGGAGTCTCAACCACTGGACCACTAGGGAAGTCCCCTTGAGATGTTTCTTAAGCATCTACTCTGAGCCAAGACACACTAGTCCTCCCAGGAGCCTCTGATATCCTTCTCTTTGTTTATATTCTCCCAAATTGCCTGCTGACTACTAACTTGGCTTCTGAGTTACCTAGATATTGAGAATGGTGCTCCCAGGGGAGCAGATCTCCCCACTGCAAATTGTAGAACAAGACTGTCCAGGGCCTGATCTCTTCCTCTTCTGAAGCTTAGCTTTTACTGTTCAATACAAGTCCAATGAGAAAAAGGAACATTTTCTATGTAAGATATGAGTTCTGGTTAGAGTAGCAGTGAAAGAAATGGAAAGCATATTATTTGAGAAAACCCTACTTTTAACACACCATGCGAAGCCATTGAAAACCGTCTAGTTATTTCTAATCAATCAGAGGAACCTGAGTTGACCTAGAAATGGAAAATATTACACATTACACAAAACCCAACATTTTGTGATGTAAACAGTCTAAAAAGGGGACTTCCAGTTTTCATAGAGGCAGATTCTATAACATGAAACCCCCTCCTGCTACAGCCATGGAGACAAACTAGGTAAAATATAACCAGAATTCTTTAAAATACATGGCGGGCTTCCCTGGTGGCGCAGTGGTTGAGGGTCTGCCTGCCGATGCAGGGGACATGGGTTCGTGCACCGGTCCGGGAGGATCCCACATGCCGCGGAGCGGCTGGGCCCGTGAGCCATGGCCGCTGAGCCTGCGCGTCCGGAGCCTGTGCTGCGCAACGGGAGAGGCCACAGCAGTGAGAGGCCCACGTACCGCAAATAAATAAAAATAATTAAAAAAATAAAAAATAAATAAATAAAATACATGGTAGAGCTCGCAAGGAAGAAGGGAAATCCTCAGGGGCCAGAAGCAAAGAAGAAGCTGACGACCAGCAGAGAATATGTGAAAGCTGATGGCTCTATTGCCCTGGAAGGAGTCCTTGGTTTCAGTAATCCAGGGGCCTGGGTGTTCACCCACAAAGGGCGATCAGAAAAAGAGGCCCTGAACCCATGTACGGAGGACACATAGCTAAGAGCCCCCTCATAGAGTCAGGACACTCCCACCCCCCATGATCATACAGTTTCAAGGACGGGTGGGCCAGGAAGCAATGTGCCTAGCAGGACAGGCAGCCGATACACAGTGTGATAGCTTTGGTCCAGGCTCTGGTAGGGGGCTAAAAGCATACCCTGAGAATTTGTAACCGGAGGCCTGCACCACATCTGTGTTTGGAGTTTGAATTTGCTTTACCTTGAACAGATCCAAAATGCCCAAGATAAGAATTAATGTGAAAACTTGTTACTGGCCTAAAATAATCCTTGGTAACCGGCAGAAGCAAAAGAGAAATGGCTCTGAGGGGACCCACTTTCAATCAAGTCCTCATAGGAAATCCCACAGATAAAGGTCCTGAAATGAGTTCACAATTCAAAACTATAAATTATATAAAAAAACAGTCTATTCATCATGATCAAGAGTCAGCACACACAACTAATATCAGGATTTAACCCACAAGAGTTAAAGATAATCCAACAGTCTGATAGAGATAAGTATACTTAAAATGATTAAAATATGGACAGAAACAAAAACACAACACACTGTGAAAAGAGGAAAAGCACTGTGAAAAAAATTAAATTGCCTAGCAATGAAAAATATAATCATTGAAATTACCGCATGTATTTGAACACAGTATGGATACGTTAGGAAGCCGAATAGACACAGAGCTGAAGAGAGAATTTTTGATCAGAAAGATCAGAAGAAAGCACACAGAAATAAAGGAGTAGAAAATAGAAAAAAGAGGTTAGGAGACTAGGACACAAGGAGAATGAAGCTAGAGAAGCGGGTGGGAGAGGAGAGAACAGATATTCCAAGAGATATTGGCTGAGAATTCTCCAGAGTTGATGAAATACATAAATCCTCAGATTTCGGTAGTACAGCACATTCTGAGCAAGATAAACCCAATGAATATATATTCTCATACTGAAAATTGTAATTTCTGCTGTATCCTCATTTCCTTCACAGTGGTTAAAAAAAAAAAAACCCTTACAATAATAAAATCGTATTTACTGGAATATCCTTGTTGCTGGAGGGTGGAGTAAAATCACTTATTATCAGAACTTACTGTCAGGATTAACAAACATCTGCAGAAACTGAAGGAGGGTTGGTGCAACGGCTCTTTGGAAGAGATCTAGCAGTGTCACTGTGCTGACCACACTTTTCCTTGTCAAATTTCTCTTTCAGGCTGTTTATCTGGAGTTTTGTATCAGTAGGGTGCTGGCAGGAAACAGATGGCCCACTGCAACTGAAAATGGAGGAAGTTTAAGAAAGAGACACGGGCAGGGTTTAAGGAAACCAGTGGGACCGTGCAGTACGGGGGCAGGGGACCAAGGCAGCATGCCATTGCCACTCCTGGGACTGAAGGGCAAGGAGAGGGGTGGAGCCTGGAACCCAGAGAGGCAGCAGCATGGAGAGGGCCACCTGCCAGGAGCTGTAGCCCTCAGTAGAGTGATGCAGCCAACCTGCACTGCAGGGACCAACCCCCAACAGAACCAGGACCCCTGGTTTGCCCAAGAGAGTTTGTTCATCTCCATTCTTCTTTCTCAAAAGTGTTCCAGTTTAGACAATAAATTATTTGATCACTTGCATAAAGGCGCTTGTTGGTACAATCCATAGCGTCAGCTTCCTGGGGAGCAAGCAGAGTAGGGAAGGATGGAGAGTGAACTGGGGTGGGGAGAGCAATAGAAGGGATGCAGGATGAGCAACTCCTGCTTAGCAGTAAATTTCTTTAAAAATAGCTTTATTATTCACATACCATAAAAATGCACCCTTTTCAAGTATAAAATTTCCTGATTTTTATTTTATTTACAGAGCAGTGCAACCTTCACTACAACCAATTTTAGAACATTTTCATCACCCCTCAAGGTCACTCTCTACCCATTAGCATCACTCCCCGTTTCCCCCCAACTTCCCCAGCCCCAGCCTAGGCAAACACTAATCTACTTTTTTGTCTCTATAGATTTACCTATTCTGGACATTTCATATAAATGGATCATAAAATATGTGGCTTTTATGTCTGGCTCCTTTCATGTAGCATGTTTTCAAGGTTCATCCATGTCATAGCACATGTCAGTACTTCATTCCTTTTGATGGCAGAGTAATATTCCATTATATGGATATACCACATTTTGTTTATTCATTCATCAATTCATGGACATTGGAATTGTTTCCACCTATTGGCTATTATGAATAAAGATACTGTGAACAACTGTGAACAAGTTTTTATGTGGACATATGTTTTCAATTCTCCTGGGCATCTACCTATAGTGGAACTGCTGGGTCATATGGAAAATCTATTTGTAAACTTTTGAAGAATTGTCTGTTTCCCAGTAAATGGATTTTTTTGACTCCATATATTCATAAGGTTTCTTCACAACATGGAGTAGCTCTGATGGAGTCACTGTCTCTTTATAACAGTAACACCATCCGTGCACATCAAGATATTTGCCTGCTTTGTCATCCCCAACTAGTCATTGGTGGTGTGGTAAATCTATTACCCAGCACTGCACTCATAACAAGTTGTTTCCCGAGTCTTCCAATAGCATAATTTTAGAGATTTTAAAACTTATTTTAGAATAATCCCATTGCTGAAATGCTTCTAGCACTAAGACTCCTAGGTAAACAGAATTCTACTGTAGCCAATTAACATTCTACCTATACATCTGTCTCTTATAAGTTTGGTTAGTGGGAGTCTATCACCACGAGTCAGTTAACTCTAGATTCACTGGCAAGGCCAAGATCCTGGACCTGTAAAGCTGCATTCTGATTTGTTTGGACGGCAGAGTGCATAAAGTGGCACAAGAATTAGGCAGGCATGGGGGCAAGATACTGAGCACCAGGAACTTAGCATCAACAGTCTTTGCTCCACCCACTTCACACATTTAAGTGACCTAGGTGGCCCAGGGCTCCGTCTCCCCTGCAACCCCACAAGCATGCCTGTAATTTCAGGAGGTTTTGCCAGGGCAGACGCAAGCTTCCTTCTACTATGTCTTGAGCTTTTCTTTGAAATCAACAGCAAAAACAGGAGCACAGAAGACCTGTCTTTAATGGCGCAACATGCCAGGATGGAATGGGTGTGGGTTTTGGAGTCATAGAGATTCAAGGTCAGATCCTCATGGCTTTGTATTTCAGCTGTGTCCATGAACAAATTACTTGACCTGCCCGTACCATCACTGGCAAAATGCAAACTATAACGCCCACTATTAAATCTTAAGGATTAGAGATAATGTGCTTCTTGAGCCTAACCTGTAACAGGTACTCAGAAGTGGGGAGCGCTCTTTTAACAAGACATTGCTGGTATTCCCCCTTTAGATCTTCAATAAGACAGGCTTTGTTTGGGGTAACAGGGGTGAATTTCAGCCAGGACACATTTAATCAATCGTTGCAAAACAGTTCTGCCTGTTTACTTTTAATAATGGGTTTGTTTGCTTTTAATAATAAGAACCAGAGGCAACCCTCCTATTTTCTGAAGCTTGTGAGCTGGAGCTCGGTAGCAATCTTTGCAGGCACAAGTGGCCAGTGGCCATGGGCAACAAGTGAAAACAGGTTGTGTGCAGGGAAACATTTCATTTGCAGAGTAAGATCCTATCCAGCAACTTCAAAAGTGGTGGCAGGGGGCTTCCCTGGTGGCGCAGCGGTTGCGAGTCCGCCTGCCGATGCAGGGGACACGGGTTCGTGCCCCGATCCGGGAAGATCCCACATGCCACGGAGTGGCTGGGCCCGTGAGCCATGGCCGCTGAGCCTGCGCGTCCGGAGCCTGTGCTCCGCAACAGGAGAGGCCACAACAGTAAAAGGCCCGGTACCGCAAAAAAAAAAAAAAAAAAAAAAAAAAAAAAAAAAAAACTGGTGGCAAGCATCACCCAGCTAATGAGCACAACACCCCCTGGTTCCCTGTCCTCAAGGCAGGAATGATGCTCTGTAGTAATCTGCCCACTGACGCCCATCAGGAGGCAGGGCCAGAAGAAAGGACTCTGTGACCCCGGGGGAGTCACAGATCCTCTCTAGACGTCACTGTCCCCATTTGTAAAAGGAGAGTTGGTCCCTTCCAGGTGAGGTTAAAGGTGTCTTCCATGTGAATCCAGGACTGAATTTAGGCTCTCTCTGGATTCTGTGTCAGCTTTAGATATAGGTGTCAATGTCTGTCTCTGCGGGTATGTGTCTGTTTCTGTTTGGCAAACAGCTGGAAAAAGAGATTAGAGAAGGAATGTGTGCTGTTTGCTCCAGGCAGTGACTCAGTGAAAGAAGAAAGCGACTTCTCAGAAGATGCTAAATGCTTCCCCTCCCCCCACCTGCATGCACACATAAATGCAAACAGCTGGATTCCCCCATCAGTGGAGAAAACAGGGTAAGAGCTACCCATCATCTCATCCCCTTGCCCACCGGCAACTGGCACACTTCCTTCCCCCACCTCCTCCTCCCCGCCCATTGTTTTTATTTATTTTACCCTGAAGCTATTTTAACCTAAACTTATAGAATTAGGAGAGGCCTGCCCATCTCATACCTCGTGTAGAGGCCTCCTATCTGTCTTTTCCAGAACAAATTCAAACCCAATCTTCAAATGAAAATAGATTTCCACACGGTTGTTCCCATAATCTAAATGTTTCTGACAGGGAGCTTAATACTGCAGATGGCAACCCCTTCCCTTGTTGATCATAACTGCTTGAAATATTTCCTTTACCCTGAGTTGAAATCTTTTCCCCTTGTTGAAATGAATTTCTTAAGGACTTAAAAACAGGCACTACCTTTCCTTAAACATTATCTCCCAGAGGAGAAATGTAAATATAGCCATACAATTCACGTGCTTTCTCACCACTTGTCTCAATAACGTATTATTATAGAAATTGCATTCTATATGTTACACAGAATATACCATATTATACGCATATATTTATATTCTATTCTATAATTTCTGTTTATACTTTAGCATATACTACAATATATAAAAATAATGATTTGAAAATTGGATTATAAAGAGTCAACTTTAGAAAAAGCAGTTCTATCAGGGGCCTCATTCATGAAAATGGAAAGATCCTTTACCAAGTAATTCCCCCCGGGGGCCTTTAAATAGCAATCTCTCCCCCTCCCCACCCCGCATTTTGATTCAGTCTGTAGCAATCCCATTTAGCTGCATTACTGGACCACCTCCTTGTGTAAAAGGAAGGTCAATTGTGTTGGTAACCGTTTGGCTCTCTCTTTTTTTCCAGCTTGCTACTAATTCGTTTGGCCATTAATAGGGCTTTCCCCAGAGGCCATTTGATCTGTTTGGAGGATGAGCAGGGAGTTAGGGCCTCTCCTCCAGCTGCGATGGTTTCCAGAAGCAGACAATCCAAGGGGACTTGTAGGTATGACAGAAATGATTAACTGAATAACTCACTTGAAAATTGTGTGCCGCTTTAAAGACCTAATAGCTGATCAAGTAAGACTCCACGTTGTAACCTGGCTGAGAACAATGCCAGGGGAAAAAAATAAAATTTTTTTTTAAAGAATCCCATTAATGGATTCATTAAAATGCTGGAAGCATGATTTCAGGCAATAACATTTCTATCATCCTGATACTATTCACTTACATTTGCATAACTCTACACAGTTTATGAAGCATTTTCACAAATAGTGTTGCCAGGAGGATGGCTGTGAAAAAACTAAGCTGGACTCGGGCTCCAGAAATGGAAGCAGATTTGGAGCTATTGAGTTCCCAAAGGCACAGGGCTAGGGAACGGTAGAAGTGGCACCAGAGCCCAGGGCTTCTAATTCAAAGTCTCTTCTCACGGCACACGGAACCATCTCCCCAGGGCACCACAGCTAAAGCCACCTTGTTGAACTCTTACCCAGGAGAGAAGGGCACACTGACTGAGAACTCTGCTCTAAGCCTGGGAAACACAGGGTACACAAAGGTACAGACAATATTGCTACCCACAAAAAGGCACCTAAGTCCCAGGATACATACCAGCAATATTTTCCGATATTTTAGAGCAATGGATTCCTTTTGTGGGCTGTGAATTTACTGCAAGGGGTCCATACATCCCTATGAACCACCAAGCTTTATGTATTGAGAGACAATATATAAACAGACAATGGTCAGATCATATAAAAAAATCAGAACTTTGACCCACAACCTGCCCAGTAACCTAACCCTTTATCTACTATATATGACTCAGGTAGTCAGCCTGCTCTAAGTCAAGCTTTTGCAGGAAGCCAGATAGCAATCTCCACTGACAATCCAGGAAGCTAAACAATAATTCTGTAAAAATCAGCCCCAAACGTCCAGGGCTTAATAACAGCCTACCTACTTTTTATCCCTGCTTCCAACCACATATGTATCCCCTAACAAGTAGGATACCCGGCTTCTAGTTAGCTGGGAGATTCCCCAAGCCAACAGCCTCCAATCAGGGTCCAACTGAAGCCCTCCATTCCTTCCGCTAGAAACCTCTCCCACTCCTCTGCCTGCCTTTGAGTCTCTGCCAAAATGCAAGAGACAGCGGCTGACTCCCTTGCTATTGTAAGCTCAATATAAATAGCCTTTGCTTTTTCTCATTTGGTTGGTCTTGGTTTATTCCCAAGGTATAAATCAAAGATATAATATGGCTCATTCGTACACATACCGCTCCCTTCAAATATCTGCAGCTGCTGTCGCGCGTTGCAAAGCACAAGTGCATTTAGAATGCACGATGATGCAGTCTCTGAAATGCTGTCACGTTAAAAAGATGAAGTCTATCTAGTCTATCTATTAGTACTAGCTTGAAAAAATACTAAGTGTCAAAGCAAGTTGCAGAACTGTATGTATGTTATGATCCCAATTTGCAGACATAACAAAAAACTGAATGATTAGCAAATGCCCACAGCAAATTGGACGTAAGATGAAAGAGCAGCAGCAGCAACGAAGGCTGTTACTTTTTGAATATCCAGCCCTCCCGATAACCCCAAAATGTGGGTTCTGTCACTAACCTCACTTAACAGGGCAAGGAACCGAGGTTAGGAGAAGCCAAGTAGTTTGCTCATGTTCATGCAACTCGTCAGTGGTGGAGCTGGGGTGTAAGCCCTGGTCCACTGGACTCGAGTTTGCCATTGATTTTTAATTCCGGTTGCCATTTGCCTCTGTAAACCCTTGTTCTGCTTGGCCAGGCCATAGGTGATACTAATGTCTGTTACAGTGGGGCACCGGCTTTTATATTTTAGTCTGAGGATCAGAGTCCTATTGCAGTTGTGTTTGCAGTAAGTGTCCATCAGGACAAAAGACGCTAGATCAGAACACAGGAGCCTGGGTTCTGTCACCTGAATTCTCTGCCACCAACTGCACATCCAGCTCTGAGATTAGTTTCTCTTGGTAAGTGTTTCCAATACATGCAGCCCTACCAGTCTCCTTCCTAGTTCCCAGGGCATTTGTCATTCCTTGCTCAAAGCAGTCCTGCTCAGCCCCTCTGGCCAGCAGTAATAACAGCCACAGCTAAAACATACTGAATGGCAGGCACTTTTTCTGAGTACTTCATGGGCATTATCTTATTTAAGCCTTTCCCTGACCCCACGAGGTGAATGCTAGTAGCATCTCCTTTTTGCAGATGGGGAAACTGAGGTATGGCAGTGTTAGGTAACCTTGTTCAAGATCATGCAGCTGGTGTGACGGAACCAGGACTCTTCACAGGCAACTTGAATATTTGTTTATTTATTTAGGCTGCACCAGGCGGCAGGCGGACTTCTTAGTTGCGGCATGCACGTGGGATCCAGCTCCCCGACCAGGGATCACACCCAGGCCCCCTGCACTGAGAGCGTGGAATCCCACCCACTGGACCACCAGGGAAGTCCCTTCACGGTCAATATGAACCTCACCACTACAAGTCCACCCTCTGCAACGTCAGTTGCATGTGGTAAGAGGCCAGGGCCGCCTGTGCCCCACTGAATTCCCAGCACCTACCTCAGTGCTTAGTACATAAACCGGTCTTTACAGAATGAATGGAGAATGAATGAATGGCTTCTATCTAATCTGTACAGGGCCTAACACAGCATCCCATATACACAGGAAGTTAATACTATTCAGTGTCCCTGATCGAGTTGATCCCATTTTCTCCCGAGTTATCATTAACAACCAAAGAGAAAGGCTTTGCTACACACAAATAGTTGTTTGTTTACCCTGCCCCCACCAGACTTTCGTTTGTATTTACCTGATATCTAATCATATCTTTTGTTATATTTGGATGTCCTATAGGATGAAAAGGCACATTTGTTTCAACAGGTGCTAGAAAAATAAGATCATTTGCTTCTTGTCCACCCAGATCTCTATCCGTAATTCACCCCTCTTTCCCTTTGGGTGTGTTGTTTTTATTTCCCAATAAGTGACTCTGTCATGAACGCTTCCAAAGAGCCCTCACCTGGGGGTCCCCTTCTCTTACCCTCTCTCTGGAGCTCACTCACTTCTCCTTGACACCATTTACAGGAAGCGGTGCTAAGTTTACAGCCTCATGAACAGCAGCTCCAAGAACCCAATTCGCACACACTGAATACCGCGGGATCCTGTTCGCGGCTGGCAGCTTTTTTTGGGTTGTTCATTTCCCCGGCATGGCAGTAATAACTTTTTCAGACATCTCCGGGGATGTGGACTATTTTGCATTTGTAAGCCACCGTTATGGAAAGGGCCTCCAGGTTTGAAGTGTCCTGTGACCACTTATTCAGTTGGAGACGTGTCAAGGCCACATTCATCAGAAAGTGAAAGCGTGGCCCAGGGTGACATTGCGAGTATCCTTGGGGCACTGGATGTTCATGCGGGACTTCGGTGGGGCTGAAATAATGGAAAAAAAACTGGATTTTTACTGACGCAAGGGTCATTCTGCTATTGCTTTAAAGTAGGGTAGTGTGTAAAAAGGAAGTACAATTGTGTGGGGAGAGGCTCAGAAAAGAGGAAAGGAAGTGTTCAGTCTGAAGACTGGAAGATTTTGCCCTTCCAAAGCCAGGGCAGGGGATCCACCCAAATCCAATTATCATCCTGTCGCCTCTGTCTGATTTGAAGACAGAGAGATGTCTCTGAACTATAATTTTGATCCCTTCTTTAAGCTAGGCACTCTTTCATTATTTAATTTTCACGAGATCACTGTAAGAACGTTACTATTGACTTACTTTGTAGTTGGGGAAACTGACGCTCAGGGAAAGGGCATGACTTGGCCAATGTCGCACTGCTAAGTGACTGAATCACTATTCAAGTTCAAGGTTGCCTGACGGCAAAGTCAGGCTTTTCCCTCTACGCCACTCAAGTACTGACTTGTAAGGCAAACAAATCATGACATAAGGTCCTGTTACATTTCCTCTATTAGACGTTGCTCTTTTTGCTATTTTGGGGATTCTCCCACCGTGTCCCCTTGGTGTTTAGTAGTAAAACCCCGTTCCAACAACAAGGAACAGCGCTTTCCCTTGTAGGAAACTGAATTCTCTGCAACAGATAATCTTGGTGGGGAAGGATGCCCCAGAAGATAAAGTAGTTGATGGCAGGTACTATAAAAGGAAAGTCCCTTGTAGGGAGGAAGAAAGGCAGCAGGAGGAACTGGCCAGACACTTGAGTCATCTGGGGGCTTAACCTCGGAAAAGCCTGAGGAGGCCCTGGTGTTTGTTTGTTTCCATGACTCCCCAGCCATCCCCGGCAGAATTAATTTCGTCAACGGTGCTCCCTCATGCATTGGGCATTCCTTCTACTCGTCTAATATTTGTTGAGTGTTTCCACAGGTTAGCACACAGATACGATTAGGTTCTGCTGCATATAGTAACAGAAGCACATGTGGTGGCTTACACAAGACAGAAGTTTCTCTCTCTCTTATGTCCAAGACTACACGTTGGCCATGCAGGACGAGTATGGCAGCTCCGTGGTGTCATCAGGGACTCAGGCTCCTATCTTTCTGCTCTTCCCTCCTATCTTGTGGCTTCTTCCTCAAAGCCACCTCATGGTCCAGGACGGCTGCTGGAGCCCTTTGTAGGATGGAAGAAGGAGGAAAAGCACAGGGGCAGAAAAGAGGCCCTTCCCAAATGAATCAGTCCTTTGAAACAGCCTTCCAAGCAGTCCCAAATAATGCTTCCACCTACATCTCATTGGCTAGAATCTAATCACATGGCCACACGTGGCTGCAGGGGTAGCTGGGAAGTATAGTTGTGTTTTGGAGACGGTTGACCAGCAATATGCATGGCTAAAAGTGAGGACTTACTAATGGAAGAGTGGCTATTATAACAGACCGGGGGTCAGCAAACTATGGCCCACAGCCAAACCTGGCCCACTGCCTCGTTTTGGAAGTAAAGTTTTATTGGAACACAGTCAGGTTCAACCTGTTACGTATTTTCTATGGCTATTTTTTACCACAGCAGAGTTAAGGAGTTGTGACAAGATACGGCCTGCAAAGCCTAAAATATTTACTATCTGACACTTTACAGAAGTTTGCTGACACCTGGAATAGACAAATGGCAAGCAGTAATAGCAGACAAATAGCCTACAGCCAGGCACTGGGCTCTGCACAAGAGTACATGGATACGGGTTCTGTCCTCAAGCAGCTTACAGTCTAGTGAGTGAGAAGCCAAGTGAATTACTAATTACAGTATGATGTGGTGAGTGGAACAGTAGAATTCTGTTCAGGGTGCCATGGGACCACAGAGAAAGAGCATCTAAAAAGGACCATGGAGATGGAGGTCAGGCAAGTTTTCCAGATGAGCTAGAAGGATGAGCATCTTGAAAAGAGAGAGAGAAAGGACTTCCAAGCACAGAGGAAAGCATGAGCAAAGATTGGAGGAGTGAAGTGCCCATCATTATGCATTCATCACACCGCATGTCATGGTTGCCCATGAGTCTGTTTCCTTAGCTGTGTGTTGCATCTTTGCTGTGTGTTGCATAGGTGTGTGTAGTGCCTTGCAGGGCCCTCCAAACGCTCTTCAGTTAGCTGATTACAGTAGCATCACCTGTGATCCTGTTATACCAATTCCTGGGGGCCCTGGCCCACTGAACCAGAATTTAGAGTGGGTGAGGGGGGGTGGAGGGATACTGTTCCAATTCCAGGATTGGAAATCACTAGGTAAAAGCAAGTTCTTTGGATTAAAATCCGAGCCCCACCCCTTCTGACCTTGCATAAGCCTGGACAAGTTGTTCAGCTTTTCAGAGCTTTATTCTTCTTCATCCATAAGGATGGGGACAGCATCATGAGTTTGTAAGGGCTTTTCTACCTTGGTGCTATTGACGTTTTGGGCCAGAGCATTCTTTGCTACGAGGGACTGTCTTCTGCACCAGAGGGTGTTTGGTGGCATTCACGACCCCAGCACACTGGATGCCGGTAGCATCCCTCGAGTTGTGACAACCAAAACTGTCTCCAGACATTGCCAAATGTCCCCTGAGGAGGCAAAAATCATCCCTGGTTGAGACCTGATGAGCTAGTGTAAAGATTAAATGAGATAATGTATATAACATGTGTAAGTAGTTAGGAAGTGTGATAACTATTACTGTTATTGTCATCAGTGCTCAGAAAATACTAGTTGAAGAAAAGATTTGTCTTGGGTTAAAAAAAAAGAAAGAAAGAAAAGAAAAGAATAGTTGAAAGAACTAATGCACGTCAAGGAACAAGAACAAAAATCTCATAGAAACTATGTCTGGTTTTAGGCTGGCAAACTCAGGAGAGGTCTTAGCCATGACTAACAAGCTTTTCTGTTAAACCCACCTGTCCTGAATCTACATTATTTTAGGAATGTTGGCTGAGAGGCACGTTCAAGTGAGCTGTCAGGGACATCTGTTGTTTTGTTGCCTATTTCTCCAGCTGCTTGAATTAAGTTTTGGGGGAAATACTCACCCCCACTTTCAGCCATGTGCTTTGCATGGAGCTGACCCTCTAGGTTGGTTCTGGCCATGAATCATGGGGAAGACCATTCTCCTGGCCACAGGGTTTGGTCCAGGAGTTGGAAGAGGGCTCAAGCCAAGGCCCAATCAGAGGCACCCAGGGGTTCGCCTGGACAGCTCCAAAGATGGGGTTTCCCTTCCCCACTGGACTTGACCGAGAGAGGTCCTAAGAGCCAGGGAGTTTGTGACTGAGGACAAGGCTGTCACGTGGAGGAGGGCAGAGTTGAGCAGGGAGATGGGGAGAAACTGAGCTCTGTGATTTCATCTGAACTGTTGTATTCAGCTATGCCTGAGACCCAATTTCTTCACTAACTGTTCATGTTCTGAGCTAATAAATTCTATCTTTGCCTGTTAGTTTGGGCTAGTTTTTCTGTCCTTGAAACCAGAGGACTCTTCCCTTCCCAGTTGATACTTGACCTTGGTTATATTAAGAGTAAAACACCTCATGAGTAGATTTGTACATTTTGAAAAATAACCTTTGGGGACTTCCCTGGTGGCGCAGTGGTTAAGCATCCACCTGCCAATGCAGGGGGCAGGGGTTCAAGCCCTGGTCCGAGAAGATCCCACAGGCCGCAGAGCAACTAAGCCTGTGCACCACAACTACTGAGCCTGCGCTCTAGAGCCCACTAGCCACAACTACTGAGCCCACATGCCTAGAGCCCATGCTCTGCAACGAAGAGTAGCCCCCGCTCGCCACAACTAGAGAAAGCCCACGCGCAGCAACGAAGACCCAAAGCAGGCAAAAATAAATAAACAAAAGTTAAGGAAAAAAAAAGAAAAATAACCTTTGGATCAGCTGAAATTCTTTGGGTGACAAATAAAAGAAAACCCAACTCTAAATGGCTAAAGCAATCAAGGCAATTCATTGGATTGGTCTTCAAAATGCCCAGAAGTATGTTGGCTTTAGCTCCATGTCTCTGCACGTCTCTCGGCTTAACTGTCCTCCTTGTGCTGCCTTGCTTTAGGCTAGCTTCCCCAGGAGCAAAACTGTGGTAGAGCTTCCAGGCCTCGTGGATAAACACCACCAGAAAGGAGACAGGAGGAAGAGTCTTCTCAGCTCGAATCCAGCAAACAGAAGTCCTGGCTTTACTGCAGTTAGATCAATACAGATCACGTGCTCAGCCTTACACGGAGGCGACGGGGAGGAGAGCTCCAGGGTTTGCAGCCGGGGCCTGAAGCTGGACCTGGGGATTGCATCGGCGCCATCTGGAGCTCAGAGCTGCTACCCAGTGGGGAAGGAGCATGGGTGCTGGGAGGCACGCCCACTGCTCACTTTAAAACAAGAAAGTAATATTATATGTCAACTAAAATGTCATCTTTTAGTGACACCTTTCAGCTTCATCCTTGGACATCAGCATTCCTTCTTCTGGGCTCTTTCAGGATTTGCCTGTTGATATATTAGCAGTTATATCACTGCTGTCAGCGTTGCTTATCTAGTATCTATTTTCCTCATTAGACAATATGGGCAGAGACCAAATCCAACATCTTTTCTTCAGGCCAACCCTGTACTCAGTGGAGGGTCTCTCTCTGTCTCATAGAGTTTGGCTTTATTTTATTTGCCAGATCCAGGAAGAATATGCCTGGCATATTCTTCATGGCACCAAGGGGCTCTCTTCTGAATCAGAGTGGCTCAATAACGGAAGCCTGTTGTTTGTGAGAAAGAATTCTTTGATTAGCAATACAACTAGCCTATCTGCAATAATCTGCCCATGAACTTCAGTCCAGATGTCGAAAGACTAGTCCTGAAATAAGGGAGAAGTGTATTAACTCAGTCCAATAATTGCTTTCATTTAACAGGTGTTTTGTTTCTATTTTTTCTTAATCTGATTAAATTTGTTCCTCCACAAAGCAAGGACAGAGAGTTCAAGCCCAGCTGGCCAAGAGTCTAGAAGCTCTGAATTGTAGTTCTATGACTAAAGTTAGAATCTCTCCTCCATACTTCCTGACTGTATGACCTTGGACAAGTTACTCAACCTGACTAAACCTCAGTTTGCTCAGCTGTAAAATGGAGATAAGAGCATTACCCACCTTATAGAGTTATTTGGAAATATAAATGAAATAGTATCTATAAAAGTGCTTAGTGCAGGCCTAACTCATGAGAAGTGCTCAGTAATGGCAGCTGTTAATATGACGACTTTTTCTTTTTTAATCATTGGGTGTGTGAGTTTGAGCAAATCGGACAAATCTGCCAAGGCAACAGTTTCTTCATGTGTGAAAGCAGGACAAGCGTACCTCGTTACAAGGCTGCTGTGAAGAGCACAGGGTAGGTGTTAACTAAACGTTCTCTCCAATTCACTTCCACCCATGCCCATCCCAACATGGAAGAGGAGAGAGGGCACCCTTCATTCCCCCACCCCTCCCATTGGTAGAAGAGGCATTTGAGAACCTAAAGGTTTGTTTTACAAATAATTACGAATCTAGGGCAAAGAAACCCTGCCCGGCTTAGAGCGACATTATGGTTGAGATCTGATAGTCACAGATCAAGCAATCCAGCCTCTGTGGTTCCTGTTTCAACCATTGTTGACCACACTGGGCTTTCAGACAAACCTGCGACAGTAAGACTGAGACTTCAGTTGGAATAGGAGAGGGAAATGTATATGGGCAGCTGCAAAATGTTCTGACTTATGTCAATGAAACACAATGCTAGTCCGTGCAGGGAGACCCTGTTGCATTTTTCTAAGTTAATGAGTTTTTTTCTCCCCTTTGGATGCTTCCAGTTACCTTGGTGGGGTTGTGTTTCCCAGGACGCAAGCCACTGTTTAAGATGGCAGCTGACACGTTTGGAAACTACTAGCCTGAAAAAAGATTCCCAGTCTGAAATACCCCTTGGTTTCCAGACAGTGGTTTATGCACTAGTGGGAGTGTTTGGAGGATGGGGGGATTTCTACTCTATCCCATTATTCTCTTCCATGTTCCAGGCCCCTAGCACAGTACCTGACACCGAGTCCAGGCTTAGTAGATGTCTGGCAAGTGAGTTAGAGGAGGAAGTCAGTAATTAAACGGGTCAATGCACAAACAGTGAATTCTGACCAAGGGTGTTTATAGCCTATTGATGACTAAGAATTTCTAGGCTGGCCAGAGGCTTGTTTTGACAGTTCCTGACTTGTATTTACAGCAAGACCAAGAGGGAACCTGTTAGGGCCAGTTGATCCTAATTTTCAGTTAGGATAATGGGTGTTGTCAGCCCAGGCAGAATGACCTATGAGCTTTGGATGTAATTGGTCTGGAGCCAGCCAGTTCCGCTCGGGAACAGGACCATGAAGCCACTGCTGCCAAGTGCCTGTAAGGTCACTGCATTCAGGTTTGGGATCATGACATTATTTCCTGGCCTCCCAGTCATCTCCTGCTCGGCAGAACTTCTGTCTGCTTATAGCACGGTGAAACACAGGCCCCGAGGAGGTTGCATTTGGAAGGGACCAGTGTTTAGTCACTGGGCCTGCTGACCATGAGCATCAGAATCACCTGGGGTACTGATTCATTTTACATGTGACAAAATTGAAGCCCAGAGAGGCAGAGTGACTCCCCCAAGGTCACACAGCTGGTTTGTAGCAGCAGATGATCACACTGTGGTATCATTAGAGCTGTATTCTGTTTGTTTGTTTGTTTATTTTTTGGCTGTGTTGGGTCTTTGTTGCTGTGTGCAGGCTTTCTCTAGTTGTGGTGAGCAGGGGCTACTCTTCATTGCGGTGCATGGGTTTCTCACTGCAGTGGCTTCTCTTGTTGCGGAGCACGGGCTCTAGGCGCGCAGGCTCAGTAGTTGTGGTACACAGGCTCAGTAGCTGTGGCTCGTGGGCTCTAGAGCGCAGGCTCAGTAGTTGTGGTGCACGGGCTTAGTAGCTCCGTGGCATGTGGGATCTTCCCGGACCAGGGCTGGAACCCCTGTCCCCTGCATTGGCAGGTGGATTGGCAGGTGGATTCTTAACCACTGCGCCACCAGGGAAGTCCCCAAAGGTTATTTTTCAAAATGTACAAATATACTCATGAGGTCTCCCCCTCTCTCCCTCTTTTCTCTCTCTCTCTCTCTCTCTCTCCAATGGCCTTGAGCAGTTTCCAACCGGTGCAACTGTGCATGTCAGCCCTGCTCTCCAGGAAGAGGAACTTGTCTTGTACTTTGGTTTGAATTCCGCAACATCTAGCAGTAGGACTGGAACCTCTGATTCTAGGCATGGCCTCAGGTGGCCTCATGCAGGAGAGGGTAAACATTAAGCTAGTAAGCTGTCCATATTCCATCTCTTGGAAAATCAGCCAGTATAATTTTTTTTAAAATTATATATCATGCTTTTAATACAAACTTAAAAAAATCTGGAACAATATAAACTGTACAGATTTGCTCAATCTTTTTGTTTTGTTTTTAAAGGAAATCTCTAAACACACCAATGTTGCATTCCAAAATATTGCACAACATTCTGAATACAAAACACTTGATTGTATTCCTCCTTCACTAAAGAAAGCAAATTCATTACCCTGCTCCCACGAGCTCCTCTCCGTGTTGCCTCAGTGCCCCCCTTCCCATCCCCAGGGCTCAAACTACAGAACCTACAGCTCACTGCATTAAGAAAAAGACATCATTCTGGACTAAAAGTTTACTTTCTTCACAAGACAATCCACGTTTTGATTTGTTCCTGGGAAAGAGGGGTAGACAGAGAGAGGATGGGGAAAGGGGAGAAATAGATTTTATTCTCCTCTTTTTTTATTTTAAAGTTTGTTTTTCCTGAAAAAATATCTTTCCCTCCTCTTCAGAAAAAATCTTGAAAAGAAAAAAATTACTTTTACGTTAGATATATACATATATTATATATACCTCTGACATTTTACAAATGTAGCAAATTATTCAATACAAACGGACACCAAAAAATTAAAAGTTTTCCTACGAAACCAGGTAAATTAGTGCAGATTTTTGTTTTCTTTTCTTAAAAAAATAAAATAAAATTGAAGCAAAAATGCCTATATTTGAGACAGACAGACTCAAGTGGGCCCAAGAGCCCAGCACAGGAGTCATGCTCCGGATCACACATTTTTCTTCGTGTTTCAAAAGACACTAAGGGGCTGGTCTCCCCCTCCCTGTATGTGGTGAGGAACAAGCCGCCCTGCTGTGGTGCGCGCCTGTGTGCATGAGTCGGGGAAAAGGGGCTGGAAAGGGGCATAAGGCAGCATCCAACCTTTCCCAGAGAGCAGCCTGGGCCTGTCACCTGTGCGGGAGCTGAGGGCTCGGCAGAGGGTGGCCCAGACGGGGCCGGCCCCTGAGAAGTCTAGGGGAGACAGACAGTGCCGGGCCGAGGAGCCAGGGCATTGCCCCGTGCGGGGAGGTAGAGCGGATGCCCACTGCAGGGAGAGGAGGCTGGCAGTGTCCGTCTGGGCCGAACCCGCTGCCACAGCAGTTGCCCACTTGGGGTCGCTGGGAAGGAGAGGGTGGGGTGCCAAAGGCTTTGGTACTTTCTGGTGGTGGGGGCCCTGACGCTACGTGCCCACTTGCCAAAGTGTCATGCCGTGGAAGCTAGCCCACTAGGGTTGGGTCAAGGAAACATCTCTCCAGCAGAGGTGGGGAGGGCTCTCCAAGAATCCAGACACGCCCCCTGCCGTGGCCAAGTGCCTGTTCAGCCCAGCCTGCTCGAGATCATTCCTCGCAGCATCGGGCCCAGTGGGCCTGGGTCGGGCAGTGAGGGGATGGCAAGAGGTACCAAGAAGTTCTCACGCAGGCAGGGGAAGAAATGCATTAAAGCAACATCTACAGCCAAAAGACCAAAGTCTCAATTCAAGGCTTTGGACTGCCCACTCCAGGCACTGACCCAAAACTCCCACCTGCCAGGGCGCTCAGGGGAGCATTTCCCACCCTGGGCTAAGGTCACACAATAGGAGGGTCTGAGTCCAGGGACTTCTCTTAGGTATCAGAGGCTGGGTATTCCCTCAGCCCCTCACTGCTAACTTTTTTTTTTTTTTGGTCAAAACCAAACAAAAGTGCAGATCCCTCCGCAGTCTGCAAACCAGTTCCTTGTGCAATGCTAACCTCTGGGAGCGTCAGGTCCAGCCACAGTCTCGCGCCACCACGTGAAGCGCCCCACGGAAGGACTGACAACCCACTCCCAGTGCATTCCCCACCCTCACCCATAAATAAACACTTGCTGCAACCTGGAATCACATCCAGAGGGGAAGTTTCACGTGGCTCGGAATCCTTTAAAACAGGAGAGCAAAACACGCATGCACGCATGCCCACGCACACCTGCACTCACCCCACCTCCCTACCCATGAACTCAGGCCCAGGAAAGAAGGGGCTACATGAGAGAGCCACATGTGCCAATGGCTGGGTCTCCAGGGCCTCGGTGATGGTCTGGGCCAGGTGGGAATGGTGGCATGGGGCCACAGGACAGAGATGAAAGGGACACCAGACAGAGTGCTAACCTCCCTGGAGTCACAGACTTCAGCTCTAGGGGGAGGGTGGCAAGTGGCCAGCTGGCAGCTCCCTAGGGCCCAGGCCTGAGAGGAAGCAGGGGCTGGAGTCAGACCCATCTGGGTGGCAGGGCCCGAGGAGGCCTGCTGAGGTTGGATGGCTCTGAGTGAGAGGATAGCTGCGTGACAAAGGCAGTGACACGGGGCAGTCTCTCCCTGTTCTGAGGAGGGCCAGGCCCCAGCTGCGGTTCTTCCTTCCCTGTGAGCGGGGACACACCAACCCTAAACCAGGCGTGTGAAGGAGGGAGGGAAGGAGGGAGGGAAGGAGGGAGGGAAGGAGGGAGGGAGGGAGGGAGGCAGGGAGGGAGGGAGCAGGGAGCAGCAATTCACATCTGGACCATTCTTAGTCGGCCAGTATAATTCAGTTCACCAAAAATAAAGCACCTTGGGGTGACCCTGAAAACCACTTTGAAGTCTAGGCGGGATTTGTAGTGCCCCCGCCCTAGATGTGAGCATTGGGAAGTAGAGTTGGAAACAGCCTGATGCCCCCAACCCTTTAAGAATTCAAAGTCCATCCTCTGTGTTTGGCAGAAGCTAAGTAAGAATTTCCATATGAGGAGCAAACCTCCCCCCACCCTCCATTCCTGCCTCCACTCCCCCACCCCGCCCCAAAAGGTATAAACACCTGAAGAGGTTTCCTGGGCAGCCCCACCTGGCCCATAATCATGGTAGTGACACTCTGGCCTAGTAATAAGCATGCGATTCTTAGCCTTTTTATTACACTGCTCCATGTTATCACAGAGAGGTGGCCCATCTCCTCTCAGGCTGTCCCTGGAGAGAACCTTTCCATGGCCCAGGGATGGAACCTTCTCAGCTTCAGCTATACATAGCAGCAGTTGCCAACTTTTATCAAGCTCTTCTCAGGGGCCAGGCCATGGGTTCAAAGCTTTACTGGGTCATCTTATTTCATGCCCACAATCGCCCTGTGAAGTAGGCATTATTATGCCCATTTTACAGATGAGGAAACTGCGAGTCAGAGGAGTTAAGTAACCCGCTCAAGGTCACACAGCTAGTAAGTGGTGAAGCCAGGACTGGAACTCACACCCCAGGGTGTCTGACACCAAGCCTGTGTTGCTGACCATAGTGCTACCCTGTCCTCAGTCTTGTTTGATCACGCACCATATTAGGTGCTGGGCACAGAGATTTAGGGACAATCCTGTCCTTTCTGTGTGCGTGTTTGCTTGGCTACATTTACTGAGTGCTTACTGTATGCCCAACACCACGCTACGCAGCTCTCCTGGATTTACATGCGTTTCATTCATTCATTCATTTATTTATCTTGGCTGCACCGTGTCGGGATCTTTGTTGCAGCACATGGGATCTTTAGTTGTGGCATGTGGACTTTTAGTTGCAGCATGCATGTGGGATTAAGTTCCCCGACCAGGGGTCGAACCCCAGCTCCCTGCATTGGGAGCGCGGAGTCTTACCCACTGGATCACTGGGGAAGTCCCTACATGCATTTCCTTTTAATCCTCAAAGCAAACCTATGAGTAAGTACCACTGCCCCCACTTTCCTTGTGAGATCAAGTTATTAATTCAAGGAAAAGGTAGGATTCCAACTCCAGGCCTGCTTGACTCTGAAGCATGTTCTCACCCAAAAGGCGAGTGTGTGTCAAAGTGCGGTCCAGGGGCTACCCTCATCTAAATCTGGGGGCGCATCAGAAATGCAGATCCCTAGGCCACGTGCTAGGCCTATGGAACCAGGACCTCTGACAATGGGGCCAGGAAATCTGCATTCCCTCCAAGTACTCCAGGGTTTTTTGCTTGTTTTGGCTGCAGCTCACGGCTTGTGGGATCTTAGTTCCCCAGCAGGGCCCTCGGCAGTGAAAGCATGGAGTCCTAACCAGTGGACCACCAGGGAATTTCTCTATGTTGGTGCTGTTAACATGGCAGGTTCAGTTTTGAAAATTCATGAAGTTGTATGTTTCTGATTTCTCACTTTTCTCTGTGTCTATCTCTTAATAAAAAGTTTACTTTAAAAAATCCCCTCCCGTCTAGGATCTGGTCTCTTTCCTACGAGCACTTTGCTGCTCTGCTTGTCCGTCACACACATCGTCACGTTGTTACATCTCCAACGTTGATTCCCACAGGGCCCCTCAGAGCACTGGGCCTGAAAAATCAGGCTATGAGCGTCCCAGAATCACCTCTTTCCTGCCCAAGGCCAGCACACTAAGGTTACTGGCAGTTCTCATTTTCTTTTCTCCAGATAATTCCTCCAAAATAGATCACCCAAGTGCCTTACTCTGAAAACTTCCATCAGGTTCCTTCAACCCTGAAACCCAAATCAGTACAAACCGGTCCCCTGGGGCCTCCTGCTGCCTAATCACCCACATTTCCGCCCCCAGGTCACGGGGGTGGTCCTGGGGATGTCTCTTTGGGGGCTTATCCGTCTGTGAGTCACTCTGAGACTAACCCTCTCATCTGTTCTTTTCCCCTGAACACTTGGTGAGGGTTTTCTCCTCTTCCGGCCTCCCTTGTCTTCTGGAACCTCAAAAGAACCCCACGTCAGAAATGATCTTACTCTTCAACCTCCATTGATTGATTCATTTATTCTTGCATTCACTCACTTATTTATAGACCTTTATTAAGCACCCGTACATACCAGAAACTCTGCTAGGGACGAGAGTTTGGAAAATAAATAGGATGTGGGCCCCTTTTCTCGTGGAGTATCAAGTGATTCCAAATCACTTTTGGCAGATTCTTCTGGACCTACTTCTTTTGTTTTTGTTTTTTTTTGCAGTACGCGGGCCTCTCACTGTTGTGGCCTCTCCCATCGCGGAGCACAGGCTCCGGACGTGCAGGCTCAGCGGCCATGGCTCACGGGCCCAGCCACTCCAAGGCATGTAGGGTCTTCCCGGACCGGGGCATGAACCCGCGTCCCCTGCATGGCAGGCGGACTCTCAACTACTGCGCCACCAGGGAAGCCCCTGGACCTACTTCTTTTAATAATAATGTTGTTGTTGATGAGGACACTGATGCTAAGTGGGGGCGGGGGGATGGTGTTTTTCGAGTCCTTTCTCCACGGCAGACCCTCTAACAATCATTTTAGATGTGTTACTCAATTCCCTCCACAACCCATGAGGTTGGTACTATTATTATCTCCATTTTACGGATGAGGATATATAGGTCCAGAGAAGTTGAGTAATTTTCCCAAGGTCACACAGTTTGTAAGGCTAAATCTTAGAGCTGATCTGAAGTCTGACCCCAGAGACAAGCCTCTCTGATAATCAATCTGAGTTCTCAAAACCATGAAATGAGAAGTATCAGAAGCGTAAGGGAAGGAATTCCCTGGCAGTCCAGTGGTTAGAACTCTGCACTTCCACTGCAGGGGGCATGGGTTTGATCCCTAGTCAGGGAACTAAGGTCCCACATGCCCCAAGGCATGGCCCAAAAAAAGAAAAAATAAAAAAGTGCAAGGAAAACGGACTAAAAGAGAGAAGACAAAGGAGAAATGAGAAACAAGAACCTGGTGAGAACATAATTTCATTCTGGTTGGCTCTGGACTAAGGGATTCTGAAAGGTACATTGGCTGCAGAAGCATGGTCCTAGCTGTGTTGGAGCTGTCCGGTCCAAAAGATAGCATTTCCCCAAAATCACAGAACTGTAAAATCTCAGGGCTGGGAGGGATGTTGACGTGGTGTAATCAAACCCCATTAGAGGCTGAATCCTTTTACAGCTTTGTCTCCAGGTGCACATCCAGTCTGTCTGGAATACCTCCAGGCATGGGGAGATCACTACCTTCTGAGATAGCTTATTCTGTTCATTGTAAACCCATGTAATGGATGGCTTGGTTTTGCCTGCCTGGCATCCCTCCCTCCTTCTTTGGTAACAGCATCCCAAGTTTCCTTTGGGTAGCTGCCCACCCCATTTCAAGGGGTTCTACTAGAGGCTGTCAGTCAGCAAGAGAATGGGTATATGATCCCAAATTAGGCCAATCGGACTGTCTCTTACTGGAATCTGAGTCTGGAACCAAGGGACATACGGATAGAAAACTGATAGAACTGAGTCACAGCAAAGAGAAATGACCCATGAGGGCTCCAGGCAGCTCCCGGACTCCTGACCTTCCTCAGCCTTCCCTTCAATTCTGTGAACTGTATCCTTCCATCAAATCCTTTTTTTCCTTGTTCCGCTGAGAAGCCAGAGTTGGATTATGATGCTTGCACCAAAATACCTTAGCTGGTAAATCCACTTGTTTTTTCTTCCTGTTGTGTTGCATTATTAAATTTGTTTCACATAAATGTAATTCATGAACATGGTTTAAAAACATTTTCAAATGGCACACAAGGGTAATTTCAAATGGTGCCTCCCCCTGGTCCCTCCTCCCTGGAGGTAACTACTGTGAATAGTTTCTTATGCTTCCTCCAGAAACTTCTGTTTCATTTAGTAACAGCTCTGACTGTTAGACAGTTCTTCCTTAGACTGAGTTGAAATCTGTCAGCCCGTGACTCCCATTCATTTGCGCAAGCTCAGGGTTTGGGGAACCACCAAACAGGTTTCACTGACAGCCTTTTGGGTAACTGATGATTCTCAGACCACATGCCCCAAACCTCCCTTGGAACCAGACACTCTCAGTTCCTTTAGCCATTGGCCATGGGGCACCATCAGGAGGACCCTTACCACCCTTGCCCCTTTCCTTCTCAATACATGCTACTATGCTGTATCCTTCCAGAACTGGGACGCCCAGAACTGCACAGGCTCCTCTGCAGTGACCTGATTCAGGAGAGCAAACTCTCGCTGCTGCCCTCGCCTTGCTTGCTCTCCTGTAATATGCAGCCTGAGATTCCCCAAGTAACTTCCACCAGCAGCTTTATTATCCCATCAACCTTACTGTCCCCTAACACACACACACACACACACACACACACACACACACACACACACACACACACACACAAACGCGCTTAATCACATCTCCTTGATTATGAATTTCTGCTATTTGTTTTTTTGAACCCAAGTACTGGAACCAATATACATATCCACGTTCAGTTCTCTCTAGCGTGTAGATGCATGTTAAAACTGTAGGCCCTCACTCTATCACTTATTCCCGATAAGGTCCCGGTTCCCAAGAGTCTATCCTGAAAGCACAGTCTCACTCTGTGTAAGCAGAACCTCTGCGCAATGAGATATAGCACCAACATCAATGTGGGTAGCAAAAGCCTTAGGTTTCTGCATACCTCGTGGCGCACCAAGTCTACTTGTAGGATGTTCTTTGAAACACTGTTGAAAAAATAACCCCAGTAATTCCTCTGTTATTCCCAAATAAACTAATTTTGCTAGTGGAAAAAAAAAAAACACAAAAAACCCCAAACTTCAAACCCATAAAGAGGGACTTGGTTAAATAAGCCAAAGGATGGTCATATGATGAAATATCATGTGGTTATTAAAGATCATGCTAGAGAGGAATAATTAATAATGTAAAAAGCCACTGATGCTGTACTGTTAAGTTTAAAAAAAAAAAAAAAGGGACTTTCCTGGTGGCACAGTGGTTAAGAATCCGCTTGCCAATGCAGGGGACACGGGTTTGAGACCTAGGAAGATCCCACATGACGCAGAGCAACTAAGCCCTTGTGCCACAGCTACGGAGCCTGCGCTCTAGAGCCTGTGAGCCACAACTACTGAGCCCACGAGCCACAACTACTGAAGCCCGCGCCCCAGAGCCCGTGCTCTGCAACAAGAGAAGGCACCGCAGTAAGAAGGCCGCGCACCGCAATGAAGAGTAGCCCCTGCTCACCGCAACTAGAGAAAGCCTGCGTGCAGCAACAAAGACCCAATGCAGCCAAAAAAAAAAAAAAAAAAAGATTATAAAACTCTTGGGGTGTGGGATAGGGAGGGTGGCAGGGAGACACAAGAGGGAGGAGATATGGGGATATATGTATATGTATAGCTGATTCACTTTGTTATAAAGTAGAAACTAACACGCCATTGTAAAGCAATTATACTCCAATAAAGATGTTTAAAAAACCCACCAACTCTTGGGGTAATACAATCCCACTCTCCTAGGAATTTAAATGCATAGAACAAAGATTGGAAGGATGGACACAAAACTGTTAACAGAGGTTATCTCTGGGTAAAGGGATTCTGACTGATTTTTGTTTTCTCCTTTTTGTCTTATGTGTACTTTCAGGTATGTTTCTATTATCAACACTACTTCTATAAAAA
Source organism: Orcinus orca (assembly GCF_937001465.1). Classification (NCBI taxonomy): domain Eukaryota; kingdom Metazoa; phylum Chordata; class Mammalia; order Artiodactyla; family Delphinidae; genus Orcinus; species Orcinus orca. The sequence goes on from NC_064575.1 coordinate 72,774,160, forward strand.
ATATTTTATAAAGAAGAAATATGGAATTGATACCTCATAGAACGATCCAGACAGAGCACTACACTGAGATAAAAAAATTAAGTTTGCAACTCATCGTGCTAACTGGAAGTTCTCATGTTCTTTGGTTCATATGTCCACACCTGAGTCAATCCATCTGGGTATCAGTGAAACCACAAAACACTCCATGTCCTGGACCTCCTGGCTCCTTCTGAAATACTAGAGGCAGCAGGTGCTCAGTGATGTACACCAAGGGTCATCTACCTCAGGGGTCTCAAGCTCAAATGCCTTCGGGGTCAGTCAAGTTCCATAAATGAGGGAAGCAGGCAGAGAACTGGGATGAACTTAGTTAGTTAGTTAAACAGCACACGCGACTCAGTTCTGGCTAGTGATCTCCAGGCGGGAAGGCAGGCCCTGTCCTGCCAGATCTTCCAACTTTTCAAGAAGAGCCAGAAATCCTAACACAACATTATAAATCAACTATACTCCAATAAAAATTAAAAAAAAAGAGAAGTCAGAAATCTAAATTTTTTTCAATGTGAAGTTTTCTAATGTTTAAATGTCGAGAACCAATTCAAATTTTTAAAGTACGGTGTAGGCCAAATACCGTGTCATAGGTCATCTCAGATTCCTGGGTGGCCAGTTTGGGACCTCTGGTCCATGGCTGATGGGAAGCCTGAGAAAGAGGCATTAGGAGGATGACACGCAGAACTGAGTCGTCCTGTAAGTGGAGAGCAGGCAGCAGGTTCAGGACTGAGAGCTAGAGAGCTATCCTGGGTGAGGCGAAGCCAGCCGGGAGGAGAGGCGGGTTGCAAGCAATCCTTGAGTTACACAGAATTGTTCAGAGTTACTGCAAATTGTGTTCCTAGTTCCCAGGAATAGAAGGTGACCACCACGAGGAAGGACTGTAGATTTCCCCCTTTTGATGCCTCTGACAACACAGCTTATTTGTTGAAGGGATATATTCAAGTTTGTAATCCTTAAGTAAATTTTAAACACTATAAAAGGAATTTTATGGAAAACTGGCTCTCATAACAGCAATTATTTTCTTTGTATGCCTTGTCTATAATTTTTATCTAAGTAGTAGTCTTATGATTATGTGACCGTCAATATACCTTTGATGCTGTTGTAGAAAGGCTGGAGTCATCAGTAGGCATGGGTTCTATACTCAGCTCTTTCAAGCTGTGTGACCTTGAGAAGGTAGTTAACCTTCGTGGGCCTCTCTTAGTATATGTCTCTCATTTGTAAGATGAGAGCGTCTTGAAGATTCTATCAGGAATGAGCAGAGAAAGAGCTCTTTAAACGCAAGCCTTCATTACTCTCAGGACTGCAGGAAAGTCTGTGCTGTCAGTCAGGGGAGTCATTCTGGTTGCCATCATCTAAGGGTCCATGCAACAGTTAACACTCTGGACTGGAAAATGGCTTTAATGTGCTCTGAGAATGGACAACACAAGGTAAAGATGCTTTCCCTCCTCAAAAAAAATCCCATTTCCTTAGATGACATTTGGAGACATGGCTTGTCAAACCTTCCTCAGAAACACCCCTCAAATACTGCTTCTTTGCCTCCTTCACCTTGACCTCAGTCTAAACCTTCTTGCTGATCTCCCATCCTTTAGTTTCTCCTCTCTCAGAGGTGTCTTCCCAAAATGAGCATCCTATTCTCCTGGTGAAAAACCAGTGAACTGCCCAGTTCCCACAGGATCAAGTCAAACACCTTGGCCTGATATTCATACAAGGTGGCCCCATCTCCTGTCTTCTTCCCCCACAGACCCTATGCTCCGCCAAAGGGAACTCTGTTGCTGTGCAAGGAAACCAACCCCTCTCATGACCGTGCATTTCCAAATGTTGCTCCCTCTGCACAGATTGTTTATTCTCATCTTGGCAACCCGTCATCATCTTTCTAAGTCCTGGGGATTTGATGGTATATTTAAGAGAGAAGTCATTCCTGTCCACACACAGCCTGCACTGTACCTGACAAATGGCAGTAAGAAGGTTCTCAATGAATGTTATTTTGATGGATGAGTGAATGAATAAATGAACGGATAGATGGATAAGTCCTTCAATGCGTGAATGAACCAATGAGTGAATGAATCAATAAACAGATGGTTGGAAGGATGAATGAAAGAGTGAATGAAGAAGTGAATAGATGAATAAATGAATATACAAATGTAGGCAATTAATTCAGAGAGTTTTAACAAAGCCAGATTCAGTGGTCAGAAAACAGAAATGGAAGACGAAAGACTAGTTAAAGCCAAGCGCTGGTAGCCGCCACTTTCTTTTGTTTCTCTGTAGCTACTAAAGAGGGTTAATGTTGCTGTCTGTTCTCCATGGCCCCAGCCTCAATTTTGCTTCTATCCTAGGTGCCCTTGCCCTTGGCAGTCTGAGAAGCAGCCAACCCTTTGCCTGGACACGTTCTGCTCTTTCCTCCACCGTGTTCTCAGGACGGACATGAGAATGCTTGCCTGCTATGGCTCTTGTAGGAGGGAGCAAGAAAGGAGATGCTGGGAAGATGAGTTCTGGGGTCTCACATTGACAAAAAAGAAGAAAGGCCATATATTTTCTTTCCTGTTAATATGTTGAAAGTCTTGCAGTCACCCCAAGGGAGCCAAGGAACCTTGGGATGTCATCCTGCTGGGTCCCTAGAAGGGTTTCTTCACTGATAGCCTAGTCTTCACTGCAGGAGGCTCCAAGCCTGTGTGCATTTCCACACTTCCCTGCATTTCAGCTTAAACTTGACCCCATTCCCTATTGGGCAGTCACAGTACTAATCGCTGCCATTTATTGAGTACTGAGCATTTCCCACATATTATCTCATTTAGTCTTTACAACAACCTATGCAGTAGGGACTCTCACCCTCATTATACAGGTGCAGAAACTGTAGTTCAAAGAGGTTAAGGAAGGAGGCTGAGATCAGACAGTGACCTGTATGTATTGAAGCCGGGATGCAAATATAGTTTTGTTTGACACCAAAGTCCACATTCTTAAGCAGTATATTGTACAGCTATTAAGGTTTCTTCAAGGGTGTATCCAAGGATCCCAGCACAAAACAGATGACGCGTTCTAAATGAGTTACTGGGCTACTTGTATGTATTGCCTTTTCTCTTTAAACAATTTTTAGACAAGGTCACATTTTCTTCTTTCTTTGCATCAGTTAATTTTGGATAGTATATTCGACACTGTGACATATGTTTTAGAAACTCTGGACTTTGTTTGTTTTTTTTAATCCTGGCTGTCTAGGAGTCACCCTTGTGGCTGCATAACCTAGTCATCATCAACTGTGCTCAGACACCTCAAGCCTGTGAGCCTTCCACCCTCCGTTGCTCTCCACAGGTGTGTGGGAGTGCACTGGGTCACAGCTAGTTCTCAAGTTTCCTTGGCTTTTACTTTCTGCCAGGTTGCCTCTGGTCTCCTTCAGGCAGGAGTTCCTCATTCAGTCAGGGATGTCTGGAGAGCTTATCTCAGCTCTTCTACAGCTCTTTCACTTCCAGGCTCTCCCAGTAAACCTCTAGCTGCTCCACTGCTTGCCTTGAACTGGGACAACAAAGCTGTGGGTTTTCCCTGTCCATTCCCACCCAGTCCCACCACTTTCAGTTGGGAAAGCACTGCCTCCTCATTCAAATCCCTCGTCTTATGGCATCAGAGTTGCTGGTTTCCGTGCCCAGCTCCAGGGTGATAAAGCTGTATTTCCCCTCTACTGAGCTGGACGTGTGCTGGATGAGAGTAGCCAGAGGCAAGAATGCCATAGACTTTGCCATTCTCACCTGTAGCTCTAGTAGTTCTTCAAGAAAAAATACTTCTCAATATTTTTTGCCTTTAGTCAACTTCCAGTGCCCCCAAATGGTTGTTTTTGATAATTTTGTCCAGTTTATCATTGCTCATTTGTGTAGAAGGGATTGTGGTCCTTACTCGACCGTTATCGGAAGTCCTTTCCCGCTTTATCCTTAATAACATGTTTGGACCGAATGTCTCCTTATGTTGCCCCAGGTTTCTTTAGTTTAATCTTCTCCAGTCCATTTCCTTTCAACCTTTCAGAGTTCTTATATACCTCTCATAGTAGCGTAAAGTTGAATTTTGTTTTTCTTTTTATCCAGTCTGAAAATCTTTGCTTTTTAATTGGAATATTTAACCTGTTTTCTTTTCATATGGTTACTGATGCGTTCCGGTTTAAATTGACCATGCTATTATTTGTTTTCTATTTGTCTATGTTTTCAGTGTTTTCCTCTCCTTTCTTTTTTCTTATTACTTCATTTTCCCACTATGTCAGCTTGTTAGTTATATATCCTTTTACCATTCTTTTCGTGGTGACCCTAGATATTTCAATGTGCATTCTTAACTTACTACTGTTAATATAAAGGACACTTCCACGTAGTGCACTTGTACCACCTCCCAGAAAATGCAAGGACCTTAAAGCACTTGATTTTCATTTCCCCTCTTGCCTTTGTGTTCATATTATTCCATTAAAAATATATATATATTAAAAAGTGTATATATAAAATATATATTTAAAAATATATAAAATATACATATTAAAAATATATATATAAAACCCAGAGAGAGCATATACCAAAAAGTTAACATTATTACCTCTGGGGGGGGCATAGGGTTAGGGGGTGGTGATACATTGTTTATATGTATATTTTGCTTTTTCAACAATAAGCCTGTGTTTTAGTCAAAAAAAAATTTCTTAAGAAAAAGAAAATTGGTCACGCAGACACATTAAGCCAGAGCACTTCCTCCCTGCTCAGCCGCTGGGCACAGACGCCTGTGTCTCCACGGGCTAGCAGGGTGAATCAGAAGCGGGCTGGGCTCTGCGGGAGGGGAAGGCCCTCAGGCCTGTGAGGGTTGCGCAGTTTGGGCAGGACGAGGAACTGGGGCGGCCCAGTCGAGGCTTGCTCACCAGTCGGCCTGTTCCCAGGGCTGATCACCACGGGTCGGTCGACGCAGGATGACGAGCAGCCTCTGGTTGTGGACGTGACAGGACGTTGTGCAACGACTGGGCACATCCAGAGCCCTCTTCTCTCAGAGCCACTGGATACTGCCAGCAGGGCTGGGCCCATATGAAACAGGGAATTAGGCACAAATCCACAGTAGCCTCTTTTTCTCCACGTTGCCTTCTCAGCCCTGGTTTTGGTCCAAGTCATGAGCAGGCCAAGCTCAGGGCTCCAGACCTCCCCCTTCCTGCCTCTGACTTCCTGAGTCCATCCCCTCAAAACCCAGCTGTCCTGGGGTCTCAGTTAGATATGCAAAGCTCCACTCTGTGCTAAATGACAAGGGGTTGAATAAGTGAAAACACTGCTTTGTGTTTCTCTAATGCTTTTGAAGTACTTCCAACCTGATTATATTTTTTGAGTCCTACCACAAGAGAATACAGAAAACACCATATGTGAAAGCTCTGAGTTTTGTATCATCACACGCATAAAAGGACCTACATCTGTACCAATTCTCTATTTCCTTCCTGGCATCATAGAGGAAGGATCTCTTCCATAAGAGGCAACTTCTTTCACATGAGCTATGGATTCCCTCCTTGCTTACCTTCTCAAGAACATTTATATTCATTGGTCTACATTTTCTACCTCTCCTTCTGCTGGGTCCTTTTTCTCAATGTTCAATTATACTATAATATCTCCAATGTTTAAAAACAAGCCTCAACAATCTAATCAAAGGCAGAAATTGTCAGATTGGACTAAAACAAATAGATTCAGCCATATGCTATGTATAGGATACAAACTTTAGTTCAACGAATAGGTTGAAAGTAAAAGAATGGAAAAAGATATATCAAGCCAACAACAACCATAAAAGAGCTGGAGGGCTTTCCTGGTGGCGCAGTGGCTGAGAGTCCGTCTGCCGATGCAGGGGACACGGGTTCGTGCCCCGGTCCGGGAAGATCCCACATGCCGTGGAGTGGCTGGGCCCGTGAGCCATGGCCACTGAGCCTGCGCGTCCGGAGCCCGTGCTCTGCAACGGGAGAGGCCACAGCAGTGAGTGGCCCGCGTAGCATAAAAAACAAAAAACAGAAAAGAAAAAACAAAAAAACAAAAAAAGAGCTGGAGAGGCTGTACTAATATCAGACAAAATAGACTTTAAAAAATGTCACTGGGGGGCTTCCCTGGTGGCGCAGTGGTTGGGAATCTGCCTGCTAATGCAGGGGACACGGGTTCAAGCCCTGGTCTGGGAGGATCCCACATGCCGCGGAGCAACTAGGCCCGTGAGCCACAACTACTGAGCCTGCACATCTGGAGCCTGTGCTCCGCAACAGGAGAGGCCGCGATAGTGAGAGGCCCGCGCACCGCGATGAAGAGTGGCCCCCGGTGGCCACAACTAGAGAAAGCCCTCGCACAGAAACGAAGACCCAACAAAGCAAAAATAAATAAACTCCTACCCTCAACATCTTCTAAAAAAAAAAAAAAAGTCACTGGAAATAAAGAGGGACTTTTCATAATGATAAGAGGGTTGGTACTCAATAAATATTTATTGAATAAATGAATAGAGTTGACAGAATGGAACCTCCTTTCACAGGTGAGAAAAATGGAGGCCCAGAGAAGCCTGGCAGTTGTTAAGGCTCCAGTGGATAATTATCTGATGATCCAGGTCTTGGACTTAGATCTTTTTCCTCTCTACTAACCTGCCTCTTTAGCAACGGTGACAATGACAATCATTACTCTGTACTGGCATTATGTGCTTTTCATACGTTAAATGCATTTAATTTCCGTAGTCCCCATAAATGTATGGGGATGGTACTATTATCTCCATTTGATATACGAGGAAGTTAAACCAAAGAGTGTTGAGTAACTTGCCCAATATCACCCAGCTAGAAAGAGGCGGAACCTAGATTTGAACACACGCAGTCTGATTCTAGAATCTATTGATTAAACTACCATGCAATATTGACTCAATAAAATAATCTTGTTAATAGGTTAGTTCAATAATATGTAATTATGTCTCAGAGAATGATATCTAACTCAACACAAGATCATAAGGGTCAGGGGAGCCATTCCAGAGAAAGCAACATTTATGCAAAGTCCTGAAGATTGGTAGGAATTAGCCAGCCAAAGAGAGAATTGTACGCGTAAAGGCTTAGCCAAGAGACATAGCAAGACACATTTAAGGAATCAAAAGGAGAACAGGGCATGAAAGCGTTGGGATCAAGTGGAGAGACACATGGCAGGATGAGGAGGCACCATGTATGAAGGCCTTAAAGCACGTATAACCATTAGAATGATTTTAGCTGTGGCAGGTTACAAAAGCTAGACTCAAACTGACTTAAATAATAAAGTTTCTGATTTAACATTATGAGAGGTTCAAAGGTAGGTGGCTTCAGAGTTTGCTGATTCAGTGGAGCCAGAATCTTTAGCTCATTGCTCTGTCATTCTCAGCCTGTTTCTCCTCATGGTCACAAATGGGCTGCCAGCAGTGACTGAAGCAACAGACTCCCTTGCTGATTAAGAACGATTGATAATTACCAGAGATTGCCATGCATTGGAGGATAGACAGTTCAAGTCCCCTCTGAAATTAGGAGTGAAGTGTTTACATGAACAAGTAGAGGTGTAGTTGGGAAGGGGAGAATGAATATTATGCAGGCAACCAATGCTGTCCACTACATCATGTTAGAGTTTGGAATTTTTTCCTAATATCAGTGGAAAGCCACTGGAGAATTTTAAGCAAACACTTGCTTAGTGATGAAGTGGTGGAAGTAAAGATAGTTTCCTGATATTCTCACTTGTAGGGACAAACCTACTGTTTCTCTCTACTTTTCTTCCCTCCCTCCCTCCCTTCCTCCCTCCCACCCTCCCTCTCTTCCTTCTTTCCTTCCTTCCTCCCTCCCTTCTTTCCTTCTTCCTTTTCTCTAAGTGGTTGGTTAAGCTGTGTGAACTCTCCCCTTTCTTCAAAAATTCAGAGCCATATTTCCCTATTGACTTTTTACTCAGTACCTGGGAACTGACAAAGTTGAGAAATATTCCATTTCTTTCAAATTTGGAAGCACTATAAATCTGAAAATTTCATGACTATTGTTTTACAGTTTTAGTATGAAAAAGAGTAATTTGAAACTTTAAAAAACGTATTGCCTTTGCACTTTAAGTATGCTTTGTTAAATGCCTGGCACATAGTATATGCTCAATAAATGAATGAGGACAATGAAATTGTGCCATGGTCTTGCCATCCTAGCTGCAGGATATAAACTTTCTGTAAAACTTAAGGTGATGGCATTAAAGCACTCTCATCAAGTCCGGAAAATTCATATTAATTAAAACATTTTACTCCTTGTTTGATAAAATATTTCTCTTTTAAAAAACACGAAACAAGGAAAGTTTAAACAAATACTACAATTAACATTCTTAGGGACTTAAAAAATATGAACTAGGGAGATGTATTTCAATCTCTCCTCAGCAAATTTAATTCTCACAATTCTTTGTCTTTGCCTTCTTTTATACCTATAAAATGATAATCGGTTTTGCTATGTGCCCTGTGCTGTCTGTGTATGATCTCATTTTCTCTTCCCTAGGAACTCCTCCATGAAGTAGATTCTAGTAAGATCTCCCTTCACAGACACAGGAACTAAGGCTTTTACATGAAGTAAATGGCTTTCCCAGCATCTTAGAGCCAAGAGCGGAAGATCCGGTCTTGGAACCCAAGCTCACACTCAATCATCTCTCTTTACTTTCTTGGTTTGTTTATTATAGAAGCTGTGTACATGTCTTTCGCTTACCTATTAAATTTCAGTCAAAAGTAAATTCTCAATGATTTGCCTTTAACCTTATCCAAATTCAACAGCATTGACTATCTACTGAGTGCAAGGCATTGTGCCAGATGTTATGGTGAAGAGGGCATACAAAAGTGCAAGAACTGGGGTCTTTCCTGCAAGGACTTTGGACTCTAGAAAGAAGTTGGGGATGGTATGAAAGTGATCTACATCACTCTAATGCAAGGCAAAATGAACCAAGGTAGAAACTAACACTGGTTGAACATTCTACTTTGTGCCAGGAACTACGGATACTTTATTTACATGGTCTCATATAATTTTCTGATTTTACGGAGAAGGAATCAGGGACTCGGGTTCCTTGATAACTTGCCCAAGGAACACGTGTAGAAACTGGGAGATCCCAACAAACCAGGGTTTGAACAAACCTTGTCCCTAACTCCTGCCTCAAGAACAAATGGAATTTGCAAGGAATGAAAAGTCACTTGAATTTTAGGGCATGAGCAAAAGCACGACTGAAGTAGAGGTGGCCTTTGGAATCGTTCTTAAGGGAAGGGAAGATTGATGAGGGGATCAAGCAAAGAGGGCACTGCAGTTGCGGGAATAACGATGTGAGCAGAGGAAAGAGTAGGACTTGGGCTCTGTGTTTGAAGAATGGCACACAGCCCATTGATTGGAGGACGTGATGTGCAGGTGAGGGAAAATGCTTAGGAAGGTGGGTTGGGTTCCATTAGAAGGACTTTCTCTTGACAGGTGTTGGGGAGAGGAAGGAGTGAGTAGGTGAGTGATGTAACCAGAGCTGCGTTTCTGGAAGATTAACTTTACGAGCTTCAGGCTGACTCACAGCTGATGTTACTCCTGCTGTTCTGCCCCCCAAGCTGCTTTTTCTCAGCTTCTCCTTCTCCCAAGCAGAGAAAGGAAGAAACCTCCAAGAATGAAAACAAACGGTATTCAGTGTGGATCCCCACTGCTCCCTCCTTGAAGAGTTTCTGCCTTTCATCTTCCCCTGAAAGTCAACAATGAAACATCCTTCCTCAGGGAAAATGGCTCATGAATGTACCAAAAAATTTTCAGATCCACTAGTACTAGAGAAATACTAATTAAAATTAAGCAAGTCAGCACCAAATTAATAATGATTTTAAAAACTGATAATACTGTTTTGTGAGGATGTGGTGAGGCAGATGCTAACATGCTGTGCTTGGAGGGGTGTAAACTGATGGACACTGTCCGAGAATTCCACTTGTAGGAATTCGTGCAAAGGAAATCACTGAAGATTAAGACAACGATTTGTACCCAGAGAGGTTCACCACAAAATTATTGAACGTAGCTAAGAATCCGACACAATTCTGCTGTCTGATCTGAGAAGAAAGTTTAAGTAAAATAAGGTGCAGCCATTATTAATATTAAACAATATAATATTAAACAATATATTAATATTAAACAATATAATATTAATATTATTAATATTAAACAATATTAATATTAAACAATATAATGATGACTATAATAAAGTCTAACTGAAAAATAATTTCGATTATATATGTTACACTTAAAAACTTAAATTTCTCTCTCTTTTCAAATTGACCATTGCTGGTAAACCTAATATCCCCTGTTTTCCTCCATCCGTCTCTCTGTTCTTCCTCTGTCTCTCTCCAGAATAACCACTGTTTTGAGTGTGAAGTGTGTCCATTCAGAGCTTTACAAAAACACTTTCCACACGTGCATAGAAAATACACATTAGTATTTTGGATGGTGTTTTTCCTGGTATTGGGCTAAATGTATTATGCTGCAACTTGCTTCCCTTCCTGATAATGTGTTTTTAATTACTTGGGAAAATACCTGTGGCCTTCCAAGTGGAAACACAAGGGATGGTATTATACAAACAGCATCATCTCAAGCACCTACACCTGATCTCATGCTCAGAGAAGAGACTAAAAGAGAATGTGCCAAAGATATTGGTAGTTTAGTGTCTTGAGGGGAGTGGGATTTAGAGAAATTGCTCTTTTCTTTATATTTGTCTGTTTTCTTCCCCCAATTTTAGCACAGATTAATTTTATAGTCAGAAAAAAGTTATGAAAAATATGTATAATGGATCAAAAATGTCCCTTTACCTGGGAAACACCAGCCTTTTCCTCTCCCCCACCCCCAAAGAAGAATTTTTTCTACTTTATTCTCAAGAAGAGGAGGAAACATAACACATGACACCATAAAACTCCTAGAAGAGAGCATAGGCAAAACAGTCTCTAAATTGTACCAACGTTTTCTTAGGTCAGTCTCCCAACGCAGTAGAAATAAAAACAAAAATAAACAAATGGGCCTAATCAAACTTACAAGCTTTTGCACAGCAAAGGAAACCATAAACAAACGAGAAGACAACCTAAAGAATGGGAGAAAATATTTGCAAATGATGCAACCTACAAGGACTTAATTTCCAAAATATACAAACAGCTCATACAACTCAGCAACAAAAAAACAAACAACCCAATTGAAAAATGGGAAGACCTATATAGACATTTTTCCAAAGAAAAAGTGCAGATGGCCAATAGGCACATGAAAAGATGCTCAACATCGCTAATTAGAGAAACGCAAATCACAACTACAGTGAGGTATCACCTCACACCAGTTAAAATGGGCATCATCAAAAAGTCTACAAATAACAAATGCTGGAGACGGCGTGGAGAAAAGGGAACCCTCCTACACTGTTGGTGGAATGTAAGTTGGTACAGCAACTGTGGAAAGCAGTATGGATGTTCCTCAGAAAACTAAAAATAGAACTACTATATGATCCAGCAATTCCACTCCTGGTCATATATCCAGACAAAACTATAATTCGAAAAGACACATGCACCCCTATGTTCATAGCAGCACTATTCACAATAGCCAAGACATGGAAATAACCTAAATGTCCATCAACAGATGAATGGAAAAAGAAGAAGTGGTACATGTGTACAATGGAATACTTCTCTGCCATAAAAAAGAAAAAAATAATGCCATTTGCAGCCACATGGATGCAACTAGAGATTATCACACTAAGTGAAGTAAGTCAGAAAGACAAATACCATATGATATCACTTATATGGGGAATCTAAAATATGTCACAAATGAACCTATCTATGAAACGGAAACAGAATCACGGACATAGAGAACACACTGGTGGCTGCCAAGAGGGAGGGGTTTGGGGGAGGGATGGAGTGGGAGGTTGGGGTCAGCAGATGTAAGCTTTTAGATATAGAACGCATAAACAACAAGGTCCTACTGTATAGCACAGAGAACTATATTCAATATCCTATGATAAACCATAATGGAAAAAATTATAAAAAAAAGAATGTGTATGTATGTGTAACTGAATCACTTTGCTGTACAGCAGAAATTAACACAACATTGTAAGTCAACTATACTTCAATAAAAAAATTTTTTTAATTTGAAGAAGAAGAGGGATCCTCCTTCCCCCATTTCTCTCCATGTGTCTCACAGATGGTGACAGAGATTTGTAAGCTTTTCACCTAGAACAGCTCTAGCATCTTTGCTGCAAGAATTTCAAATAATCATGTTCTTCCACACCGAACAGAACATTCCGAACTAGAAATCACCACACTGGATGGCACTGTGTGAGTAGTGCTTACGTTTAACCAACCTCCTAAGTAGTTTCAAAAGACATAGTTGCCTGGTCCCATGTCAAGGCAGACAGGGCTCAGATTATGAGGAAGCACATCCGCGTGACGTGCCTGCACGTCTCCGAGCCTCTTCTGACATCCTCCACCAGTGATCTCATCAGGACCGTACACCCGAGTTGAGTCTGTCTTCCTCGTGTCCAGGACAATGGGCAGCCCACAGCAGGCACTCAGGGATGAAAAGAGAAAGACGATGAGGAAAGCCGGGAGAAGAGGAAGGGGGAAAAGCCTAGAAGTCACTACCATCCCCAGGAGGCCCCTAGGAAGGGGTGCATCTGAAGCTTAATAGGCCATTTGTAAGATGGGCAAAAAACAAGGCCTTGAGAACAGAACCTAGGCCTTCAAAAGGAGTAGAGAGTCATTCATTCATTCATTCATTCATTCCTCAGTGAAGAGCTACAGAGTGCCTACTATGTGCGTCTAGCTGTGCCAGGGCTGGGGTAGAGCTGTGAGCCAGGGGGCAGGTTCCCTTGTGCTGTTATGGGGCGGTTGAGGGAAGGGGCCAAGGTGGGGGAGACAGAGGATAAGCAAGTAAACAGATAAACAACAGAGCGGATAGAAACGCTGTGGAGAAAACAAAGCAGGGTGATGTGACAGTGCCCGGGGCAGGAGCCGGTGGCGGCAAGTCTGGACCAGGTGGTCAGCCTCTCAGCTTTGCCTCAGAACAAATCCCTGAATCCCAATATCCCATTCTGCCTCTGTCCCCCTTGGTCAGCCTCAACTGCACCATCTCCACTTCTCTCATTCATTCATTCACTCATTCTAGAGTTTATTAAACTCTGTTGTCAGACACCGTGCTTGGCGCTGAGGCTACAAGAATGAAACGACACAGCCTCTGGCCTCCTGAGCTCACAGTGTGGCAAGGTGATGGCAAAGCCATGTGACCTGCGCCATAAGGAGCCCAGGCAGCTCGATGGGGGTGGGGGTCTGGGGTGGAAGGAAGCCTGCAGTGGAGGTTTTCATGGAAGAAATGTGGGCCTTGAGGCGAAGAGTTTACAACATAAGGAAAAACAATGAGAGTGTCCAGGATTTGCATTTCTTGTCGAAGGAACCAGAAAGAGGAGCAGTGGCACAGAGAAGGGGCAGCTTCTCTTCATGACTCCCCCCAGGCGGAGGGTGACTGTGCCTAGGAGCTGCTGTGGCCCTTCATTCTTCCACCATCCCAGCCAAGGATGGCACCAAAGTGCAGCAGCCACTTAGGGCCCGGGCTGGGCCTCAGGCCAAGGAGTTGCTACAGGTCAAGGAGGGCTCCTTTGGGAGGGGGTCCCAGCCAGTTGCTCTTGGCAAAAGGTAGGAGTTGGTCATGTTGGTGGCATATCAAAAGTTAATTAAAGTACTTAAAAAGACATGCGCATTCACAGCCCCCTTCCTTCTTCCAGGTGTGTGTGTGTGCGCGTGTGTGTGTGTGCGTGTGCGTGTGTGTGTGTGTGGGGGGGGTGGATGCATCAGCCTGCTGGGCTGGTTTCTGTACAAACATGGGGGTTGCGGCTGGGGAGCGTGGCCCCTTCTTTTCCTATCAGCTGCTGGTTTGGATGGATTCTTGCTCTGCTCCCTGCCTGGAGCACCACTCCCAGCCTCCCGGTTGGACCTTGAGCTCTTCCGCGGCAGACAGACTCTGCTGTGTGCCTCCCTGTGCTTTGGAGATGGAGGAAGGACAGTACCACCCAGTGACCTCCTGGGCCAGACTCTGTTTTGGAACTACTTCCTCTGGCATTTGACAAAGTCAGTGGATGAAAAGTCTTCTCATGGGGCCAAGGAATTTTGGGTCCCAAGGGGATTTGTTACAACTATCTTTGGTTGTTTTTCTTCTCTTTAAAAATAACATATAGATAAGTTTCCTTATTGTAAAGAAGTATATGCTTGTTTGTGTTTAAAAATAGAAGATACAGATAACTGAAAAGAAGAAAAATGAAACACAGGCATACAATGCACTCAGATCTTGGTTTCTAAATGCCATCATTCACTAAAAGCATGCAGTCCCCTTGGAGAAGTGGCTAATTCCAAAGCTGGGGCACAGAAGATACAAGATAAGCCTAGAACATCTTCCTGCACCAGAAAGAAAGACAGGAGGGGCTCCCCTGGTGGCGCAGTAGTTAAGAATCTGCCTGCCAATGCAGGGGACACGGGTTCCTGCTCTGGTCCGGGAATATCCCACATGCCGCGGAGCAACTAAGCCCGTGCGCCACAACTACTGAGCCTGCGCTCTAGAGCCCACAAGCCACAACTACTGAGCTCGCATGCTGCAACTACTGAAGCCCGTGCACCTAGAGCCCGTGCTCCGCAGCAAGAGAAGCCACCGCAACGAGGAGCCCGCGCACCGCAACGAAGAGTAGCCCCCGCTCGCCGCAACTAAAGAAAGCCTGCGTGCAGCAACGAAGACCCAACACAGCCAAACAATAAATAAAGAAATAAAATAAATAAAGGAATAGAAAAAAAAAAGACAGGAAATGCTCAAAATTTTTAAAAATGATTGTAGAGCATGTCAAAGGGCACAAGAACCAGCTTAAATGGGCTCTTACTGGCCAAACCTATGACAATTTTGAGCATCAAAATAAATACAGACAGTAATGGATTGTAACCTGTTGAATAAAATAAGACCCTATAGTCCATTTTGATAATAAATAAATAAGTTCTTTCTTACAATTAATAAATGTAAAAGGAATGATTAGATTTTTAAAAATCACCATTTTGCAACTATATATTAATAGTAAAAATTGATTCAAGTAAGATTCATTAACGGATTCTATGTGGGAGGTGGGGAAGAAGTCAAATAAGGAATAGGAAATTTACAGTCTCAAAGTATCTTCTCACAAATTAGTTATCAGTTATAAAAGGAGTGATAGAAAACCATACTGTGGAAAAGGCACACTTGATAACTAAGGGGTGAAAGCTACTATCACCACAAAGGGACAAATAGACATCAGGTGTTTCTAGATGTGATACCTTGAGAAGGACACAACATCACTTATGTCATATTCCAGCCCCCAAATGCACAGCCTGAATCAAATTATGAGGAAACATCAAATAACCTAAAAGTCTAGGCTTCTTAAATACTGTCAATGTCGTGAAAGACAAAGAAAGATGATGAACTGTTCCAGATAAAGGAGACAAAAAAAATGGGACAATGGAATACAGTGCACTGGATTCTGGACAAGGAGAAAAGAAGTTCCTATAATAGACATAATGGGGACAATTGATTAAGCTGGACTGTGGACAGTAGCTTAGATAAAAGTGTGGTATCAATATTATATTTCTGGAATTTGCTAGTGGTTCTGTGGCCATGTATTGTAAAAGAATACCCTTTCTCTTAAGAAATGCATATTTAAACATTAAGGGGTAAAGGGACATGACATATATAACTTACTCTCAAATGTTTCATAAAAAATAATTATGTGAGCACAGATAGAGACAGTAAGAGAAGAGAGAGAGAAATAACACGATGAATCAAAGTTTTAAAAACTGGTGGCTCTAAGTGAAAGGTATGCAAGAGTTCTTTGTACTATTCTTGCAACTTTTCTGTAAGTTAGAAATTATTTCTAAGTAATACATTTTAAAAATAAAGATAACACTGGAATTATCCATTTTGGAGTAATTAAAACTCAGCTGCAAAGAAAGAACACCTGTCATCTTATTAACCTCAGGTGATTCTTGCTTACACCACGGTGGCTATCAATACAGAACTGTTGTTCAAAATAAAATGCACCTAAGCCATCAAAAAAAAATAAATAAAATCAGATTTAAGCCAAGACTTGTTAGTAAAAGCAAAGTATTACAAATGGCTTTCCTCTATACACACACACGTTTATAATTAATTATAAATATTAACAGTATTTATCATTATTTTGTATTATTCAATTATATAAAAGTGCCTTCTAGCTGCCAAATGTATAATAAGTTGCTTCCAGTTTTTCCAGTTATTTCATGATACGAACAATTAGTATTTCATCAAATCTAAGGACACATTGCTTGCAAAATACATCACCATTATTTTATGTACCCTTCAAAAAAGAAAAATACATCCCAATCTCTGAGATGTTGGAAAACGTGCATTTAGGATTTGTGAAATAAGCCCTTTTTCTTAAATGCCAAGGAGAGCTGTGGTCTGATGGTTCAGATTCAGGTCAGAAAATGAGGCCGCCTGGAGCCCTGTGTGATGGGCAAGTTGCTTAACCTTCCAGGAGGATTCGCAAGTTCTTTGGGATTTTTCAAAACCTAAGAGTCATTATTAAATGAAGATAATAATACCTTTCCTGACCAGCTTGTTTTTCACTTTTACTAATGTTTACTAACCACTGATGTTCTGTGTCATTCACAGCATCTGCACATAAGAGGTTTGCATTTTAATGGGGAGACAAGCAAATAATTGTTCTGCCTGGGGAAATCAGGTCTGGCTAAGGGAGAGGGAGAGGGAGGAGGGTGGTGGGAGAGGGAAAGAGGAAGCTGAGGAGAGGAGTGGGGGAGGGGGACAGGGAGAGAGAGAGAAACTTGATCTTGAGGGATTTACTCACTGAGCAAATATGTATTCATCTTCTACTATGATAGGTGCTGGGGTTGAGTTGGTATTTATGAGACATCGGAAAGGGGCACCCCAGACAGAAAGAGCAGCGGGAATGGTGAGGCAAAGGGATGGGAGCTTAAGCATCTGGTGTATTTCGGAAACAGGAAGTGATCCACAGAATGTGGGGAGCTGCAGAAGATGAAACAGAAGATAGGATATTATTAGCCCCGTTTGGTTGGTGAGGAAACTAAGTTTCAGAGAGGGTATGCAATGTTCTAGGGTCCCACAGCCAAAGAGTGCTGCATTGTGTTGATTTATCTGTTTGACTGTCTGGATCTCCACTTTTTCCCGTGATGAGTTCCTTAAGAGAAGGTGTCATCGTTTATTCCAAGTTCCTTGCATGGTGAGGTCCCATCATGGATATTTAATATCTGTTTGTTGAATGAATGAACAAGTGAATGAATGAGTGAACTACACAGAATGGGTGAATCCAGCCTCCTGGAACTGTTTACATCATTTCTGTCCGGAACGAGGTGTTTCCTAGAGACCTTGCTGCCCAGTGGCCGGCCCCGCCTTGCCAGATTGTGCAGGGAGGTGGCTTCACTAGTCTAACTGCTCTCGATCAGGACCCCTGCCTCTGGGAAGACAACCTGAGTTGGAAGGACGGGCAGTGCCTCCTAGGATCTCAGGGTAAGCACAGGCAGCCCTGCTTCTGGAAGTGCACCCTCCTGCCAAGACTTCCCGAGCCGTGTCTCTGGGGAGCTGGTCTAACCATGTAGGCAAATCCTGTTTCCAAGGCAATCTGCTTAATGAGAAGCATGAGTAAGGGCGTTATGAACTGTAAAAGCCTCTGCAAACAGGAGGGGTTACCATTTGGTGTTGCTTCTGATCTGGTGGAAAGAGAGTTCTAATAGGGACCTTAGTCATCATGTCATCTGTCCCCTGTCTTCCATTTCACAGATGAGGACAGCAAAGCCCAGAGAGGGGAAGTGATTTGGCCCAAGTCACCCAGGGGGCGAGGACATGCAGAGAGGTGGCACATGGGAGCTCAGGTGCCAGATAGCCAAGCGGTGTCAAATCACCAATTACTAGCTGGGGTAGGGAGGTGGGGGCTTGGGCAAGTGAACTAACTCGTCTAAGCACCAGACTCTTCCTCTGTAAAATGGGGGTGAGGGTCATTATTTTAAGGGCTGTTGTAAGGATTGAGTCAGGTAACAAATGTCTGGAAAGAGCTTTGCGTGTACAGGAACGTAGAAGGCGATGAATGAATGTCAGCTCTTATTCTATTATTATCTGTATCATCCTCATCCTCATTACTATTACTACACATTGGCAGAGCTGGGCTAGGATACAAGACCTTCCAACTCCGATTTTATCTCCTACAGTCACTGGACTCCTCGAGTTCAGCGAGATATCAGACCCCCTCGAACTTACCGTGGTTTCATTCATTCATCACATATTGAACGCGCACCTTTTATGTGTTGGTCAAAATGCTAGTTGTGGAGGGTACATGTGTGTGGAGAGGATGGGCAACTGACAAGCAGGAGGTATAAAGACGAAACACACATAGTCTCTGCTGTTAAAATGATGTGGCCTGGGAGGGGGGGTTCAGAGGGGGGAAGGAAAGAAGGAAGAAGAGCTTTCTGTACGTGTAAGAGGCAAACAACCTTAGAAGGTGGAACTAATTCTTGAAGCTATTTCTGGAGATCGAGGAACCATTTGGAAACCTGGGTGGATCCAAGCCAGTCCAGGATCTCCTGGAATCACCACAAAACCCCCAAACGAGGACAAAACCTTCACACACACACACATGTGCGCTTGCACACATGCACCCAGTGCTGATGGTAGGAAGCCTTGGCCAGCCTGCTCCATCCTCCAACCAAGGGACTGGCAGACCCAGACGTCATGTGTGAAGAATTCAGGGAACCCAAGACCACCCTGTTGCTGGGACTCAGCTCCACACTTTCACCAGCTCTCCTTTCCTAAACAGAAATGTGCTTCATTGTACACAGCAGCAGGTGTCCGTGGAAGAATCACATCAAGACATCTCGTCTCTGCCCTTGTAAGAAGGGAGATAACGTTTGTGCAGGGGCTGGAGATAAGGCTTTAAATGAGGGCTCTGGGGCAGGTGTCCAGCAGTTCAGCATCAAAATCAGGCAGCATCAAAATCAGGGAGCCTCCAAAAATGAACATGCAGCGGGGTTTTCTAAAAGCAGCAATGAAAAATGATTCAAAATCAAGAGATATGGAGGGGAAAGAGTTGAACGGGGCTGTGACCCAAGGACTTTCATGAACTCATCTAGTTTAGTCTTTACGGCAATCACATTTTACAGATGAAGACATCCAAACTCAGAAAGGGTAAGAAACCTGCCCCAGATAATTGAGGATGGAACCAAAACTTAAACTAATACCCAGAAATGAACACACACGAGAGAAGAGCAAGGGCTGTGTGGGCTGATTCTTATGACCCAACAAACCAGAATAATGAGAAAAAAAAACCCAAATCCACTGGAATCTTATTTGTTCCTCAAAGTCCACCTTCTACCCCCTTGATCACTCCAACCACAACGTCTTCCCCCTATTCTGAACCCATAACCAAGTTTTTTTTTTTAAGAAAGGCTATTTTTACTATGCTTATAGCCCCTACATCCTGACATGCCTTGCTAGCAAGGGTTCTCAGATGGGTAAGGGCCTGCCCCATAAGTGGATGGTGTTCATAAGGAAATTGGGAGGGCGGTGTACCATGTGAAAAAAGCATGGACCCTGGATTCAGATAAACCTGGATTCAAATCCCAGCTCTACCACCAGCTAGCTGTATGATGTGCTCTGACTTAACTCCTCTTAGTTTCTTCACCTCAAAATGGAGATATTAATATCTTCTTTACAGGTTTGTTCAGAATAGAGATTAAAAATACGTAAAGCTCCCAGCATGATGCCTCTTATGTGGAACTTCCTTTCCCCTTGCTTCATGTTTCTGTGTGGAGGGACATCAATGCGTGTAGCACTCCTGGCTCCTTTCAGACCCCTCCTCAAGCCTCCTAGGATACAAGACCTTCCAACTCCGATTTTATCTCCTACAGTCACTGGACTCCTTGAGTTCAGCGAGATATCAGACCCCCTAGAACTTACCGTGGTGTCATTCATTCATCACATATTGAATGGGCACCTTTTATGTGCTGGTCAAAATGCTAGCTGTGGAGTGTACATGTGTGTGGAGGAAAAGGCGGGAATTACCTGGCTGGCACATTTGGGAGTAGTCGTCTCTCCACTTTCCCTCTGGGACCCAGCAGCCGCCGAAGCGCACACTCTACCTTGCTCATCCACCTTATATTGTGGCGGGAGACTCACTACAGGGGGAGGCCAGGGCTTTTCCATCACTGCCTGGGGCCAGCTGTTATTAATATATTGGCCTGATACTCACTGGCAATAAAAGGAAGCCCATTTTTGCCATAAACCTAAGCCGGGCTCGCCAAGACTGGTCTGTCATTTTGGTCTCCAGCTGTCAGAGCCCTCTACTGTTTCGAATGGTTCAGAACCCGTGGGGAATAGATGAGGTGGGTGGTGGATGTCATTCAGAAGCCTGCTCTAATCTCAACAGCTTCTGCATCCGGTGCTCAATAAATGGGAGCTCCTGATTTACGCCAGAAACACATCCTACAACCCCTAATGCTGAGTCTGCCCTTTCTGTGTTCCTCTTAAGCATATCCTCCTCACGCCCAGGCTCATGTTCCTTCCCACTCACCCCAGGACTTTTCCTAGTGAAATGGCCTGAGCTCAGCCCTCAGGGGCCCCCTCCTTGCTGGGTGACTTCCTTAAGCCCTGCCCCGGATGAGTAAACTTCCCTTCCCAAGAGGCGAGATGCATGTCTCCTTTGCCAGAGGCTTTTTACGGTAGATCCTGAGCTCCTTGGTTTTTTTTTTAAAGATTTTTTTTTTTGATGTGGACAATTTTTAAAGGCTTTATTGAATTTGTTACAATACTGCTTCTGTTTTATGTTTTGGTTTTTTGGCCCCAAGGCATGTGGGATCTTAGCTCCCCGACCAGGGATCGAACCCGCACCCCCTGCATTGAAAGGCGAAGTCTTAACCACTGGACCACGAGGGAAGTCCCACAGCTCCTTGTTCTTAGATGTAGGATCTCTGAGGCATATACGAGGTGCTCTGCCTGCTTTCCCACTAATGTAAGAAGGTGGAGAGAAGGCTGATTTCCAGAAATCAAGGGGCCTTCACTGCCGAATCTCCAGTGTTTGCCCACAGTGTAAAAAAAGTGAGATCCAGGCAAAGCGGCCATCCTAATGGTCAATTAACCAGCAGCAGAAGTAGGGAACAGCGGGATTTAAACATACACCTGTGTAACAGCTGCACTCCCCTCTCCCCACTCCCTAAGATCTTGCACATAAAAAAAGACAGGGAGGAAATCCATTCCAACATTAATGTAGGTTGAAGGGTCATTAGAGAATTTTACTTTTTTCTTAAGGCTTTTCCATTCTTTATACATTTTCTACAATGATGTTGTAATTGTAAAATTAAAAGAAAAAGTAAAACTCACCTTAAAAATATATAGTTAGGGGGCTTCCCTGGTGGCACAGTGGTTAAGAATCAGCCTGCCAATTCAGGGGACACGGGTTTGAGCCCTGGTCCGGGAAGATCCCACATGCCGCGGAGCAACTAAGCCCGTACACCACAACTACTGAGCCTGTGCTCTAGAGCCCGTGCGCCACAACTACTGAAGCCCGTGCATCTAGAGCCCGTGCTCCACAGCAACAGAAGCCACCGCAATGAGAAGCCCGCGCACCGCAACGAAGAGTAGCCCCCGCTCGCCACAACTAGAGAAAGCCTGCACGCAGCAACGAAAACCCAACGCAGCCAAAAATAAATAAATAAAATAAATACATTTAAAAAAAATTTTTAAATATATATATATACAGTTGACCCTTAAAAAACAGGGGTTTGAACAGTATGGGTCCACTTATATGTGGATCTTTTCCAGTAGTAAATACTGCAATGCAAGGTTAGTTGAATCCAGAGGTGAGGAACTGTATATATGGCGGAAACGTGTGTGCGTGTAAATACTTGGATTTTCGACTGCGTGGAGGGTGGGTGCCCCTAACCCCCACGTTGTTCAAGGGTCAACTGTACATGATTTTACAAAATAATTCCTAGATCCTTTAGAAATACCTATTGGGTACGTACCATGTACAAGGCACTGGACCATCTGCTATGAAGGGTGCACAGGGTATAAAACAGGGTCTTTGTCCCAAAAGTGAGGAGGCAACATTAGCAACTACCTGCTGCACTTGTAAGTTGCAGGGGTAGAGCTAGAGAGATCTGTAAGCACACAGAGGCAACTGAAAGATAGTCTCTGTTCCGTTCAATTAACTTTTACTGAGGAGCTATGTGCCAGACCCCCTCCTAGATGCTAGTGATACCAAGTCAAAACAGAAACTATCTTCGCCCTCCTGTTGCTCAGTCTAAGGAAGTGGGGTGGTAATTTTTATATAATGCACAAAGTGAAGAGATAAATGTAGGCAGGGAAACAGGGGTGCATGGAAGGTGGTGAGTTCTGAGAAGGCTTCCTGGAGGAGGTGATACCTGAACAGAATTTAGTGGGATGAACAGAGTTTGCCAGATGAGAGGAGTGGGGAGGGATGGAGGAAGGTGTTTCATGCAAAGGCCAGGAGGTGCAAAGACCATGGGGGGAGCAGAGAACTAACTATATTTGATATTCCTAAGCCTTAAGAATGTTGTGGTCATCAACAGGGGGGCAGGCACCAAGTCATGAAGGACTTAGTGTGCACCACCAAGTGCTTGGACTTGGTTTTGAAGGCAAAGGGGATTTTAAGGAGTATGACATGATCACATTTGCATTTTAGCTTTGTTGGGGATGGAATTGAAGGTGGGGGGACAGCAAGACTGGAGGCAGGGAGGCCAGTTAAGAGGAGTCTATCTCATTAGCTTAAATTAGAGATGATGGAGAAGCCCTCAGTAGAGCAATGAAAGTATGGAGAGAAAGAAGCAGACTGGAGAATTACTTAGAAGATAAAATATGCAGGATTTGGTGATAGGCTAGAGCAGGGGGTCTCCAAAATTTGTTGTAAATGGCACGGACTTCCTCCCCATAGTGGAGGTCAAAAAAAAAAAAAGTCAAATACTTGCTTTATCAGTCTCCTTTGAAGCTAGGCCTAAATCAGTGGTCCTGACCAAAGGCCCTGAGTGAAAAAACTGCTTGGAAATGTTCCCCCTCTTCTGCTGTTTGCTGCCATGTCCACAATGTGATGCCCGGAACTGTGGCAACCATCTTTCAAACATGAGGTGGAGGCGGTAGGGAAACCTAAGGATCGAGTCAGTATTCTGCAGATGGCTGAACTGAAGGATGGAAATTACATGCCTGGGCCCGTGGACTACTGAATTAACCAATTCTAAAAGCTTTCCTCTGGATTTCTAAATACACGTGATAATGCACTCCTCTGGTTAAATCCCTTTCAGTTAGGTATCCTTTTCTTGACGCCAACAGAAGAAGTGACTGCACAAGCAGGTTGTCTGAGTGGGTGGTAGGCTTCAGGTGTACACACATGAAGTGTGAGTTACCCACCAGACACCCAAAGCACAGTTGGGTGTATTAGTCTGATAGGTACTATTATGGTAAGAGCTGAAAAGTAGTCATGGGATCTGATAATTATGCACTTATTAGTAGCTTTGAACAGGACAGCCTGGGGGGAAGAACGGAGGCAGAGAAGCCAGATTGAGGTGGGTTCAGGAGTGAACCAGGAACAGGAAAGCACAGATGGTGGATATGGACTAATATGCAAGACGGTGATTCAGAAGGAGAAAGATGGGTGATAGCTACAGGGGTTCACACAGGATCAAGATTTTTTCCCCTCTTTTTTTTTTTTTATCTAGATGAAATTCACGTGACATAAAACTAACCGTTTTAAAGTGTGCAGTTCAGTGGTATTTAGTACTTTCACAGTGTAGTACCACCACCACCTCTTTCTAGTTTCAGAACATCTGGATTTTTCCCACCTTTTGGCAATTGTGAATAGTGCTGCTATAACATTTGTGTACAAATGTTTAACTGTTTTCAATTCTTTCAGGTATATGCCTAGAAGCGGAATCACTGGGTCATAGGGTAATTCTAGTTTTAACTTTTTGAGGAACCACGATCAAGTTTGTCTGTTTGTTCTGAAGAATAATGGAAGAGACTTGAGCATGTTAAGGGGCTGAGGGGGGACATCTCCTGGAGAGGAGGAAACAGAGGACACAGAGAGGGGAGCTCATTTATGGAGCAGGACCTTGGTGCAAGTGGGAGGGGATCAAGCATTAAGCGGGATGGGAGTGCAGACGGAGAGGCTGGACTCAGGGAGGAGCTGGGACATTCATCCTCTGAGACAGGAAGGGACGTGAAGATGAATGTGGAGATCGATGCCTTTAGACGTGGGTGGCAGGAAGTTAAGATGCTTTACACCTGGTGGTCTCAATTTTCTTCACCAAAGTGAGCGGGTGGAGGGTGAAATAGCAGGGGCTTTGGAGGCAGGCAGACA
This sequence comes from Orcinus orca, assembly GCF_937001465.1. Lineage (NCBI taxonomy): Eukaryota > Metazoa > Chordata > Mammalia > Artiodactyla > Delphinidae > Orcinus > Orcinus orca. The sequence goes on from NC_064575.1 coordinate 72,798,561, forward strand.
TGGACTTGAACTTTCACCTGCTGCTCACACCCTGCCAGCTGCCACTTAGTAGCCCTGAGCCTCAGGTTTCTCATCTGCAAAACAGACCACATCCCCTCCTGCTGGGGATTCTGTAAGCAGCTGTGTATAAAGTGCCTGGCAGCCTGGAGGCTCTGTGCTGGGCCGCCCTCCCTGTTGTTACCACGGGTGTGAAAAGAACAGAGAAGATTTGGAACAGGCATATATGGGGGAGGAGAGGAGAAGAACGTGACAGTGGATAAGTAAAACCCTCATTGAGCGCCATTGAAAAGACTTACCTGGGAGCCATCCTCAGGCTGACGAGCTCGTTGTGAAGACAGAATATAAAACATGGAACTTCAGGGCTTCCCTGGTGGCGCAGTGGTTGAGAGTCCGCCTGCCGATGCAGGGGACACGGGTTCATGCCCCGGTCCGGGAAGATCCCACATGCCGCAGAGCGGCTGGGCCTGTGAGCCAGGCCGCTGAGCCTGCGCGTCCGGAGCCTGTGCTCCGCAACGGGAGAGGCCACAGCAGTGAGAGGCCTGCGTACGCCAAATAAATAAAAAAAATCATGAAACTTCAATCACAGTGAATGCAGCTCTGGGTGCCGGGATAGTCAGAGGTGTTGCCCTTGTTGGCAAGGAGAGGAAAGGAAGGCTGACAAATAGAGAAGGTAGGAGGTCTTGACTGTCAGGCAGGGGGGTTAGCAGCGCTTTTGTAAAGTGTCGGGGAGGAACGAAGGTTCTTACCACACTGGCACAACTTCCCATCAAGCAAGAACAGCAATGGAAGTGAAGGCACTTGAGGAAGCTCAGGTTGGGAGTCCCGTGTCTTTCTGCCTGTGTCCTTTTTCACATCCCTGCATCCCGGGTGGTGACTCTCTGGTGTCTGCCACAAGCAGGGGAAACCTTCCTGGAAGAACACATTCAGGGAATTTTTCAGGGGTCAACAGAGGTCACATGGTGAACCAGAAAAGAGACCGTGACAGCCTGGTCGTCAGCAGGTCTGGGCCTCGGTTTCCTCATCTGTACAATGCAGGGATTCGTCTGGCTCACAGTGATTCTGACAGCTAAGATCCTGAAAAGACGCGGCCGGCACTTAACGCCACTGCCTGTGGAGCGCCCTCTCCCCTGCTGCAGAGCCCTGCCTCTGCTCTGCAGCCCCCTGCCTGCTACCAGGCTCCTCGCTCAGCCCTGATCCTCTCCACCTGAATCTTGCTTCCCCCAGCTGTCCTAATTAAATATGCAATACCCTCTCTCCTACTCCCCCAAAGCCCTCACTGGAGAAAACTTAGCCACGACTATTGGTCTAATAAAAGCTTTATTGCCTCTTCTAAGTTACATGTTTAAGGTTTACTGGAGGCCTCCGACAGATATGGTTTAAGACCAAAAGGTGAGTCTCCTGGCGGGAATTGTGGAGGAGAGGTAGGTAGGGCAAACTGACCTAAAATGTGCCCCACGTCTGTTTCTGTATCACTGCCTTGATTCCAGCATAAAGGACGACACAGGGACAGACGAGAGACTCTTCATTTTTATAGAGCTTAGAAGGCTCCCCAAGGCATTGTTATCTAATTTGGTCCTCCCAGCAGATCTGAAAGGGAGGTCTGGCAGATGTGAGCAGTTAGGTGTAGCAGATCAGCGTGCTGGCCGGCCCTGAGGATATTCAGTTGGGCCGGAATCCTGGCCTCGCCCCTCACTAACTATCAATCTCTCTGTGCCTCAGTTAACGCATCTGTAAAATAAGGGTGATGATGATAATAATAAGATGCACTCCATGGGGTTATTGTATTAAATGAAGCAGTATCTGTGAAGCACATTCTGGGAACTCGAAGAGTGATTAATAATATCACTATTATTCTTCTTGCCCCAGCGTCCCAGCGCTCCCACTGGCTGGGTACCTGGTAAGAAGGGTGTACACACCCTCTGGGTATTTGCTCAGCCCACCCCCTCCCAGCATTGCTTCCCTTACCCATGGGGGAGAGGTGCAGGCCCAGCAGCCCTGCTGGACGCTTAGATGAAATCAGGGGCAGCTACGTGACCCAGGCTGGGCCAGTAAGACCTTGCCTTGGGAACTTGGTATTTTCTGGAACGGGCATTCTCTCGTCAGCTTGGGCAGGTTCTTGAATCTAGGACTTAGGAACTGCGAGGCAGAAATGGATGCACAAAAGCAGAGAGAGGAAAATAAAGCGCAGGGAGAAGCATAAAGAGGGTATCAAGTGGCAAGAGAGAGCGAGAGGCCGGGAGAGAGACACAGAGAAAGAAAATGGTACCTTGGCCCTGCCCTTTCCGGTGCCTAAGGGCATCCGAGAGTGGTGGGGAAGCGGGGGAGCTCTAGGGCCAGGAGTCTTTGGATTAAACCCCACCCTGCCTTTCTCTTCCTTAAGCATATAATCTTGGACAAATAACTTAACCCCCCTGTGCCTAGCTTCCTTGTCTGCCCCGCGGGTGCTATACAACAAAACCCTACCTTTTAGTTACTATGTCTTTCCCCTATTGTTCTACGATACCCTTGGGTGGGTGTGGCCTGGAATTATATGAGCTCTCATTGGAATCCCAATTCTAGCTTTCAGTAGCTTTAAGATTTGAGACAGTTCTTTGACTCCTTTAAACCTCACTTTCTCATCTGTAAAATGAAAATGTACCAGTCTCATAGGACTGTTGTGTTGCTGATAAATGCTTAACCAGCTGTGCCGATGGGGGGAACTCCTGATTTATTATAGCATTTGCTAATTTCCACGGTACAAATACTCCCACCACAGCTGATTTTAAGATAGCAATGTAACATCTTTGAATGTGGAGTTGGAAAGAGATGTGCTCCGTTATACCCTGTCCAGGTACAACAGACATAATTTGAGCCTAGAGAACAGTTAAGGGTAGTAAAATAAGTAGGAACTGATGAGTCTTCGGTTTTCAGCACATTTGTTGTTAATGTAAACTTATTTAATTGTGGGTTAACATAATTTAATTTTTAAATAATTGTTGTGTTTAGTAGCTGGATTGCAAAATTCTTGAAAATTTAACAATCAGCCCTGGCGAGCGAGTCCAAGCTGCCTTCCTTCCCATGCTTTTGATGAGCTACAGCTCAGAACCGACTTAGGAGAGAACCCAGCACATAGGAACTGCTCAATGAATGGTAGCTTATGTGATTCTTGTCATTTTTTTTTTACACAATTTAAGATCGTAGTGGAAAAATCAGGAAAAAACACATTCCAAAAGCACCTTTTAAAGGAGCAACATACACTTGAGGTTTATGCAGTGTGATTTACTCATAAAATCACTATTCTTGGCGTAAATACAGAACTGACACCAAGAAAAGAACTGAAAAGAACTGAAAAATGTTGGGTTAAAAAGTTGATGAAAATTCGGGACTTCCCTGGTGGTCCAGTGGTTGACTCTGCCCTTGCAATGCAGGGGGCACAGGTTCCATTTGTGGTAGGGGAATTAAGATTCCACCTGCTGCGCAGCACAGCCAAAAAAAAAAAAAGAAGTTGATGAAAATTTGGATTTAATGTGGTGTTGCCTGTGAAGGCTGGAAGTTGGAGGCAGTTCCTCATTAGGGGCTGGAGAAGTAAGAGGAGAGATGCACGGGAGCAATGCTGCATGCAGTTAGAAGCAACAACCTCGAGTGTTTACGAGAATGCAGGCCGTATAAACAGTGTTATGCTAAATGCATAAGAAACAGGTAATATTCTACTCATTAAATACATAGGAACACACACGTGTGCATACAAAGGAACATTCCATAATTTACAATGACACATACATTTGTGCATCTGACAGGATCCAGGCAAGAAAAAGATAGGCATACACATTGCAGAATTGCAGAATTAATACAAGGACTATTTACAAAGACAGGAGCAGTGTTAGGAAAAGCAACCGTCAGTGGTAAAGTGTCCAGGAGCTAGGAGCAGCCCTGGGACCTCCACATGCCCTACACCTGAAGAGCTGAATGAGGTGAGAGAGCTCCCTGGAGAGGACCAGCCTCCAGGAGCTGGAGGATGCAGCCAACACTTTCTCCCACCAGAGGACCTTACTCACTGGCAGGTAAAGGGGTCAAATACCCCAGCTTCTCCTTCCTGCCACCTTCTGGCTCTCCTGACAGTACTTTTCATTGGCCAAACCCAGTAAAAACCCAGGGGGCAAACAAGCTGTTGATGTTCACCCTACAGATGAGCCGCCAGGGACTCAGAGCTGGACCAAGAGAAATGGAAAGTGGCCCTGGAGGTGCAAATAGAAGCTGCCCGGCACAGTCTTCCAGGATGGATGTGAATGGGGGGAAGGGAGAAGAAGTGGAGACTTGGTGTGTAAAGGAACATACTAAAACCCAGGAGTTCTTGGTCCAGGTGTGGGGGATAATCGTGTCTTTAATGGAGGAGCGTAATTAACTCAACTCTCAGCACCTGAGGTCTAAAAGAAAACGCAAATCTGATATCTGGGGAAAGGTAACAACTATTCTAAAGAAGCCTTTGGAGATCACCCTTTCTCTGGTGCTGTTTGCGTGGTAATCCAGGCCTCCCCATGTGAACTCAGGGCTGGAGAGAGAACTGACTCCTTGTGTGAAAGAATGTGGTGGCCACAGGAAGGGGCCCCGGGAGAGGACGGTGCGATGCAAATCAAAAGCAGAAATGTGTGGTGGGGAGGTAGAATGGGTCTCAGGAGTATTTTTAAAATCTGTGTTTATCAAGAAAAAGGAAGCAAAGACACGGAGGCAATTAGGAAGTGATGGTATTTCTCTTGTAAAAATGAAAATATAGATACGTGCAAAGGAAAACATCTGGCAGGCAATAAGTCCAAGTGTGAATGGTGGATGTTTTGGGGTGTGGATTATGAATAGCTTTTATCTGCTTTCCTATATTCTCTGATTTTTGTAAAGTAAACCTGAATTATTATGTAATGAGCAAGGAGTTAAGTAGAAAAGGTAATGCTATCTTTGCATAACCTTAATAGTTGAGAATTAGGATTGATGATATTTGAAAATTGTGCCACATTTCTTCCCTCTGCTCACTTTCTCCTCCTTCCTGTGCCTCCAGGTTCTGTAATGACTTTCATGCTCAGGGGAATGGGCTGATTCAATCACTTCCATTGTAAGGTCAGGGAGATGACCTGGGCTTGGTCAACAAGAGGGTTATCAAAATGATTACTTTATAACCACCTCTTGGGAACATTTTCTGCCTTCTACCAAGAGGCTGAGTAGGGATCAAAAAGTAATCCTGCTTAGAATTTCGTACTTATATTAGTTTCCTAGGGTTGCCCTAACACGTTACCACAAGCCGAGAGACTTAAAACAACAAAAATGTATCGTCTCACAGTTCAGGAGGCAAGAAGTCAGAAGTCAAGGCACTGGTGGGGTGGGTTCTTTCTGGGGGCTCTGAACGAGAAGCTGTTCCGTGCTTTTCTCACAGCATCTAATGGTTGCCAGCAGTCCTTGGCGTTCCCTGTTTTGTAGTCGTTGGATTTAGGGCCCACCCTTATCCAGTATGACCTCGTTTAACTTGGTTACACCTGTAAAGACCCTATTTCCAAATAAAGACCATATTACACGTAGCCAGGATTAGGACTTCAACATTTTGGCAGGACACAATTCAACCCAACCCACGGTAGTGCCAACTGCCAAAAACTTATAAATGGCCTTAACAGAGAAAATTCATACTTGGGAATTTTCCTGATAAAATAATCATGAATATTTTAAAACTCCTTAATGAAGTATAATATAATACAGGGAAGTGCAGAAATCATGTGTTCAGCTCCATGAATTGTCACAAAGTGACACACCCATCTAATCAGCACCTAGGCCAGGAAGCAGCACGTGACCCTCTGCAGGAGTCCCCCTCTCGTCCCCTCCTTTGTTCCTTACCTCCAACACCACAGATACAGTTTGCCTATTTTTTAAAAAAATATTTATATATATATATTTTAATTTAATTAATTAATTTATTTATTTTTGGCTGCATTGGGTCTTTGTTGCTGCACATGGGCTTTCTCTGGTTGTGGTGAGCAGGGGCTACTCTTCGTTGCAGTGCACGGGCTTCTCTTGTTGTGAAGCACAGGCTCTAGGTGCGCGGACTTCAGTAGTCGTGGCACATGGGCTCAGTAGTTGTGGCTCGCGGGCTCTAGAGCACAGGCTCAGTAGTTGTGGCGCACGGGCTTAGTTGCTCCGCGGCATGTGGGATCTTCCCAGACCAGGGCTCAAACCCATGTCCCCTGCACTGGCAGGTGGATTCTTAACCACTGCGCCACCAGGGAAGCCCCAGTTTGCCTATTTTTGAAGTTAATATTGGCTTGGCCAAAACGTTTGTTCAGGTTTTTCTGCAACATATGGAAAACCCAAACAAACCTTCTGGCAACCCAATACATGTGAAATAATGTAGAGTCTACCTTTTTGTGTCTGGTGTCTTTCACTCAACATTACATTTGTGAGATTCATCCATGTCGTGGGTAGCCATAGCTTGTTCAGTTCTGATGGCTGTAAAGATTCCATTATGTGGCTGTTCCACAGTTTACTGCTGGTGGATATCCGGGTTGTTTCTGTTTTGTTTTTTGCTACTATACACAGTGCTGTTGTTAATATTCTTGTACATGTCTTTCGTTAGATATACGTACATACCTCTGCTGACTATCCACCCAGGAGTAGAAGTACTGAATCACAGGGAAAGTGTATGCTCAGCTGTAGTAGGTTCTGCCCAAGCCTTTCAAAGTAGTTGTATCGATTTACACTTTCATCAGCAGTGTATGAGTGTTCTGGTTGCTCTCTACGATCGCCAACACGTGGTATTCTCGCTTTATTTTTAACCATTCTAGTGTATGTGGATATATTTTAGAATAAAATATTTAGCGCAACATTGTTCATCAGAGCAAACAAAACAAAACAAAAACGGGAAATGGTTGACATGAAAAGGTGCTTTTCATATATTAAGTTAAAATGAAGTTATAGGGACTTCCCCGGTGGTCCAGTGGCTAAGACTTCACGTTCCCAATGCAGGGGGTCCGGATTTGATCCCTGTCAGGCAACTAGATACCACATGCATGCCGCAACTAAGAGTTCACATGCTGCAACTAAAGATCCCGCATGCTGCGATGAAGATCCCACACGCAGGGCTTCCCTGGTGGTGCAGTGGTTAAGACTGCCTGCCATTGCAGGGGACACAGATTCGAGCCCTGGTCCAGGAAGATCCCACATGCTGCAGAGCAGCTAAGCCTGTGTGCCATAACTACTGAGCCTGCGATCTAGAGACCATGAGCCACAACTACTGAAGCCTGCGCACCTAGAGCCCATGCTCCGCAACAAGGGAAGCCACCGCAGTGAGAAGCCGGCGCACCGCAACAAAGAGTAGCCCCCACTCGCTGCAACTAGAGAAAGACCACGCACAGTAACAAAGACCCAGTGCAGCCAAAAATAAATAAATAAAAATAAATAACTTTATTTAAAAAAAAAAGATCCTGCACGCAGCAACAAATATCCCGCATGCCGCAACTAAGACCTGGTGCAGCCAAAATTAGTAAATAAATAAAAATAAATAAAATAAAATGAAGTTATAAAACTCTATTAACCCCATTTTAATTTTTTTTAAAAAGAGAAAGACAGAAAGAAATCTGTGCATCTCTCTTTTCCTCACCTCCCTCCTATCTCTATAACCCCTAGGGTGTTCTGATCCCTCTGCCCCAAATGCTTCTCCCTCGACTCCTTTCACAGATGCTCATTCTCATGCTGAAGGCCTCATTTTAATCACCCCTCCTCAGAAAGGCCCTCCCCATCACTCATTACAAAATATGCCCTCTGAGCTCCATTTAGAACCCAGTTTTTTTTCCTTCCCGGTGATTAACAAGTTTCTAAATTTGTATAATGTTGTGTTGTTTGTCTTCCCTATAAATGCAGGGACCATGGGTGCCAGACCATAGATGTGGAGCTCTACTCACAGCATTCAGACATGCATAGAGCTCACATTCTACTGGGGATAAGACAGACAAACAACATGATTGCAGATGGTAATAAATCCTTCAAAGGATACAGTAGAAATTAATACAACATTGTAAAGCAACTATACTCCAATAAAAATTTTTAAAAAAAAAGGACCTACTGTATAGCACAGGGAACTCTACTCAGTGCTCTGTGGTGACCTAAATGGGAATGAAATCTAAAAAAGAGGGGATATATGTATACATATAACTGATTCACTTTGCTGTACAGTAGAAACTAATACAACATTGTAAAGCAACTATACTCCAATAATTATTTTTTTTTAAATCCTTCAAAGGAAGTAAAATAAATGGCAACTGGAGGAAGGCAATGCTGAAGAAGGGGAGTTGAAACTCGAAAGAACGATAAGAATTCACTCCTGAAAAGATGTGACGGAAATTATTTCAAGCAGAGGGAGGAGTAAGTGCCAAGGCCCTGGGGCAGTTTGACTAGAGGGTAGTGACAGAGTCAGGGTGAGGGTTGTAGATGATGAGATCAGAGAAGAAGGGGTGAATGAGATCATGAAAAGCCTGGTAGGCTATGCTAAGGAGTTTGGATTTCATTGTAAAGCGAATGGTAAGGCGGGGGAGCATTTTAAGCAGAAAATGATATGAGTTAATTTACAGCTTTTAAGATATCCATCTGGCTGCTCCATGAGTTGTTAAGGGGAATAACAGAGGCAGAAGCTGGGAGGCTATTTCATTGGTCTCAGAGAGATCCCAATGGTTGGAACCAGGGTGATAGCGGTAGAGATGGAGAAGGGTGTTTGGATTCCAGACATAATTTGGAGGCTGCACCACCAGGACTTGTTGATAGACTGGGTGTGGTTTATGAGGACATAGAGGAATCAAGCATGACTATTTATGATCTGAGTTACTGGGTAAATGATGGGGCCACTAACTGATGGGCAAGCATAGAGGAACAAGTTCAGGGAAGAAAATCAGTTTTGTTTTAAGCCTGCTAACTTTACGATGAACTTTCAGATGACTATTATGCATCCAAGTGGGGATATCAACAAGCTAAATGGATACATGAGTCTAGACTCCGGGGTGGGGAGGGGGGAGAGATTGGGACTAGAGATAAGGACTTGGGAATTGTCAGCACATGGATAGTATTTGCAGCCATGGGACCAGAAAAGAGCCTAGGGAGACAGTTGGATGGGCAGGAGAAGGGAGCCCCAGACTGAGCCCAAACTGATCAAAGGAAAAGCAAAATCTCAGTAAAGGAGACTGAGGAGTTTGGCTTTCTGCAAAGGAAAAACTCAGAGTGTTCGGTTCTATGAAAGCCCAAGAAGAAAGTGTTACAGAAATAGAATAGCCAACTCTGTTAATTGTTTTGAGAATTGGAGTTCAGTGAGAATGAAGAACTGACCCTTGAATTTGGCAACCTGAGGTTGTTGGTACCTTAATAAGAGCAAGGTTTTCTGGTTTTCTCGGTTGGGGTGGGAGTAAGAGCAGTGTCTCAAGGGAATGGAAGCCTGTTAAGAATGTGTTGAAGAGAAACTTGTGGTGAGGAGGAAGTGACTAACCTCTTACATGTGTGTATATTATACTGTAAATCACACTGTAGTGGCCATGGCTGTCTCTGCTCCCACCCAGACAGCTCGCTATGCCTTATTCACCTCTGTATTTCCAGGGCTTAGTACAACACACCTGACATAGTAGATACTCACTAAATTGTTGAAATAGTGCTTGTAAATAAAATCCTGTGCCCAAGTCCTAGACCAGCCAGGTGCTCCGTATATAGCCTGGATACCTCACTTGAACTCTTATTGTTTCATCTATTAAATGGGAAAACTGCAAAATGGGGAGAACAATATTAATCCCACAGGGTTATTGCACAGATGGAATGTGAAAATTAGAGCTTTGGAAGCTGTGGCTCATCAAACAAATGTGAGTTGGGGTTATGATGAGCGCATGACACAGAATCCACCAGACTCCAGCTCTCTGACGCACCTGGCACATTGTCCCCTGAAATTTTACTTGCAAAATCAATTCAAATTGGTTTCAATACAGACACTTTCTCATGAACTGAAAGTCAGCCAAAAGACACAGAACAAAGAGCTGCAGTAATTGTTAGCATCTCACACAACAGGGCCGTGTTTACCAGAGATGCTGGTTTTAGGATCAACCTTCTCGGAGGAGGTCTTTCGTGCAATCGAATGGGGAGTTCTACCAGGCAGAATTTCAATAGCATTTCCCAGGGAAACAAAATTGAAGGGTTTTGCCAACACCCATTAGAACCAGGAATTGGCAAATGGATTTGAAGGGCTGAAGTCTGTTCATCTGATTTCCCCTCCCAGGCCCAGCTATGGGGAGGGTTCCCAGGCATTGGTGGTTGTGACAGAGGCATCTGTCTCCTCCATTTCACCCTCTGAGTGGTCTTTACCCTCACGTTCACCATCAGCATTGTCAGAGCAACATCAGTTTTTTGATCCAGGTGTTTCCTCCGGGCTTGATGCTTTGCAGACATAATCTTGTTTGCTCTTCACCACTGTCCCATGACAGAGGATCAGTGATGATTCCCATTTTACAAAAAGAGGAAATAGAGGCTCAGAAAAGTTGTCTTGCTCATGTTCCCACAGCCAGGAAGTAGCAGAGTAGGGATTTAAATTCAAGTCTTCCTTACAAATTCAATTTCACTACCAGCGATTGGTCTGTTCAAATTGTCTGTTTCTTCTTGAGTCAGTCTTGGCAGGTTGTATGTTTCTAGAAATTTGTCCATTTCTTCTAGGTTGTCCAGTTTGTTGGCATATAACTGTTGGTAGTATTCTCTTATGATTTTTTGTATCCCTATGGTATAGGTTGTCTTTTCTCCTTTTATTTTTTTCTTTTTTTTTTATAAATTTATTTATTTTGGGCTGCATTGAGTCTTCGTTGCTGTGCGCGGGCTTTCTCTAGTTGCGGTGAGCAGGGGCTACTCTTTGTTGCAGTATGCGGGCTTCTCATTGTGGTGGCTTCTCTTGTTGCGGAGCATGGGCTCTAGGCACGGGCTTCAATAGTTGTGGCATGCGGGCTCAGTAGTTGTGGCTTAGTTGCTCTGTGGCATGTGGGATCTTCCTGGACCAGGGCTCAAACCCATGTCCCCTGCATTGGCAGGTGGATTCTTAACCACTGTGCCGCCAGGGAAACCCTCCTCTTTCATTTCTTTTTTTTTTTAATTTGGGTCCTCTCTCTTTCCTTCTTGGTGAGCCTGCCTAAAGGTTTATCAATTTTGTTTATCTTTTCAAAAAACTACTCTTGGTTTCATCAATCTTTTCTATTGTTTTTTATCTCTATTTTATTTATTTCCTCTGTGATCTTTATTATTTCCTTCCTTCTGCTGACTTTGGGCTTTGCTTGTTCTTCTTTTTAAAATTCCTTTAGATGGTAGGTTAGGTTGTTTACTTGAGATTTTTCTTCTTTCTTGAGGAAGGCCTGCATTGCTATAAACTACTTTTGCTGCATCCCATAGATTTTGGAGTATTATGTTTCCATTTTCATTTGCTTGAGGTATTTTCTGATTTCCTCTTTGATTTCTTTACTGACCCCTTAGTTTTTTAGTAGCATGTTGTTTAGTCTCCACATGTTTGTTCTTTTCCCATTTTTCTTTTTGATTTCTAGTTTCATACTGTTGATTGGAAAAAATGCTTAATATAATTTATATCCTCTTAAATTTTTCTTTTTTAACATCTTTATTGGAGTATAATTGTTTTACAATGGTGTGTTAATTTCTGCCATATAACAAAGTCAGTCAGCTATCTGTATACATATATCTCCATATCCCCTCCCTCTTGCATCTCCCTCCCACCTACCCTATCCCACCCCTCTAGGTGGTCACAAAGCACCGAGCTGATCTCCCTGTGCTATGCGCTGCTTCCCACTAGCTATCTATTTTACATTTGGTAGTGTATATACATCCATGCCACTCTCACTTCATCCCAGCTTACCTTTCCCGCTCCCTATGTCCTCAAGTCCATTCCCTACATCTGCGTCTTTATTCCTGTCCTGCCCCTAGGTTCTTCAGAACCATTTTTTTTTTTTTTTTTAGATTTCATATATATATGTTAGCATACGGTATGTGGTTTTCTCTTTCTGACTGACTTCACTCTGTATGACAGACTCTAGGTCCATCCACCTCACTACAAATAATTGTTTTATTTCTTTTTATGGCTGAGTAATATTCCACTGTATATATGTGCCACATCTTCTTTATCCATTCATCTGTCATGGATACTTAGGTTGCTTCCATGTCCTGGTAATTGTAAATAGTGCTGCAATGAATATTGTGGTACATGTCTCTTTTTGCATTAAAGTTTTCTCAGGGTATATGCCCAGTAGTGGGATTGGTGTGTCATATGGTAGTTCTATTTTTAGTTTTTTAAGGAACCTCTATACTGTTTTCCATAGTGGCTGTATCAATTTACATTCCCACCAACAGTTCAAGAGGGTTCCCTTTTCTCCACACCCTCTCTGACATTTATTCTTTGTAGATTTTGATGATGGCCATTCTGACCGGTGTGAGGTGATACCTCATTGTAGTTTTGATTTGCATTTCTCTAATGATTAGTGATGTTGAGCATCCTTTCATGTGTTTGATTGCAATCTGTATATCTTCACTGGAGACACGTCAATTTAGGTCTTCTGCCCATTTTTGGATTCGGTTGTTTGTTTTTTTGATATTGAGTTGCAGGAGCTGCTTGTATATTTTGCAGATTAATCCTTTGTCAGTTGCTTCATTTGCAAACATTTTCTGCCATTCTGAGGGTTGTCTTTTCCTCTTGTTTATGGTTTCCTTTGCTGTGGAAAAGCTTTTAAGTTTCATTAGGTCGCATTTATTTATTTTTGTTTTTATTTCCATTTCTGTAGGAGGTGGGTCAAAAAGCGTCTTGCTGTGATTTATGTCATAGAGTGTGCGGCCTACGTTTTCCTCTAGGAGTTTTATAGTGTTTGGCCTTACATTTAGGTCTTTAATCCATTTTGAGTTTATTTTTGTATATGGTGTTAAGAAGTGTTCTTATTTCATTCTTTTACATGAAGCTGTCCAGTTTTCCCAGCACCACTTATTGAAAAGGCTGTCTTTTCTCCATTGTATATTCTTGCCTCCTTTATTAAAGATAAGGTGACCATATGTGCGTGGGTTTATCTCTGGGCTTTCTATCCTGTTCCATTGATCTATATTTCTATTTTTGTCCCAGTACCATACTGTCTTGATTACTGTAGCTTTGTAATATATCTGAAGTCAGGGAGCCTGATTCCTCCAGATCCATTTTTCTTTCTCAAGATTGCTTTGGCTATTCGAGGTCTTTTGTGTTTCCATACAAATTGTGAAAGGTTTTGTTCTAGTTCTGTGAAAAATGCCATTGGTAGTTTGATAGGGATTACACTGAATCTGTAGATTGCTTTGGGTAGTAGAGTCATTTTCACAATGTTGATTCTTCCAATCCAAGAACATGGTATATCTCTCCATCAGTTTGTATCATCTTGAATTTCTTTCATCAGTGTCTTATAGTTTTGTGCATACAGGTATTTTGTCTCCTTTGGTAGGTTTATTCCTATGTATTTTATTCTTTTTGTTGCAATGGTAAATGGAAGTGTTCCAGATTTTTCATCATTAGTGTATAGGAATGCAAGAGATTTCTGTGCATTAATTTTGTATCCTGCAGCTTTACCAAATTCATTGATTAGCTCTAGTAGTTTTCTGGTAGCATCTTTAGGATTCTCTATGTATAGTATCATGTCATCTTCAAACAGTGACAGCTTTATTTCTTCTTGTTCAATTTGTATTCCTTTTATTTCTTTTTCTTCTCTGATTGCTGTGGCTAAAAAGTATTTCTGCAGTGTCAGTTATTACTTCTTCTTTTTCACTTCTAATTCTATTGATTTGAGTCTTCTCCCTTTTTTTCTTGATGAGTCTGGGTAATGGCTTATCAATTTTGTTTATCTTCTCAAAGAACAAGCTTTTAGTTTTATTGATCTTTGCTAACATTTCCTTCATTTCTTTTTCATTTATTTCTGATCTGATATTTATCATTTCTTTCCTTCTGCTAACTTTGGGGTTTGTTTGTTCTTCTTTCTCTAAGTGCTTTAGGTGTAAGGTTAGGTTGTTCATTTGAGATTTTTCTTGTTGCTTGAGGTAGGATTGTATTGCTATAAGCTTCTCTCTTAGAACTGCTTTTGCTGCGTCCCATAGCTTTTGGGTCGTCGTGTTTTCATTGTCATTTGTTTCTAAGTAACTTTTGATTTCCTCTTTGATTTCTTCAGTGATCTCTTGGCTGTTTAGTAGTGTATTGTTTAGCCTCCATGTGTTTGTATTTTTTACAGTTTTTTCCTATAATTGATATCTAGTCTTATAGCATTGTGGCCAGAAAAGATACTTGATATGATTTCAATTTTCTTCAGTTTACCAAGGCTTGATTTGTGACCCAAGATATGATCTATCCTGGAGAATGTTCCATGAGCACTTGAGAAGAAAGTGTATTTTGTTGCTTTTGGATGGAATGTCCTATAAATATCCATTAAGTCCATCTTGTTTAGTGTGTCATTTAAAGCTTGTGTTTCCTTATTTATTTTCATTTTGGTTGATATGTCCATTGGTGAAAGTGGGGTGTTAAAGTCCCCTATTATTATTGTGTTACTGTCGATTTCCCCTTTTATGACTGTTAGCATTTTCCTTATGTATTGAGTTGCTCCTATGTTGGGTGCATAAATATTTACAATTGTTATATCTTCTTCTTGGATTGATACCTTGATCATTATATAGGGTCCTTCTTTGTCTCTTGTAATTGTTTTTATTTTAAAATCTATTTTGTCTGACATAACAGTTGCTACTACAGCTTTCTTTTGATTTCCATTTGCATGGATTATCTTTTTCCATCCCCTCACTTTCAGTCTGTATGTGTCCCTAGGTCTGAAGTGGGTCTCTTATAGACAGCATATATATGGGTCTTGTTTTTGTATCCATTCAGCCAGTCTATGTCTTTTGGTTGGAGCATTCAATACATTTACATTTAAGGTAATTATCGATATGTATGTTCCTATTACCATTTTCTTAATTGTTTTGGGTCTGTTTTTGTAGGTCTTTTCCTTCTCTTGTGTTTCCTGCATACAGAAGTTCCTTTAGCATTTGTGGTAAAGCTGGTTTGCTGGTGCTGAATTCTCTTAGCTTTTGCTTGTCTGTAAAGGTTTTAATTTCTCCATCGAATCTGAATGAGATCCTTGCTGGCTAGAGTAACCTTGGTTGTAGGTTTTTCCCTTTTATCACTGTAAATATGTCCTCCCACTCCCTTCTGGCTTGCAGAGTTTCTGTTGAAAGATCAGCTGTTAACCTTATGGGGTTTCCCTTGTATTTTATTTGTTGCTTTTCCGTTGCTGCTTTTAATATTTTTTCTTTGTACTTAATTTTTGATAGTTTGATTAATATGTGTCTTGGCATGTTTCTCCTTGGATTTATCCTGTATGGGACTCTCTGCACTTCCTGAACTTGATTGACTATTTCCTTTCCCATATTAGGGAAGTTTTCAACTGTAATCCCTTCAAATATTTTCTCAGTCTCTTTCTTTTTCTCTTCTTCTTCTGGGACCCCTATAATTCAAATGTTGGTGAGTTTACTGTTGTCCCAGAGGTCTTTGAGACTGTCCTCAGTTCTTTTCATTCTTTTTTCTTTATTCTGCTCCGCAGTAGTTATTTCCACTATTTTATCTTCCAAGTCACTTATCCGTTCTTCTGCCTCTGTTATTCTGCTATTGATTCCTTCTAGAGAATTTTTAATTTCACTTATTGTGTTGTTCATCACTGTTTGTTTGCTCTTTAGTTCATCTTGGCCCTTGTTAAACGTTTCTTGTATTTTCTCCATTCTACTTCCAAGGTTTTGGATATCTTTACTGTCATTACTCTGAACTCCTTTTCAGGTAGACTGCCTATTTTCTCTTCATTTGTTTGGTCTGGTGGGTTTTCACCTTGCTGCTTCATCTGCTGTGTATTTCTATGTCTTCTCATTTTGCTTAACTTACTGTGTTTGGGGTCTCCTTTTCACAGGCTGCAGGTTCATAGTTCCCATTGTTTTTGGTGTCTGCCCCCAGTGGGTAAGATTGGTTTAGTGGGTTGTGTAGGCTTCCTGGTGGAGGGGACTGGTGACTGTGTTCTGGTGGATGAGGCTGGATCTTGCCTTTCTGGTGGGCAGGACCATGTCCAGTGGTGTGTTTTGGGGTGTCTGTGAACTTATTATGATTTTAGGCAGCCTCTCTGCTAATGGGTGGGGTTGTGTTCCTGTCTTGCTAGTTGTTCGGCATGGGCTGTCCAGCATTGGAGCTTGCTGATCATTGAGTGGAGTTGGGTCTTAGCATTGAGATGGAGATCTCTGGGAGATGTCTCGCAGATTGATGCTATGAGTGGCCAGGAGGTCTCTGGTGGACCAATGTCCTGAACTGGCTCTCCCACCTCAGAGGCTCAGGCCTGACACCCGGCTGGAGCACCAATACCCTCTCAGCCACACAGCTCAGAAGAAAAGGGAGAAAAGAAAAAAACAAAAGAAAGAAAGAAAAAATAAGTAAAATAAATAAGGTTATTAAAATTTCAAAATTATTAAAAAAATAAGAAGAGAGGAAGCTAACCAATAAAGAAATCTACCAATGATAACAAGTGCTAAAAACTATACTAAAACAAAATGGACAGACAGAACCCTAGGAGAAATGGTAAAAGCAAACCTATACAGACAAAATCACACAAAGAAGCATACACATACACACTCACAAAAACAGAAAAAAAATGTATACATAAAGAAAAAGGAAGCAAGCAACCAAATCAATAAACAAATCTACCAACGATAATAAGCTCTAAATACTAAAGTAAGATAAACATATAACTAGGGAGACTTCCCTGGTGGCACAGTCATTAAGAATCCACCTGCCAATGCAGGGGACATGGGTTCGAGCCCTGGTCTGGAGGATCCCACATGCTGCGGAGCAACTAAGCCTGTGCACCACAACTACTGAGCCTCCGCTCTGGAGCCCATGAGCCACAACTACTGAGCCTAAGAGCCACAACTACTGAACCCCACGCACCTAGAGCCTGTGCTATGCAACAGGAAAAGCCACCACAATGAGAAGCCTGTGCACCACAACCAAGAGTAGCCCCCACTCACCACAACTAGAGAAAGCCCACGCACAGCAACAAAGACCCGATGCAGCCAAATAAATAAATAAAATATTTTTTAAAACACAAATATATAACTAGAAACAAATTAGAGGCAGAAAGCAAACCCCAAGTCCAGAGTTGCTCCCAAAGTCCACCACCTCAGTTTTGGGATGATTCGTTGTCTATTTAGATATTCTACAGATGCAGGGTACATCAAGTTGATTGTGGAGATTTAATCTGCTGCTTCTGAGGCTCATGGAGAAATTTCCCTTTCTCTTCTTTGTTTGCACAGCTCCTGGGGTTCAGCTTTGGGTCTGGCCCAGCCTCTGCATGTAGGTCGCCCTCTGGTGTCTGTTCTTCACCCAAACAGGAGGGGGTTAAAGGAGCAGCTGATTAGGGGGCTGTGGCTCACTCAGTCCGGGGGGAGGGAGGGGTATGGAATGTGGGGCGAGCCTGTGGCAGCAGAGGCCAACATGGCATTGCAACAGCCTAAGGTGTGCCATGTGTTCTCCCAAGGAAGTTGTCCCTGGATCATGGGACCCTGGCAGTGGCAGGCTGCACAGGCTCCCCGGAGGGGAGGTGTGGATAGTGACCTGGGCTTGCACACAGGATTCTTGTTGGCTGCAGCAGCAGTGTTAGCGTTTCATGCCTGACTCTGGAATCCACGCTGATAGCCGCAGCTCACTCCCATCTCTGGAGCTCATTTAGGCGGTGCTCTGAATCCCCTCTCCTCGCGCACCCCGAAACAATGGTCTCTTGACTCTTAGACAGTTCCAGCCTTCTTCCTGAACTCCCTCCCAGTTAGCTGTGGCACACTAGCCCCCTTCAGGCTGTGTTTGCGCAGCCAACCCCAGTCCTCTCCCTGGGATCTGACCTCTGAAGCCTGAGCCTCAGCTCCCAGCCCCCACCCACCCCAGCGGGTGAGCAGACAAGCCTCTCAGGCTGGTGAGTGCTGGTCAGCACTGATCCTCTGTGTGGGAATCTCTCCACTTTGCCCTCTGCACCCCTGTTGCTGCGCTCTCCTCCGTGGCTCTGAAACTTCCCCCCTGCCCACCCCCATCTCTGCCAGTGAAGGGGCTTCCTAGTGTGTGGAAACTTTTCCTCCTTCACAGCTCCCTCCCAGAGTTGCAGGTTCTGCCCCTATTCTTTTGTCTCTGTTTTTCCTTTTTTCTTTTGCCCCACCCAGGTATGTGGGGAGTTTCTCTGCCTTTTGGGAAATCTGAGGTCTTCTGCCAGCGTTCAGTAGGTGTTCTGTAGGAGTTGTTCCACATGTAGATGTATTTTTGTTGTATTTGTGGGGAGGAAGGTGATATCCACATCTTACTTCTCTGCCATCTTGAAGGTCCTCCCCCTATCCTCTTAAATTTGTCAAGGCTTGTTTTGTGGCCTAGCATGTGATCTATCCTGGAAAATGTTCCATGTGCACTTGAAAAGAGTGTGTATTCTGTTGTTTTTTGATGGAATGTCCTGTAGATATCTATTAAGTCCAACTGGTCTACTGTATCATTTAAGACCACGGTTGCCCGACTTCCCTGGTGGTGCAGCGGTTAAGAATCCATCTGCCAATGCAGGGAACATGGGTTTGAGCCCTGGTCTGGGAAGATCCCACATTCCGCGGAGCAACTAATCCTGCGCGCCACAACTACTGAGCCCACGTGCCACAACTTCTGAAGCCCACGTGCCTAGAGCCCTTGCTTCACAACAAGAGAAGCCACCACAATGAGAAGCCCACACACCGCAACGAAGAGTAGCCCCCCCCTCGCCGCAACTAGAGAAAGCCCGCGTGCAGCAGCGAAGACCCAACGCAACCAAAAATGAATAAATAAATTAAAAAAAAAAAGACCACTCTTTCCTTATTGATTTATGTCTGGATGATCTGTCCATTGATGTAAGTGGGGTGTTAAAGTCTCCTACTATTATTGTATTATTGTCAATTACTCCCTTTACATCTGTTAATATTAACTACTATGATATCCTCTTCTTTATTGATTCCTTTATCATTATACAATGACTTTCTTTGCCTTATGTTATAAACTTTGTTTTAAAGTTTATTTTCTCTGATATGTATATTGCTACCCCCCATTTTCTTGTCATTTCCATTTGCTTGAAATATCTTCTTCTATCCCCTCACTTTCAGTCTGTGTGTGTCTTTAGCTCTGAAGTGAGTCTCTTGTAAGCAGCATATAGATGGGTCTTGTTGTTTTATCCAATCAGCCAGCCTATGTCTTTTGATCAGAGCATTTAGTCCATTGACGTTTAAAGTAGTTATCAATAGGTGTGTACTGATTGCCATTTTATTATACTTGTTTTCTGGTTGTTTTTGTAGTTCTCCATTCATTCCTCTTTTTGTTTCTTCCTTTGTGGTTTGATAATCTTCTTTAGTGGTATGCCTGTATTCCTTTCTTTCTAGGTTTTGTGTATCTATTGTAGGTTTTTGATTTGTGGTTCCCATGGGGTTCATATATGTTGACCTCTAACTATAGCTACTTGTTTTAAACTGGTAGTCATTTAAGTTCACATTCTAAAAGATCTACATTTTTTATTCCCCTCCCAACATTTTATGTTTTTGATGCCATATTTTACATCTTCATGTTTATCTCTTCACTGTTTATTGTAGTTATAGTTGCTTTTATAATTTTTTCATCTTTTAATCTTTGTACTAGCTTATTTAAGTGGTTGATCCTCAATCCTTACTATGCATCTGCCTTTTTTTAGTGGGATTTTTCCTTTTCTATAGATTCTTGCTTCTTGTTATAGCCTTTTCTCTTCCACTTAGAGAAGACCCTTTACTATTTCTTTTAGGGTAGGTTTAGTATTGATGAACTCTTTTAGATATTGCCTGTCTGAGAAGTTCTTTATCTCTCCTTCAATTCTAAATGATAATTTTCTGCATAGAGTATCCTAGGTTGCAGGTTTTTCCATTTCAGCACTTTGAATATATCATGACACTCCCTGCTGGCTGCAAAGTTTCTGCAGAAAAATCAGTTGATAGCCTTAATGGGGGATTCCTTGTATATGACTCTCTTTCTCTTGCTGCCTTTAGAATTCCATCTTTTTATCCATAAGATGACAGGGTTGATCTTTATGGCCATGTCCACTTCTAATTTCTCTTCATTTCCTAGAGGAGGAAGCAAGCAGGGTTGGGGGCCACAAAGGGCACAGTGGTCTGGCAGACAATGTACCAGCAAATTCCCGTAATGACAGGTCTCCCATTCTAGATAAGTCTGCGATAAAAAAACAGCTCCTCCAACAGCATGCCAGTATTTTCCATGACTACATCTGATGGGCAATGGGTGGGATGTATTGTTCTTGGTCCAGATGAGACCATAGCTGATGGCCTCCCAGAAACAACCAGGAAAATCTTCAAAAGGAATAGTTAGAATCTGAAAGAGATTGAGACTTGGCCTGAGGTAGAAGGGTAAGAATGAGCAGCACAAGTGGTCTTGGTTAAGGAAGGTATATGGGTACATTTGGAAGATTCCAAATAGGTTAAATGCTGGACCCCAACAAGAGGCTTTAGATGTGCAATGTGATAGTGTGACATTAGAAGGTGGGCTTGCCAAGAAAGTGGTAGGCATTATACTAGGACCTTATATTATCTTATTTAATCTTCAAAACAAGAAATTACAAGGTAAGTCTCATTCTCCTTATGTACGTATGTATGTACACACTGAACATGAAGTCAAACAAAAGACTCTGAGGGGCTTCATATTTGTGACTTCCAACATTCACACTTATGTGCATGAATGCAAAAAAGACTGGAAAGGGATATACTAAAATTATACAATTATTAGCATAATTTTAACCATTTAAATTTTATTTTCCTTACATCTTTTCATTTTCTAAATTCTCTCCATGTATTTCTTTTTATGATCAGAAAACTCATATGATTTTTATCTATCTGGTCATCCTTTTATTTCCCCATTTAGAAGTTGTGAAAACTGAGGTTCAGGGAATGACTTGCTGGGGGTTGTACTGTTAGTAAATAACAGAGCCAGGAATTCAAACTCAGGTCGGACCAATTCGCAGCCCTGGGCAGAGTCAAGTCTGGGTGTAAAGCTTTGGTTGGGGCTCAGGGTTTTGTTTGTTTGGGGCATTGTGCTCCCTCCTGCCCGCCCCCCATACACACGTGTCTGCAGGCCTCCCTGCCTCTGGTCTCCAACAGTGGGGCTGTCTCATCTTCCTTCCCTCCTCTGTGTGAGGACAGTCAGCTATCTGTCCTGGAGCCAAGGACAGGATATCAAGGGCTCGGACTCATTTTACTTCCTGAACAGGGAAGTGGCCTAGCTCTGTGTAAACCATCAATTCGAGGGGGACGTATTTAGCTGCCCTCCCTAGTTGGCAGCAGGGAGGCGGGCAGGGTCCTGTCAGCCAGAGGATGCAGGCCCAGCTCCAAAAGGGTTTTTGTCTGAGGCTGGGCCCCAGGCCAGAGTGACATTCTTTGGTGGAGGCTGCCAGGCCACTACTGAGAGGGGCACCTGTGGGCCAGCGAGGGAAGGAGTGAGAAGCCCACCTTTCTTCCAGAGAGGAGAGAG
This sequence comes from Orcinus orca, assembly GCF_937001465.1. Classification (NCBI taxonomy): domain Eukaryota; kingdom Metazoa; phylum Chordata; class Mammalia; order Artiodactyla; family Delphinidae; genus Orcinus; species Orcinus orca. Next base: position 72,820,159 of record NC_064575.1, read on the forward strand.
CCTGGGGGTAGGAATCAGCTGTTCGGGGTCCCCCGGGGTGCTGAGGCCATGCCAGCAGGTGCTTCAGGCTTGAGAAGAGAAGCCGAGACCCAGACTTCCACTGCCTAGAGACACGGACTATTCATTTCTCAGCCTTTGTTACGTATGAATAAAATCCCAACAGGAGGAAAGAAATCCATTCCTTCCTTGACAGGTTTCTTATAAAAAAACCTGAGTTTGGGCTTCCCTGGTGGCGCAGTGGTTGAGAGTCCGCCTGCCGATGCAGGGGACATGGGTTCGTGCCCCGGTCCGGGAGGATCCCACATGCTGCGGAGCGGCTGGGTGCATGAGCCATGGCCGCTGGGCCTGCGCGTCCGGAGCCTGTGCTCTGCAACGGGAGAGGCCACAGCAGTAAGAGGCCCGCGTACCACAAAAAAACAAAACAAAACAAAAAATATGAGTTCACAGACCTGTCTAGTGGGAAAAGATATCCTATTTTGGAATTCTCCTCTTCTAACTCCCCACTTAGTACACAGTCACCGTTTGTGGTGGATGCACTGCCCTGATTCCCTTCGCAGGGCGGGTGCAGCCACATCTCTCTGTTGTTGTGAGTGTTGGCTGCTAATGCTCACAGCTGCCCCCTTCTCTGCAGAATCGCCCTCAGCCGTCAGAAACCATCTTCCCCTGGAGGTTACCCTCCTCCAGTCCCCCACCCTCCCAGCCACTTGTAGTCAATGACTGACACAGGGTCTCAAGGAGGCGCCAAGTTTGTGGATCAGTTCATGCCCCAGAGCCCCCTGTGGGATCAGGCTGAGGCTAGGCTGACTGAGTCCACATCCTTACTCAGCTCTTTCTCTGGCCTCTCCTGCTTCTCTCACTCCCATTCTTCTGAAGGTCCTTCCTTTACAAGTCTCATGCAAAAGAATCCCCATGTTAGGTTCTACGTCTAGAAAACCTGAGCTCAGAAACCCTTCTTTCATTCATTTATTTCTGTAAACAACGTATTGAGCCGTGTTATAGATGTGTTTGTATGTGTAGGGAATGCGGTTGTGAACCAAATAAACGTGGCTTTGCCCTCAATGAGCTTATATGGTCTAGTGGTAGGCGACACATACTAAACAATCACGCACACAAAATACCATTAAGATGATAATTAGGGGCTTCCCTGGTGGCGCTAGTGGTTGAGAATCTGCCTGCCAATGCAGGGGACACGGGTTCGAGCCCGGGTCTGGGAAGAATCCCACATGCCGCGGAGCAACTGGGCCCGTGAGCCACAACTACTGAGCCTGCGCGTCTGGATCCTGTGCTCTGCCACAAAAGAGGCCGTGACAGTGAGAGGCCCGCGCACCGCGATGAAGAGTGGCCCCCGCTCGCCGCAACTACAGAAAGCTCTCGCACAGTAAACGAAGACCCAACACAGTCAAAAATAAATTAATTAATTAATTTAAAAAAAAAGATGATAATTACACTGTGGTCAGAAGTGTAGAGTTACGAGTAAACATGACTGAAAAGTTCTAGTAATTTACCTATTGTCTCTCAGCTCCACAACTCTCCTACATTTTGCTCTAAGATGCTGGGGCTGGCACTCTGCTAACTACATTTCCCAGGTGCCCTTGCCCACTGTCTTTTTGCTAGGTTCTGCTAATAAGAGGCACTAGAAGGAAACTGGAAGGCAGAAGGGATGGAGAAGGAACTCACTTCCTGTGTTCTCTTCTTCTTGCCAATCTTTGCATCTGGTGGGTGCCCCCCTCTCAGAGGACTGAGCACCAGCTCTGCAGAGCCCCGACTCCACTGTAGCAGTAGATGGCTCCCATCCCCAGAACCAGCCTGCAGTGCCTCTTCAGATGTTCCAGCAGTAGCTCCATGCATCTAGGTTCTGGGAAATTCACCTCTTCCCTTTGTTCCCTAGTCCTAAGGTTGGCAATTGCTTCCTGCCACTTTTTTCCCCTGGGTTGCCTCAACATCTCTTTTCGCTCTTTCAGTCCTGTAACACCTGTATAACCACCTCCCTGCATTAAATTCCCTCTGGTTGAGGGAACCAGCCTCCTCAGTGTGGGCTCAACTTTGACAGTTTCCTTGGCTTCCTGTGAAACAGGAGGGAAGAGGGCAGGGCATAACCTTCTAAAGAACGACATAGCTTGAGGACACCACATAAACTGATTAGAACCAAACAGGTCCAAGATGTCAGACTTCCACTGGACCTTGAGCCTCAGTATACCCTCATTGTAACACATCAGTATGCTAAATGACACACCCACAGGTGCCATGACAGTTCCAAGGCCGACCATAAAGGTCAAAAAGTGGGCAGTGGCCCAATTCCTGGAAATCCCCACCCCTTTCCCCAAATAGCTGGAATACTCATTAGCCTATGCAATTATCCACCCCTGTAAAAACGGACAACCCCATACCCTAGGGCCGCTCTTGCCTTCTGACATGGCCCACACTCTGTCTGTGGAGTGTGTTTCTCTCTAAATAAATCCACTACTTACCCATCACTTTGTCTTTCACCGAATTCTTTCTGTGACGAGACATCAAGAACCTGAGCTTCATTAAGTCCTGAGACCAGGTGTGTGATCTCAGTTAAAAGACCGTGGGTTCAAGTCCCAATCTGAGTGGCACGGTTTTACTGGCTCAAGCTTGTCTTCTGCCCTCATCATGAGCTTCAGACGGAACTTCATGTAATCTGATGCTTCTGTTTGACCCCAGCATCCTTCTTTGGGCAGTGCCTTTGGGTCTGGCTCAGGCCCCTTCTCTGGCTCTGGCCCTACATTGACAGTACCTGAAAAGTGGGGAGATATTTCGAAACCGTAAGGTCTTATTGGTGCCCTGCAATCAAAGCACATCTTCTTGGTTTTGTTGTGTGGCCCAGACCCATCTGGGTGGGCCTGCACAGGTCACATTTCCCTCATGGTCTTGTGGGTAAAAGGAACATACCTTAGGTCAGTTTTTCTCAGAAGCAGACCCTGAGCCAGAGATTTGCATGTAACTAATTCATCAAAGAAGACCTCCCAGGAGAAATGAGAAAAGGAGTGGAAGAAGCAGGACAGGAAAGAGGAAGAAGGTAGGAAAGGGTGTGATTTCAGCTAACGTCCCAGCCTCATCCATATCCCCTGGGCGAACTCGAGCATAAATTACACCTCATAATTTGTCCCAGCTCCAGTCAAAGGAACTGTACCCTTGTGCCCCAACGATGCCCGCCCATTACCCGAGGGCAGTGCTGTGAGGAAAGTCACAGGTGTGATCAGTTCACCTACAGCGGTGAGGCACAGACAGTCCGCTGGTCCAAGGGACATGGGGGTTCTGGGTGGGGCACCAACAATGTCCATCACGGAGTCAACTCTATTAATCTCTCATTCCAAGAGTGATCACCAAGAAGGCTTCAAAAAGTAGGAGAGGGGAGACTTAAGTTCACTAACGTTTCTTTGGTCAAATCCAAATTGTTGACCTTCTGTATTCCTTCTGAATTCCAGATTCTGACCGGCCCAGATGGTTTCCTCTTTCATTTCAATATCGGCCTAAACAAAACCCAGCTAGATTGATCCACAGCAAAAACAAACCAACACAAAAGCACAGCATGCTTCCCTAAGCCAAAGAGAAATGATGTTTTGCATAATCTGTTCTTTTTTTTCCTGGATGTCAACACATCTGCTTGCCTCCAAACCTTGGTAATCAAGTGCTCATTATATGACGGTCCCATCAGTGAGTCTTTGTTGAGTATTTTGAAAGGTACTCCACACTTCCTCCTCAAAAAGATACCCTCTCTCTACTTACTATCAACAGCTGATGCAGGATGCTAAAGAAGGCACAGTTTAGGCATGGACAACTTTCAGGTTAAAAATTTTTTAATGCCATATAAATAGCCCATCAAATTTAACTCTTCAGTGTGGGAGTACAATCTATAATTTACTCATCAAACATAAAATAACCCCCAAAGTGCCAAATTTTAGAACAGTGGTTTTACAGCCGGGGCAATTCTGCCCCCCCGGGGGATACTTGGCAACACCTGGAGACAGCTTTGGTTGTCATAAAGGTGGGGGAGGGGTGTGCTGCTGGCATTGAACGGACAGAGACCGGTGATGCGGCTGAACAATGCACAGAACGGCCACCACGACTGAGAACTACCCAAATGTCACTAGTGCTGAGGCTGAGAAACCCTGATCTGGGCTGTTTTACTTCATGTGAATTTTACATTGATTCTCTCTATCTAGGCTTATTTTCAGTCATCTGAACTTCCCAAATCCCAGTGTTTGAATAGTTTTGAGCACCAGTTAAGGGTAAAACGCTGTCCCAGGTGCTCCCGTATTGACTTTTGTGGTATTACTGAATTAGGAAAATAATGATTCACTTAGGGATGTTGAATGCCCTCCATCCGAGTTTTCTGAGTTCCAGCATCAGGGTCCTGTACTCAGTAGGAGGTCCCATGCTTGGGGCTTAATGCTCTGCAGTAGTGGTCTTGAAATTCTTAATACTTTTGTCTTTGAATTTGTGTTTTGATAGCAACGTCTGATGGGACAATGATGTATGTCCCAGGCTTGCAGCCTCAGCTCACACAGGATCCTGCTACCTTGCACCTGCCTGGCTGCCCGCTCTTCCGCTTCCACCCAGTGACCACTGCTGCCCTTTGCCCCTGGCAGGGTATGGAGGGGCCTATGGTTGGTTTTGCTTGTCTTTGACTTCCTACTGGTTACTGCCAACCCTTGGGTGCCTGGGGCCACCCACACCCAGCAGGCACAACTATCAAGAGGCCACACCCTTGACTCTTAGGCAAAAATGGACCCCACTGGTTTCTCAGAATGGAGCCCGAGAACCATCTATGTCAGAATAATCTGGGGGGTTGTTAAAAATGCAGATTTCTAGACCTGGATCTGAATGCTGTACAGAGTCTCTCTGAGGCTGGGGCTTGATAATCCGTGTTTTAACAGGTACCCCAGGGCACTTCTCTGCCTTCTAGCAGATTTCTTCTGTGCCTCCTGCCGACTGCTCTGCTCTGGCTCTGAGCCCAAGGCTGCCCAATTCCAAACTAACGCTGGGCTCTGTCCCTGACCCTTCTGTGGCCTCTTCTGTCCTCCATGTTTGGTGGGTGTTCAGTCTGGCCTGTGTCAGAAGCCTGGCTTTCCTTCTGGGACTCTCCACTCAGCTGGCACCTTTGCGGCACTGTGCTGCCTCGGGTGGCACCTGGCTCTGGGGAGATGCAGATCCCGGCCCACCGCAGGCCTTGGCTGGCTGCTCGGAACCCTGGCTCTTGCCTCAGCCTTTGGATCCTGCTAACTCCTCTGGAACTTCATTTCCAAGTCCCCTCTGGCCTGGTCAACGTCCTGGCCACAGAGACACTCCATCTCACAGCCCCCATCTCTGTGACACCCTCAGAGTGCACCTTGGTCCTGAGTGTGGATGCCCAGGGGCACAAGAGCTGTGGCAGAGAACACCATACTGGCCGGGGAGGTCTCTCAGCATCCCCCGTCCCCAGTACGTTTTGTTTGCTGTCTCTGGCCCAGGCCTCCTGCCCACAGCCTGTGGTCGCGGAGACATGTAGTGCTCTGGGTTTCTGGTTTATGGATTTTAGGAACTACAGGGGAAACCTCAATTCTCATATGTGAATCACTCAGAGTAAGTGTTAAGGCTGAAAATACCTTTTTTTCTGTTTTTTTTTAAACAAGTTAAAGAAGCCAACAGTAAAAGACTGGATGTTAGTATTTTACTGTTAAATATGTCAGTTGGTAGCACCCACCAACACCTCAGGGTGTTATTCTAATGATACTAAGTCATTACGGTAATAACCAACATGGTATTTTATAGGTTACTTATATTGTATTTCATTTGAGCCTCATAGAATACTAATGGCTCATAGTTAGTTACTTTGTGCCAGGCACTGCTTTATGACTTTTATGTATGTTAATTCCATACCAACACAGGAAGGTTAATTAACTTGCCCACAGTCACACAGCTTATGAGGGGCTTAACCAGGATTGGCACCCAGGCAACCTAGTTTCAAAGTCTGTGTTTAATGACAAAGCTATAACTGACTCCTATCAACCCAGGAAGGTAGATTTTAATATTCCTACCTTACATATAAGGGATCTGAAGATGAAAGAGGTGAAGTGACTCGTCTTGGTAAGTCACTGCTGCATTTTTAAGGGGGTGGCTTGGGGTGTTTGGGCACATCGTCTGAATTTTAGTGGCCGTGTTCTTGAGGCCAATGGGGAAATGCCTGAGAAGTTGAAGAGCGTCATGAGAGTGGGTCTGGAAGTCCTGGTGGTAACTTCCATGGTCCAGGAAATCCCATTTCTTGTTCATTTGGCTGACATTTTAATGCTTTTCTGAGCATCTATTGAGAACCAATTAAGTTCACACTAATGCACATGTTTTTTAAGCTAGGCGTTGTACTAGGCATGGAGGGTACTGAGATGAATAAATCCTAGTCCCTGCCTTCACGATGCTCATGGGTTAGTGGGGAAGAGAGAGAGAAAAAAATCAGGTAATTATTAACAATGATTTACATGTTGAGTGGAAACGATATGAAGATGCTATGAGATAATAGCTGAGGAGGTGTGAGGAACCAAGAGAGAAGGGTGGAGTTGGGTGAACACACTAAGGGGAGATTTTCTAGTGAAGTGGTGCTAAGGCTAAAAGGGTGAGTTTGCCAGTCAAAAAGTGGGTGGAGGGACATCTGCTTCTATGCATTAGATTTAGCTTATGATGTATCAAGTCTCCTGCCAAGAATAACTGGAAAGGCTAGATTACAAATCAAACAAGCAGTCAAATTAAAACAGCTGTTTGAAATGATTGGCGAGCAACCAAGGTAACCAGGACTTGAAAGAACAAGATCATAGAGAAATGAGTGATACTCTACACCACTTTTCCCCTTAAGGCATTTGTAGTTCATCAGGAAAGTCAATTAGAAGACTTTAAGAGCTAGAAGTCTAAAAATCTAAGCAAAATTTTTGTCCATCTCAAGGTACTGAGGGAATTTGAGTTCTTCCCAAAAGGAAAGGTCCTGGTAAATAGGCCAGATTTTTAATGAGACCACTGAACGTCCATGTCCTAAGAGTAAGGGCAATTGGAAATAGATCAAGCCTTACAAAAACAAACTCACACTCAAACCATCTCAATTTCTGATCTGATTAAGGTGACTGTTCTGTACTAACTGCATCCAAGAGGAAGAGTAGTAAAGCCTCTCTGGAGAAATATAACATCCAGATTCTCTACAAGTTTTCAAGAGAATGCCCAGCCTTTAATAAAAAAGTTACTAGATGTTCCGATAAAAGAGAATCAAAAGATCAAAACCCAAAGGAAAAAAAATCAGACAATAGAAATAGACCCACAGATGATCCAGACTTTGAGATTAACAAGCATAGTCTTTAAAATAACTGTGAAATTATTTCAAGAGAATGATGACAAGGTAAAGAATTGGATATATAGAAAAAAGCAAATAGAAAATATAGAATTAAAAAGTCCAATAACTGAAATTAAGAAATTAATAGATGTGTTTAACAGCAGATTTGGCATGACAGAAGAATAGATTAGTAAACTTGAAGAGATAATAGGAAATACCCAGATGTAAGCACGAAGAAAAACTACATGAACTACAGAAAAGAAAGAAAGAAACATATAAGATGTGGTAAAAAATCTAAAATGTAAGCAATTAAAGTACCATAAGAAGAAGGGAGAGAAAAGGGCAAAGAAATACTTGAAGATATATAGGCTGAATGATTTTCTGGAGAATTAAACTACCTTAAGTCCATTATCCCATTTGATCTTCATGGCAATTTTGTGAAGGCTAACAAAAGATATTCTTATATACATTTTACATTTATTATTATATCTCAGAGAGGCTAAGGATCTTCATTCATTTGTTTAAAATGAAGTCATTCATTTACTCAGCAAACATTTATTGACTGGCATCAGTTGCAAACTTGTTAAGCAAAGCAATAAAGAGCATTGGAAATAATAAATATGGGAGTAAGTATCAATGAATTTTTCTTATTTTTAATTAAAAAATAATCAACTGTTTAAGCAAAAAATTGTAGATCTTATATGTGGGAGCTTAAATATGACAATAAAAGCACAGAAGACAGAAGGGAGAGAATGAAAGTGTATTCTTATCAGCTCCTTACATTACACATGAAGTTTTATAATACTATTTAAAGATAGAATGTAAGTCAAAGATACATAATATAAAACCTAGACCGACCACACAAAGTACATTCAGTAATCCAAAAGAAGGCAAGAAAGGAGGAGAAAAAGGAACAAAGAACAGATGGGATAAATGGAGTATAAATAAATGGTTGACTTAAACCCAACTATATCAATAATTACCTTAAGTGTAAATGGTCTAAACACTCTAATTCAAAGGCAGATATTGTCAGACATAGTTTTAAAAATCCAGTAAAATAGGTGAAATTTTAAAAACCTGACAATCCCAAGTATAGGCAAAAATATGGAGCAGCTAGAACTCTCATATATTGTTAGTGGGAGTGTAAAGTGGTACAACCACTTTGGAAAACTGGTTGGCAATACTCATTAAAGCTAAATATATGTATGGCATGCAATCCAGTAATTCTACTCAGCAGAAATGCATACACATGTTCACCAAAAAAAAAAAAAAAAAAAAGTAAAAGAATGTTCATAGCAGGACGTTTGTAATAGCTAAAACCTGGAAACTACTCATATTTTTTTCAATATTAGACTGAATAAATGGTATATTTATGTGATCGAATACTATAAGAAAAAAGAACAAATGGCTGCCATGTGCAACAACATGGGTGAATCTCACAAAATAATATTAAATGAAAGAAGCCCAGATAAAAAAGCATATACTGTATGATCCTGTTTAAATGAAGTTCAAAATTGGGCAAAACAAATCCATTTGGAATGACGTCAGAATACTGGCTACCTTTTAGGGGATGGTATCTGGGAGAGGCCAGGAAGGAGGCTTCTGGACTGCTGATGATATTCTAATCCTTTTTATGCATAGTCGTTACTTGAGTATGTCAGTTCTAAAAACGCATCAAGCTGTAAATTTAGAGCTTGTCCGCTTTGCTATATTCATAGCATATGTCAATAAAATGTTACCTATTAAAAAATGGGGATGAATGACATTCCAGGCAGGGGAGATAGCATAAGCAAAGGCACAGAGGAATAAATAATATGGTGTGTGGAAAATTACAGGTGGCTGGATGTTGCTGGAGCATAAAATGTGAGGTAGGTTATAGCAGGGCTTGGGGAAGATGTCACAGTGGCAGCTCATGGAAGGCTTTGTGTGCCCTGCTAAAGAGTGTGGACGGTCTTCTGAGGTCAGTTAGATGCTGAAAGATTCTAAGCAAGAAGTGACATATAAGATTTGGAATTAAAAAGAAATCCTAATGTCAACTGGCAAAGAGGGACAAAAATAGGTGCAGGGAGACTAGTAAAGATGCTCTTGAAAATCCAGATGAGGGATGATGAAGGATTGAATCAGGGCAGTGGTTGCAGGGATACAAAGAGAACAGACTTCAGCACTACTTAAAATACAATATTAGTAAGCCTTTATTGAACGTAGGAGGTGAAAAAAAGTAGACCTGAGGATGATTCCTAAATTTGTAACACAAATGACTGCATGGATGGTGGTTCCACCAGACAAGGCAGGGAGCATTCAGGAGTTCAGGGCTGGGGCAGAAGACTAGTTTAGTTTTAGACAGTGCGGACAGGTTTACCAGATAAGGTGGCACTCAAACTGAAGGGGATTCTTGGGGAGTTATTTTGGGGTCCCGTTACCTGGAATTGATGACCAATTTAAGTGCCAGGTCTCTGATGTTCTCTACAATTACTGCTTGGTTTTCTTGCCTTTTCTGGCTGTACTGCACATTCAAGACACAAAGCCACGGTTGTCAGCAGCAGATCCAGCAGCGCGGCCGCCCTGGGGTCTGAAAGACTTCATCTCGCTTTCCTCTGCGGCTCCAGACAAAGGCCGTCTTATGCACCATCTATTTCAGTCATTTTTATGAGTGCTGTGGAATATTTTCAAGCTATCCCTTTTAAGCATTATCTCTTGGCAGTTAAGAAAATAGATCCATTGCAAGCACTGGGGTTTCTGAAAAGGGGTTTAAAAATAGCTCAGGGCACTACACAGCTGCAGCTATCGGGAAATTGAGCCCTTTGCTTGCACTTTTGCTGGTTTCCATTTCAACACTGCAGCTGGAAACCGGTAGCTCTTCCTCTGCTGGGAACAGATGCAAAAAGAGGAAGGAATGGGCCAGGACCCTCTCTTGACTTGGGGTCACACTTGGCATCTGGGAATGCTAAGAGGCGCTGGGGTAATGGAGAGTGGGCGTACCAAACTCCTGGGTTTGAAAAAGCCTATTCAATATTATGATATATCTTTATATTTGGAAATGAAAAAAAAAAAGAAGCCTATTGGTTTTGTCATGTAAATTAGAGGAAGCAGATGGGATAAAATCCTCTGGGCCAATAGGGATAGGCAGAAAATACATTGACTGATAACAATGTTTTCTGGGCAGTCTCTCTGGAGGTGGTGTTATCGTCATTCCCACCTTGCAGGTGTGAAAACTGAGGAAGGGAATGGTTGAGGGACCTGCTCCTGGTCACAGAGCCAGGGAGTCAGGGAGGTGGGGTTGCAGCACAGACTCCAAAGGCCCCACTCTTAGTTATTGCTCTAGATTGTCTTTTAACTGGGGGTGCGTAAGATTTTAAAGTGTCTCAAAAGGGAGCATGGATGTTTAAAAGAAGAAAAAGCTGGGACTTCCCTGGAGTCTAGTGGTTAAGACTCCGTGCTACCACTGCAGGGGTGGTGGGTTCGATCCCTGGTGGGGGTACTAAGATCCCACATGGCCCATGATACAGCCAAAAAAAAAAAAAAAAAGCCAAGAATTAACATGAACAAATCTCTATTCTAAGCATCAGCTCTACCATGATGCCACTCAGTAAATGTTTGCTGAGTAAATGAATGACTGCATTTTAAATAGATGAACGAAGACCCTGAGCCTCTTTGAGACTCCAATTCTTCATCTGTAAAATGGATGCAATAATATCTTTTGGCAGCCTTCACAAAATTTCTGTGAAAAGGTCAAATGCGATAATGGGCTAACCCTGGAAAATCGTTCAGCAGTTAACTCAACCAACGGTTACTGAGCACTTACTATGTAGCAGGCACTGTTCTAGGTGCTGGCGATACATCAGTGCACCAAGTAAGCAAAGTCCCTGCTCATGTTCTATCAGGGAGAGATGGAAAGTAAACAGGAAATCTAGTAAGTAGGTAAAAATTCTAAAGTATGCTCCAATGGTATATACATGTAGGTGATAAGAGCTATGGAACAAAGGAAAAGTAGAGAGGGGTAGGGGTGATTGGGGTGAGGACAAGTTGCAATTTAAAATCAGGTGTTCAGAGTAGACCTTGCTGGAAGGTGACATTGTGTTGACATTTTAAGGTGAAGGTGTTAGCTCTGCAGACTCCCGGGTGAAGAATGTGATGGGTGGTAAAGTGGAGTTATGTCTAGGGTGTCCCAGGCCAGCGGGGCTGGTGCCCAAGAGCAAGGGAGCCAGGGGAAGGCGGTGGGAGAGGAGATTAGGGACTTGATGGGGGGGTGGGAGGAGGACGCTTTAGGGCCTTGTATGGATGTGGACTTTCACTCTAAAGAAGTGGGCGCCCCTGGAGGGTTTGACTCGGACGAGTGACATAGACGGGCTTGTTGTAAAGGCATTACTCTGGCTGCTGAATTGAGAAGGGATGTAGGTGGCAATGGTAGAAGTGGGGATATGAGACTAGCTAGCAGGCTCTTCCAGTAATCCAGAAGTGAGGTCGCAAGTGTTGCCTTCTGTACACATTCTGAAGAAAGAGCCAACGGGACGAGATGAGCTAGGTGGACACGCCAGAGTGTGTGAATAACCCAAGCGGAGAAAGGGGGTCAGGAAGGAGGCAGTGGCCGCGCGTGGCGGATACTACGGGCAGGTCAGTCTGGCCAGGGCAGTGACTGCCCGTGAGACCTGGCAACGTGGAGGTTGCCGGTGACCTTGACAAGGGCTGTCTCAGTGGAGTGGTGGGCATGAAAGCTGACTGGAGTGGCTTGAAGGAAGAATGGGAGGAGAGAAAAGTTAAAAAAGGTTTTTTACCTTTTAACTGTGACAAAATACACAAAACATAAAATTTACTTTTTTTTTTTTTTGGCCGCGCCTTGCAGCTTGCGGGATCTGAGTTCCCCAACCAGGGACGGAACCCACGCCCTTGGCAGTGAAAGCGCGGAGTCCCAAACACTGGACCGCCAGGGAAGTCCCCCCAAATTTACCATCTTAACCACGTTTAAGTGTACAACTCAGGAGTGTTAAGTACATTCACATTGTTGTGCAGCCGATCTCCAGAACTCTTTTCATCTTGCAAAACTAAAACTCTACACCCGTTAAACAACAACTTCCCATTCTCCCCTTCCCCCAGCCCCTGGCAACCACCATTCCACTTGCTCTAAGAATTCACCACTTTCGATACCTCATACAGTATTTGTCTTTGGCATCATACAGTATTTGCTTCATTCACTTAGCATAATCTCCTCAAGGTTCAGCCATGTTGTAGCATGAATCAAAATTTCTTTCCTTTTTAAGGGTGAATAATATTCCGTTGGATGTATACACCACGTTCTATTTATCCATTCATTCATCAATGGACATTTGGGTTGCTTCCACTTTTTGGTTACTGTGAATAATGCTGCTATGAACATGAGTGTGCAAATATCTCTTTGAGACCCTGCTTTCAATTGTTTTGGGTATATACCCAGAAGTGGAAATGCTGAATAAGGCAGAGAAAAGTTTTGCTGCAAAGGGAAGCATAAAAAAGTGGTGGGGGTGTATAGCTGACAGCAGAAGTAGGGTCACGAGAAGGTTTTTTTGTTGTTTTTTAATATGGGAGAAATAGCAGCATGTTTTCACTTGATGGGGCTGATCCAGTAGAGAGAGAAAAATTGAAAATGAATTGCTGGAGCAGTGTTCTTGGGTAGGTGAAGGGAACTGGATCGTGTGCACAAATGCAACGGCTGGCTCCTTTGGGGCCAAAGGTGGGAAGGCAGAGTCTGTGGAACCAGGTGCAGGAGAGGCAATAGACTGGTGGCTGGAATTTGTGGTCGTTTCTGATTATGCCAATGTTCTCAGTGGACTAGAAAGCAAGACTGTCAACTGAAAGTAATACATAATAATAGCTACCAACTTTGAGAGCTGAACACTATGCTCGGAGCATTGCTTCATTATCTGTAAGCTTCACAGTTAGTTAGCAAGGTAGCTATCTTTTTTTTAATCCTCATTTCACAGATGGAGAGAATGGAGATTCAGAGAAGTTAAGAAACTCGACAAAGTCACACAGCTAATCAGCAGAGGCACTTATCTTCTCTCCAGGTTTGCCTGACGCTGAGGCCCATACTTTTTCTGCTACACAGCCTAAGATGTTCTCATTCTGTAACACCTGTCCTGTCATGAAACTACAATATTGATCTTCAGGGACCCAGGGCTCCAGGTCCCCTCCTCAAAGCATTGACTTGATATTTCAACTAAATATCTGTGTGGGATTGATTTGTTGGAGGTGGGAAGGTAATGAAAAGGGAACAAAAGAAAAGGGAACAATTCTAATAATTTTAAGGCACATCTTTTCATTCTCAATCTTGCTATTTAGAACCTGGTTGGAAACACCAGGTCGCTAAGCATCAGTGACCAATTGCTCTCGCATAATTACACTTTGAATCAACTCATCCTTATTACACTAGGAGGTAAATGTTATTATTGTCTCCATCTTACAGACGAGAAACCTGAAACCTTAAATGTCCAAGAAAACGCCTTTGGAAAGTCATAGAGCTGCAATTTGAATCCAAGTCCCCAGCTTCAGAGTTTGTGTCCTTAACCTCTGTATTGTTCTGGTGGTGGGACTCCCTCCCCAGGGCCCCTGGGCCAGCATCTGCCTCTCAGCCCACAGTTTGGACAGTGGGCTGTGGTCCTTCACTCCTTCAGTCTCACTGTTCTGGTGACTCAGCCAGGCTGGGGCCTTCTCTTGGGGTGGAAGGGCCTGCCGTAAGAGGACTGACCCAGGCTGAGGGGACATCTCCCAGCACAGCCAGTTTGGCATGAGGACAAGAGCTGTGATCTGGATTTAGTAAAATCCTGGCTGAAATCTCATGTTGTAAAATAGGGACCATACTTTGTTTTCACAGGGTTGCTGTGATGATTCCAGATGCACATTTATAGCTGTTGAAGGTTCTCGAAGAAGGTGCAGAAGAGAAACCTTCGGACAGCATTAAGGTGACTCATTACAACTTGAAGCGACGTCTTCTCTAGACAAATGATCTTGTATTTTTCACTTCCAGATATCTCTTCTGCAGAAACATTGGCTCATGGCCCAGAGGTTTATATACGAGGAAGTTCATTGCAGTTGTGACTGCAATAGAACAAGATGGGAAATAACCTGAATGCCCCAGGATAGGCAAATGGCTAAACACACATTGTGGTACCTCCATACAATGGAATACTATGGAGCCACTGACAAAATGCCAAGCAAGGTTCTAGAAAGGCCAACACGAAAAGAGTTCCAAGATGCAAGGTTAAGTGAACAGAAGAAGTCTCAAAACGGTATAATTTGATCTTATATTTATGAATGGGCTGATATATAAATTGGATTTTAAAATATATACCTACATTTACAATATATAATAATAAGTGCACGTTTTAAAACCCAATCCCATATTGAAAATGTCTTCCTAACTGCATTGAACAAGGCCTGGATGGGTGTGACACCTATTTGCTAACACTGGGTGCCCCTGCGGCAGGGAATGGGATTGGGGAGAGAACAACGAGGGGCAAAAGAGAACATTTATAGACTCTGTAAATATATTTCGACCTTAAAAATGTTTTATAGGGAATTCCCTGGTCGTCCAGTGGTTAGAATTCCTCGCTTTCACTGCCAAGGGTGTGGGTTCGATCCCTGGTTGGGGAACTAAGATACTGCAAGCCACGTGGCATGGCCAAAAAAAAAAACAAAAATAAGTTTTATGATGATGAAATATTTGTTTACTACTCATATACCCAAATAAGACTATCAAATAGTGTGAAAAAAATAAGTAACGACTCCTAATGGTGAAATTTCAGGCACCAGTAAATAGATTGGTCCATATTCACTGGGACCCAGGATCCCTGGGTTCTGTTGGTTCTATTGCTGCCTCTGACACTAGCCATGTGATTTTGGACAAATCACCTTCTCTCCCTGGGCCCTAGTTTCCTCTTGTAATGGGGTGGCTGAGCTACAGTACCAGTTGATAAGCATTTTTATTACTAACTTCCAAGCATCGGGCCTCTCTTTGCAAATGCATTTTTGTATGTAGAACACCAAAATATGAAACAACCCAACAAGAAAGTGTGTCAACAACCCAACCATTTGTGCCCCAGACCCATTATCAGGGCTGACATTTTCTGACTCTAGTTGAAGGCAAGGAACCAAATCTACCAGCCAGAGCTGTACTGCCTCTCAAGTGAGTGGAAAATAACTGGGAGATCTGAAGTGACCGAGAGCTCACGTGTAACAAGTTGCACTAGCAAAATGTTTCCCTGAGCGTTAAGCCCACAGCCTGGCAGCTGTCTGATAGCTCAGGGAAACACTTGGGCTCCAAGGAGACCATTGCTGTTTCTAGAGAGTTCTGTAAGGACCCCAGGTCTTTGGAAGAACCATACATGGGTGTTTTTCAGGGGAATCAAGTCCCAGGTTTTTGTGCCCAGATCCTCCAGCCCCAGCTTCAGCCCCTGACCCAGAGCTATGGCTCTGGGATGGCAGCAGGAAGACAAGGCCACTGGAGAAAAGGTGGCGGCAAGAGGAGAGGTCAGGTGCAACACACACCGCGTTGTGAAACATGAGGAAGGCTGATCGGTGTCCTTCCCCGGCTCTGAAAGGCGCCATCTCGACTTCTGTGGACTTGACTGCAGCCTCCTCTGGCTGGAACTGGCATGATAAGGATCGTTTTGTCTCCTTTAGGAGCAGGGTTGGATACCCCACAGTTCTCTGAATCATTAGAGCCCAGGGACTGTACTGTCCATGTCCTGAGTTACGACGAGCAGCTCATCACTCAGAATGAAGCCTGGGCCTTGTGCTCACGGGATTCTATTCACATTTGGCCCAGACTGACCCAAAACTCAGAGGAGGTGGGGATAGAGGGACTGGAGTCCCAGAGGAGGGAAAAACAGATGTGCAGGGCCATTCAGTAGGATTCCTTCCTGGCCCAAGTCTTCTCCATGGGCAGAAGCCAGAGTTTCACACCTCCCTGACTTTTGCTGCCCATTTGTGGGATGGAGAGCTAGGGACTTGGGTGAATGACCAGTTAGAGTCCAAGTCCCCACTCCCACCAGGGCACACCAGCCTGGGGGTGAGGAGACCTGGGTTCATGTCCCAGTTGGGTCACCTTCTCATTGCAAGGCTAGTCACACGCCTTCCCTGGTTCTCTGTTTCATTTTCTTATGGGGTATTGGATTAGCTACTTTTCAAGGTCTCTGCCAGGCCTACCAGTGACTCTAGATCTAGACTGTAAGAGCCTTGACAGGGTTCTGCTTCCTTAGTAAGACAAAGGGAGTGAGGCACAGTGCTGAAGCGTGTGGATCCTGGGATCAGACTTCCCGAGTTTAAATCCTGACTCTCCTTTCCACACTGTGACTCTGGCAGCAAGGTTTTCAATCTCTCTGAGCCTCAGTTTCCACACTGGCAAAGTGAAGGTAAGAATTGTGGTTATTCCATATGGTGAGGAATGCAAGCGAGAATCCCCATGGAGCTCAGGACCCAACTCAGTAAATGTTCAATAATCCTTAGCTTATTATTTTGAATTTCTCTAGTCTATTATGGTGCCAAGATCATAGCAGATATTAGCTAAAATTGTTGCTAGATAAAAACATCACATCTTACCTACCGGAGATTCAATTATACCACAGGCCAAATCACGTACCCCGTAAAGTTCATTCATTCATTTGTTACCGATCAATCAATATTCTTTGAATGTCTTAGGTGTGGCATCCCAGACTGAGGATGCAAAGACATCAAGATCTTCCTCTAGAATTTACTCTGATACAATCCTACCGTAGAACACACTTTACTGAGTAAGAAATATTTGTTGAGCATTTACGGAATTCAGAGAACTGTCCTGGTGTCATTGGGGACTCAATACGATGGCCCATTTCCCGCCCACAAGTTTAGAATTTTAAAGGGAAGGAAAAGCACATACTTGTGAAGCAACTTAAAGTAAATTTCAAGTCCTCCTCCTATGATCCCCAGTGGTGACCAATTTGCATATTTGTGATAAGCGCTGAGCATTTGTGTGCCAGGGACAGGATCTACAGCATTCCATGCAGGAACCCACTCGGCCTCATGAGGCAGTCACTAGTGTTAAACCCATTTCACAGATAAAGGAACTAGTCTCACCGAGACTAAATAACTTCTCAAGGGTCACAGAGCTGGCAAGAGGCAGAGGTCTGTCCTCTCTCATCATACCCTGCTGTATCCATTTGCTGGGGCTGCCTTTACAAAGTACTACAGATGGGTCACTTAAACAACAGATATTTGTTGTCTCACGGTTCTGGAGGCCGGAAGTCCAAGATCAAGGTGTCAGTGGGGCTGGTTTCTCTGGCAGGCTGAGAGGAAGAATCTGTTCCGTGCTGGAGAGGAAAGTCCCAGTGGTGCCAGCCACTCTCCCCATTGGGATGGACCAGCTGGCATGACAGGAGGGCAGGTAGAGAAGGCGACAGGTCACCTTCTGTGTATCAAAGTGTAACTGCAACAAGAATGAGAAAACAATGGCTACTGATTGATGAATTATTGTAGTCCAGGCACTGAGTAAGGTAGTTTGCATGCATAATCTATTTATTCTGCACAGCAACCCTAACAGATAGATATTATCTTTTCATTTCCTAGATGAAAAAACCTAGATTCATAGAGATTAGGTTCTTGTTCAAAAAAACTGACCCCAAGGCTTAACCAACATGGTGTCTGGCATTTAACAATTAATGAAACATTAGTAAATATTATTTTACTACATGGCCTCCTTTCCCATGGAGCTTGTGGGTTAGAATAACACCCTTTTCCCCTTCCCTCTATTCTGGTTGATTTGGATCCCTGCCTGGGCCTGATTAGTTCATACCCTGGGGCTGTGGATGAAGCTGGTGAGTTACAAAGACAGTAGCCACAGGCTATGTGCCTTTGGAACAAAGCTGGGCAGGGCCACGGAAGAGGAAACCTGCCCACAAGGGCCCACCCTGTGCAGTTTTCCCTGAGCTGTGGGACCTTTACACACTCCGCTCCCTGTGCAGGACTGAAGTGAGCCCAAGGTTTTATGCTGGAGGTTGCTCTTGACGTTGCCGAAGAAAACACCATTGTTTTAATTGTTCCAGAAAGTGGGCTGGGACAGACTTTCCCAGGGGCTGAGTCCTTGGTCAGAGACAGAGCAGAGGCTGGGGAGCAGTAGAAGCAGGGCCGGGGCTGGAGGGACCCAAGCCGGGGCCCTCTGGCTGCCTCTTGGGCTCTCCAAATGTTTTTCTGATTATAAAAGTAATGTTAACAATTACTGTTTTCTAAAACCTACCAAAGTCTATAAAATAAAAAGCGACAGTTCTCCTCACAATCCTAGCCATAGGTTTCCACAATTATTCTGTTCAGAAATCAGAATTATATACACATATAGTCGATAGAAAGGATCGTATCATTCTTCATCTGCTTTTGCCACTTAATGATACGGGCACGTCATGTTCTGTCTATACAGCATGCAGTTCTATTTAGTGGCTGTACAGAGTTTGATTGTTTCATTGTGTGGAAAAAGCACAATTTATTTAACTGGAATTTACAGACTTTTATATCGTTTCCTATTTGTGACTCTCACAATATTGAAATAAAAATTCTTGTATATAAGTCTTTGTCTTCTTGACCGGTTATTCCTCTAGGATTAAGTCTTTAAAAGTGGAGTTGCTGTATATTGGGAAAAATGAAAACTCTAATTTTAAAAGATACATGGACCCCAATGTTCATAGCAGCACTATGTATAATAGCCAAGACATGGAAGCAACCTAAATGTCCATCGACAGATAAACAGATAAAGAAGATATGGTGCAAATGCCATTTGCAGCAACATGGATGAACCTAGAGATTATCAAACTAAGTGAAGTAAGCCAGAGAAAGACAAATATCAAATGATGTCACTTACATGTGGAATCTAAAAACATGACACGAATTTATTTAAAAAACAGAAACAGACTCACAGACATAGAAAACAAACTTATGGTTACCAAAGGGGAAAGGAAGGGGGAGGGATAAATTAGGAGTTTGGGATTAACAGATACACACTACTGTATAAAAATAGATAAACAACAAAGACCTACTGTATAGCACATGGAACTATATTCAGTATCTTGTAATAACCTATAACGAAAAAGAATCTGAAAAAGAATACATATATATCTGAATCACTTTGCTGTATACCTGAAACTGACACAATATTGTAAATCAACTATACTTCAACTTTAAAAACGTGGAGTTGCTGGGTCAAAGGATAAACGTATTTAAAATAAAAAATTCGATGTGTATATGTGTATTTCCAGGTTGACCTCTGTAAGTGTTAGATGTGGTAACATACCCACCAACAGTATTTGAGACGACCTGCTTCCCCTCCTCTGCCTACTAAGCACTGTACATTGTACATTTATGTCGTATTTGAAATTACATTAAAAAAAATCATGAATGAGGTTGACCATATTTTCTTTCTTTCTTTTTTTGGCTATCTGTATTTTTCTGTAGTTGCTGGTGATATTGTTTGTCTCCTGGGGTGTACTCACAGGATCTTGAGGAAATTATAACCTTTGCTTGTATTACCAAGACAGAGATCTTCACATTGTTGGCTTTCAACTGTCTGGGGAAAAGGGACCAGTGACCGTAAGACTCAGAAGTCAGTTGTCATCATTCCTTCATTAATTCAGGGCAATTCATTTATTTATTCACTTGGAATTTATTCACTCTTTCATTCACTTGGAAATTATTTCTGTAGTAATCCATTGCTCTGGTTTACTCATTAATCATTTTTTCAAGTAGTTATTGAGCATCTGCTGCCTATGAAATAGCAGATCCCCTGGGGAACTCAGGGAAATCTGCTGTGGTGACTGTTCTTCCTGCCTAATGTGGACATCAGTCCTGTAAATGGTGCCCCAGGAATTCTGAGCCAGCAGGGTGGAAAGAATGGTGGGAGAGTCTATGATCTGGGAAGTCCTCCCAGAGGCGGCATTAAAGGATCAGCAGGTCGGGTATGGAAAGATGCAGAAAGGGTCCCAGTAGGGAAGCAGAGTGAGGGAAGGGAGAACTTCACAGGAGGAGAAAATGGTACAAAGACAAAGGCGGTAGCGTGAGGCTGGCATGAGGGTGGCTGGAGCAAAGGTGCTTCTAAAAGGTGATCAGAGGGAGATAATATGGGATTGGGATAGTGGTATGTGTCTGCTGTGCTAATGCATGTGGACTTTGCTCTAACCACCAGGGAGCTAGGGTAGGGCAGAACTGTGCTTTAGGAAGATGATTCTGGCAGCAGCGTGGAGGACATGTTGGAGGGGAAGAGACAGAGGCAGTGATGGCTGTTGACAAAATAGCAAAGGTGAGAGATGGAGAGCCTGCGTTGTTGAGGAGAGGACTGGGCTGGGAGTCGGAAGAGGTGGGCTCCTCTTCTCACTCTGCCACTAGCTTGTCTATGAAGGGAGCTGCTTTCAGAAGGGTCGGAAGACCATCTCTCAAACAGCATGAACCCAGCTTTGCATCACTCCACAAATCCCCAGCTCTTTGTCGAGTATCCGCTGGTCTCAAGGTTCTCCTCCAGGTGTGGGGCAAATAATGAGAAAGCATGATCACCGGTAGTGAGGAAGGCAGCAGGGATTACGGCAACACCGCACACGAAGTCTTGCTGGAGAAGCAATGAGCTATTGAGATATTCTCTTTTCTTCTCTTTCATTCTTTTTGACAGCTGCCAAGCAATCCCATCCTATGAGTCCTCCATAATTTATTTACCTATTTCCTGATGAATTTCCTGAACATTTGCAAATTTTTGTTATAAACACTGTTGCCATGGAACTCTTGGTGCACTGGATCTTGAGCACAGGTAAGAGCACTTCTGCAGGGCAGGTTCTTGGTGGTGGAAGAGTGCACTTCAGATTGTGAGAGCTTTTACCGAATTGCCCTCCCCAAGGGTCCTCTTTATTATTCGAACGACTAAAGTGAGCTGCAGAGAAGTTGTGTCACTTGCCCCCGGACCATATCAATGCTAAGATTTTGCCAGAATTTGAGTCTAGGCGGGTCAGTCTTCAAACCTCTGTTCTCTCCGTTACTCTATGCTATAAATTCCTGAAGATCTTTCCATTGTGACCCTCTGATGTTTATTTTTTGCTCCCTCACCCCAGAGCAAAGAAAAAACCTTACAATGAAAGGTATCTGTTTGGGAGACAGAAAAGAAGTGGGTCGGGGGTGGGAGGGCTGGAGTTCCACTCTAGGGCTGGCACAGGGAGGGGGGACATGGCAACTCCCCAAGACAAGAGCTGGGGCGCTAGCTTAAATACGATGAAGAAAGGCTGAGTTTCTGAGGTGTGAGCACAGCAGCTCAGCCTAAGAGGGAGCCCTGGAGACTTCCTGGGAGAACAACTGGAAAGTGCCCAGATGGCCTGCGCCTTCATCTGGAAAAATCTTTGATAAGGGGCTCTCAGCTCCACATCCTTCCTATTAGCTGAATTACCTGGGGTCCTTCTGACATCTCTGCCCAAAGGGGTGGTGGTGAGGAAATGGAACGCTGGTGTCAATAGCATTTTTCTTGAGTCCCATGGGACTCCGTTATACTTCCTGGCTTCTCCCCCTTTCTGCTCGCCCCCTCCTCCCGCCCAGGCTTCCACACACCGCCATCATGGAGACTTGAAGTGACAATGCACGAAGTTGGGGCATTCCCACAGTGAAATTCAGCCTCCATATGCTGTGCAGTGTCGGATGGGGGGTTGAAGTCAGACAGCCAGGGCTCAAATCCTGGACCTTCGTCTTTGGAACCTAAGGCAAGAGACTCAACCTCTCATCATCCACAAAACAAAGATACCAATAAACCTGGTCACAGGACTGCTGTGCAGGTTGGGTGAAATCGTCATTGTGTTGCATTTTCCAGACTCCCCAGTTTGCTGAGGTGATGGCTTCTGACATTGATATTTTACTTTACTCACACGGTTTTTGTGGATCAGGTGTCTAGGAGCAGTTTAGCTGGGTGGTTCTGGCTCAGGGTCTCTTGTGAGGTTGAAGCCAGGATGTCAGCTGGGGCCGAAGGATCATCTGAGGGCTTGACTGGGGCCGGGGGATCATCTGAGGGCTTGACTGGGGCAGGAGGATCATCTGAGGGCTTGACTGGGGCCGGGGGATCATCTGAGGGCTTGACTGGGGCCGGGGGATCATCTGAGGGCTTGACTGGGGCCGGGGGATCATATAAGGGCTTGACTGGGGCCGGGGGATCATCTGAGGGCTTGACTGGGGCCGGGGGATCATATAAGGGCTTGACTGGGGCCGGGGGATCATCTGAGGGCTTGACTGGGGCCGGGGGATCTGTTTCTAAGATGGCTCCCTCACATCTCTGACTTGTTTGTGCTGGTTGTTGAAAGGAGGCCTCTGTTCCTTGCCATGTAGACCTCTCCAGAGTTCTGCTTACGTGTCCTTATGCCATGACAGCTGGCTTCCCCTAGAGCAAGTGCTTCAAGAGAGCTGGAAGCTGCAATGTCTTTTATGACCTAGTGTTGGATGTCACACTCTCATTTCTGCAGGATCCTGTTGGTTACACAAGTCAGCCCCATCCAGTGTTGGAGGAGACTAGATAAGGACATGGATACCAGGAGGCGAGGATCACTGAGGTCATCTTGGAGGCTGGCCATGCATGCGTTAACTCACTTAACCCCTGAAACATGCTCAGGGAGGCTTAGTTAATTAGAAGAGACAGGTGAAGAAGGAGGTGCTACGTGGAGGAGACCCAGATTTCAGAGGTCCTAGAGGCAGTGCTCCACGCCAGCACTGGCAGCATGGTGCCTTCCTGTCTAATGGCAGCAATGTCGCCAGTGGAGAAGCCCAGTCAGGGGTGGTTCATGAATTGTTCCTGGCTCTGTCGCTTCCAAGCCAGACTCTTCGGCCCTGCTGGAGATTCTGTGAGCGACCAAATATAATATGCTTGACTGCTGAACTAGTTGGAGAGCGTTCTACTACCTGCAATGACTGTTACAAACAGTTCAAAGGGCAGGGGACGTATCTTTCTTGTAGGCTGACTATAATGAGTACGAGGGAGACATCAGGGTAATGTGATGACGCCAGTGCCACACCATCTTAGGCTTTACTGGCATAAACATAGCACCTAGAATAAAGGAGATGAGAGTGTATTTCCATTCTGTACTGATCAGAAGACGGTAGGAATATTATGTCTAGAGGCTAGTTTTTTAAAGAGGGAGAGTGACAAAATTAAACATGCCCAGAGGAGAGAGGCCAAGATGGTAGGGGAACATAAAGCATATTCCCTGAGGTGTAGGGGATGTTTTCCCTGGAGAGGAGAAGACACTGAGGGGGCCATGGAAGCTGTTTCCACATATGTGAAGAATTCTCTTGTAGTGTCATAGTACAAATGGTTGGACAGACTCAGGTTCAAATCCTGGTCACTTCCTCTATGTGACCCTGGGCAAGGGCCCTAGCTTCTCTGAGTCATTTATGATAACACTTGGCACATAGGAAATGCTTAATAAGCACAGGCCCCCAGTCTCTTTACCCTCAGCACCAATGAGGGTATAAGAGGCAGATCTGCATTTGGTCTGAATATGTAATACAGGCAGTGAGTGCCTTGTCCTTGGAGGAATCCAAGCACAGGCTGGATGACCCCCTGGACTGTCTGTCCTCATCAAGCCCTTCTGGAAGGCTGTGTTCCAAGCGAAGCATGTTATATGCATTTTCTCACTTATTCCTTTTCATAATCTTATGAATTAGGCATTATTACGTCCATTTTACTGATGGGGAAACTGAGGTTTGTTGAGATTAAATAGCTTGCCAAGTGGCAATGTTAGAACTTGAACCCAGCTTTCTCTGACTCCACAGCCTGTGCGTGGTACCACTGTAAGTCTGCTGAAGGTGGAAGAGGGAAGGCAGGGAGGTAAGAGTGGGGGAGGGCAAACATAGGAGGTACTGGCACAGATGCCCTCAAAGACTCTAATTCAGAGCTTCAAGACACTTTGGTTTCCTCCTGGCTGTGAAACAAAGTTTGTGGCTCAGGCCAGACTCCCAACTCCCTGCAGAATGTCTGGCACACAGCTTCAACTTCTTGCTTCTGCATGCCTGGGAGGAAAGAGGCAGTGCAGGGGCCGAATGCTCCCTGAATGCCACGGCAGGCCCTCACAGCGGGGCCCCAGCGGCCAGCATTGTGCAAGCAGGAGAAGCGGGTCCTGGAATCCTTTCTTTTCCGGAGAATTTATGTGCAGGACAAAAGGAGCCATTATCCCCAGGGCTGCCGCGGCTGCTGCCCAGGCCTGTGGCCCAGGTGTCACGTGCTGTCCCCATCTCTCAGCCTGCTTTCTCCCTTTGTCTGTGGAAACACAGAGGCTTGGTCTCTGCTCTCTTCTCTGACACTGCCCCAGCCCCCTTCAGGCTTTGGACCCTGGCCACTGCTTTTCTGAAATGAACTTGAATCCTCGGTAGACTTGGAGACACTACAGTCAGCTCTGAGGGTGAAGGACCGGGTTTGGCTTTGCAATGCTGCTGCCTCTGGCTTCCCACTCTAGCACGTGCCCAAACCTGGACCCCAGCCCCGTCAGGCGTGCCCTGGCACTCTGCATAGTTTTCACCAGGCTCCTTCCTCTGTGCTCCTGTAGCACCTGGAGAGTTGACTCACTTCAGCTGTTAATGCCGTGGGTGATGCAGTGTGCTGGTTGCAAAAGGGGTCTCTTGGGTCAACTCCCAGCCCTGCCGCTTACCAGCTGTGTTACCCTCCCCGGGCCTCAGCTTACTTGCCTATGAAATGGGGATGACTGGGCTGCTGTCAGGATGATGTGACTTTACTGTGGTCAGTAAAGCCCCTGGCACTGGTGAGCACTTAGTAGACATGGCTGTTACCATCATGCAACAAAACATGGATCCAATGCCCTCTGCGTATCGGTATCTAGGCTTGGCTGGGGAGACACAAAGGCCAAGAGAGATGCAGCCGTGCTGCTCAGGGAAACATGCAAAACAGGAACCTGGGAGACTTTGCAGCCCCTGGAACACAGGTGGTGGGAGAATGAAATAATGCCATTTGCTGCAACATGGATGGACCTAGAGATTATCATACTAAATGTAGTTAAGTCAGACAGAGAAAGACAAATATCATATATCACTCATATGTGAAATCTAAAAAAATGACGCAGATGAACTTATTTACAAAACAGAAATAGACTCACAGACATAGAAAACAAACTTACGGTTACCAAACGGGAAAGCAGGGGGGAGGGATAAATTAGGGATTCAGGATTAACAGATACACATAACTATATATAAAATAAACAACAAGGTCCTACTGTATAGCACAAGGAACTATATTCAGTATATTGTAACAACCTAAAATGGAAAAGAATCTGAAAAAAGAATATATATATATATACACATATAACTGAATCACTTTGCTGTATACCTAAAACACCGAAAATCAACTATACTTCTATAATATAATTCACAGACTAAAAACAAACAAACCAAGAACAGAAACTTTCTGTTAAGGCCACACCCATCTCTACCCCATGTCTCAGCTTCCTTTTCTAGAAAATTTCCTCCAAAGACTAGCCTATCCCCAAACTCTACCGCCTCTCCTCCCATGTTCTCTCCTTGGTCCTCTCCCATCTCCTTTCATCCCCACTAAACTAACATGGTCAAGGTCGCCATGATCTCCATTTTGCCCAAACCACTGGAAAATTTTCATTCCCATTTTACTAAAGCTTGGCTTGTGATTTGACTACCTGATCACTTCCTCATTGTACTAGTTTTCTATGACTACTGCAGCAAATCGCCACAAATTTAGTGGCTGAGAACAAAACAGCTCTGTAGGTTGGAAGTTGCTGGGCGGGTCTCACTAGGCTAAAATGCAGGCAGGGCTGTGTACCTGTCTGAAAGCTTTAAGGCAGAATCCACTTCCTTGCCTTTTCCAGACTCTAGAGGCTTCTAGAGGCTGCTCACATTCCTTGGTTTGTGGCCCCCTTCCTCCATCTGCAAAACCAGCAACACTGAATTTCACCAACCATTCTTCTGTAGCCACAGCTCCCTCTGACCTCAGTCAGGAAGGGTCCTCTGCTTTTAAGACCCACCTGGATAATACAGCATAATTTCCCCATTAAGGGACTAAACTTCATCACCTCTGTGATGTCTCTTTGCCAGGTTAGGTACCATATTCACAGGGTCCAGGGATTAGGAATGTGGATATCTGTCCAGGGCCATTATCCTACCTACTACACTGATTCTTAGAAATTATCTTCACTTAGCTTCTAGAACTTTACTCTTTCCTTGTTTCTCCCCTACGGAAGTGGTTTCAGCCTCCTTTACTGGATCTTCCTTCTCATCTCAACTTTTTTTTTTTTTTTGCAGTACGCGGGCCTCACACTGTTGTGGCCTCTCCCATTGCGGAGCACAGGCTCCAGACGCGCAGGCTCAGCGGCCATGGCTCACGGGCCCAGCCGCTCCGCGGCATGTGGCATCTTCCCGGACCAGGGCACGAACCCTCGTCCCCTGCAAAGGCAGGCGGACTCCCAACCACTGCACCAGCAGGGAAGCCCTCATCTCAACTTTTAAATGTCCAAGGAGCCCAGGGCTCAGTCCTCAGACCTCCGTACTCACTTTCCAGTAATCTCAGTCAGGCTACTTGCCCTCCATATGTCCTTGGCCTCTTGTCTCCAATCCCAATCTCCCTCCTGAGTTCCAGATTCGAAGACCATCAAGACACCTGCTTGACATCTCCTTTCCTGGCTCACAGATGCCTCAAACCTAATATATCCCAAACTGAACTCCGAATTCTACTTAAGTATCTTCTCCCTCCTTAGCTTCCTCACCTTAAGAAAAGGCATCACCATTTAGCTCAGGTCAAAAGCCAGGAGCCATTCTTGAGAAAGTACACTCTCTTGCACTCCACTTCCTAGGTAACAGCAAGTCCTGTTGACTATTCCTTCAAAATAAGGCTGGAGGCCACCCATCCATCATCAGTGTCACCATCAGCACACCGGTCCAAGCCACCTCTTCTCACCTGGATTACTGCAACAACCTTCTAAGAACCCTGCTTCCACCTGTGCCCCCCTCCCTGCCACCCTCACCACCTATTCCCCACACAGCATCCAGGGTGAAACTCGTAAAATGGAATCAGCATCCCTTTTCCTTGCTTGAATCCTCCAGTGGCAACAGCTTACCATCCCTTCAAATAAAATGCAACATCTCTGGCATCACCTCCTAGTTTGTATGACATCTGACCCCTGACATCAGTCCAATCTCTTCTCACACCCATGATCCCCTCATTTTCTGCATCCCAACCTCTTCACACACCATCATGTGTGTTATTGATGCACAGTCTTCACGCGGCTGTTCCTTTGTTTGGAAGGCTCTTCTCCCACATACCCATGTAGCTGCTCCCTCATTGCATTCAGGCCTCTCTGCTCAAACATCATCTCCTGTGAGAGGCCTTTCCTGCCTTAATTTCTTTGTATCATATGTTTACTCTCTCTCTTCCCCACTAGAATATAACCTCCATGAAGACAGGCACTCCATTCTCTTGTTCAATTCTGTACCTGCAGCACCTAAAGCAGAACCAGACATAACAGTCGGCACCCAATATACGGTTGTTACCTGAGTGAATGAATGAATGAATGAAAAGGGAGACTTCCCTTGGGGAGGAGTAAGTCAGCCTGGGTGGGGAAGGCTCCTTGTAAAGAACATGCAGGAGTCAGAGACGGAGGCAAGGCTTCTGAGGGACGTCGTGTTCACGGCAACAGAGGCGGGCCAGAGGCTTTCCTTGGGGGAGGGCCAGAGGAGGCAGGCGAGCTGATGGAGTCGGTGGGGGGGGACCCCCAGGGGAAGCAGAAAGTCGGTGCCCAGGCTGGCATCCAGCTCAGACACTGGGACTCCTTTCCCTTCCACCTCATCGCCCTGGCCTTGGCAAACCCAGCAGATGGGCTCCCGGCAGGGATCTGCGTATCAGCTGGCACAGGCTCTGCTCGTGCAGGACAACTGTCCAGGCTTCTGCTCTCCAGCCAACACAGGCGTCCAGAATCACGGAATCCTGGATAGTAAAGCTCAGAGGAACCCCACCAGCTAGAGGGCAGCCCTGCAGCCGGGCTGTAGGTGAGCGTGCAATAATTATGCAGCCTAGAGCGGTAACAAGAACAGTGAAATCAGAGTGGCCAGCCGGCCTCTCACTGTGTGCCAGGAGCATCACTTAGCTTACCCCACTTCATCCTACAACAGCAACTCTGCGAGGAAGGAGCTATTTATCCTCATTTTAAAAACGGGAGCTGCAGGCCAGAGAGGTGGAGGGGCTTATCCAAAGTCACACGGTCCAGAAGTGCTGGAACTGGGACTCGGTGCCCCTGCTCCTCCTGTTCTTCCTTCGTGCCCAGCACGCGAATCCCTAAGGGGTAATCAGGCACGGGGCCCCACCTGCACCCTCTTCTCAGGCTGCTTATCAGAGAAACCGTTTTTTTCTCATGCAGTGTGTTCCATTTTGTGTCTTGTCCTTTGTGTGTTGTTGATTCCGGGCCATTTTGGAACCATATTTTGGTTGCTATTTTGGTAATGAATACACGTCATTAATTCTTTTGACAAACGTCCCCGGTGACCCGGCTCTGTGCCAGGTGGGCAGCGATGAATAATAACTCCAATGCTTACTGAGAAGCGTTTCCTCTGTGCCCGGCTCTGTTCTATGCGCTCTGCATGTGCATACCCTCTCAGTTCTCACAACGACCCTCTGGGGTAGAAAATGTCCTTGTCCCCATTTTTCAGATGAGGAGACTGAGACGCACCAGGTTAGTGAGTGACAGGGCTGAAACAGAAACCAAACCCACCCGACTCCATCAAGCGATAAGGTCTGAGAAAGAGAGGAACGGACACAGGGCTGTAGGGGTGAAGAGGAGGGAGTAATACGTGAGTTCACACGTGAGTGGAAAATGAAGGATGGGAGGGATTCCACCAGGTAGAAGAGACAAGGGCATTAAAGAGAGGTACGAAAGTCCAGACAAACGCACGCAGGCCTGAAATCACCGAGTGGCTCCATATACACGATGGTTTGTAGGCTTGGAGGTAAGAAAAAAGTCTTGCTTACCTTTTTGTTTATCCACTTGGCAATAAATATTTGTTGAATCTTTAAAAATTAAAGATTTCCTCTAGCTTGCCTCCTAGCTTTTGCGAAAGAAAGACGGAAAAAAGAAACGCTTGTTTGCGGGGCTCCAGCTCCGAGCCACGCCCTTCCACGTGTGCACGTCAATCAACCCTCAGGACACGTCTGCGTGGTGAGCAGCGTCACCGCTTTTCAGTCGCGAGACTGAGCGGAACCCGGAAGTGCAGCGTTATGCATCCCACTCCCTTCTGAACCCGTTTCCTCCCCACTTTACCCCAGTAAAGCCTCTGGAGGTGCTTCCACCTCTTGAGGTGACAACTGTGAAGCCAGCGGAGGGGTGTCCTGTGACATCCCTGCCTCTTCCTTCTGAGCACTTCCTCTTGCCCCCTTCCCATGACCTACCAAGACCCTGATCTCCTGGTGAAACCGCACAACTCCTCTCAGGACTTAATGAGGCTCGGGTTCTTTAAGTCTCCGCACAGAAGGAATTCAGCAAGACGCAAAGTGATAGGTAAGAAGTAGATTTATTAATATAGGACACTTGTGAAGGAAATAATAACTGGACAGGCTAGAGTGCTCTGCCCTGAGAACTAAGTGGACTACGTTTTTATAATCAAAGGAAAAGTGCGGAGGGGGAGAAGAGCACCTTCTTCCTCTTCCTCTGTAGAGATGTTGCAGGAAAACGGGGTGCGAGAGGCCGGTCACGTCCCAGGTCTCGGGTGAGTTTCTGGGATGGGCCGCCAAGTGAGGAGAGCATTCAGGGGCGAGCCGTGGTACAGTGGAAGCAGGTTGACTGAGAGAGATACACATCCCATAGGCAGAATGTGGTTCGTCTCAGAAGACAAGAGCGGCCCTGAAATATGACGTGGTCTGTTTTTATGGGCTGGGTAATTTCATAGGCTAATGAGTGGGAGGATTATTCGAACTATGTTGGAGAAGGGGTGAAGATGTCTGGGAACTGGGCCACCACCCACTTTTTGGCCTTTTATGGTCAGCCTCCGAACTGTCATGGCGCCTGTGGGTGTGTCATTTCGCATATGCTAGTGCATTACGGTGAGTGTATAATGAGGCTCAAGGTCTACTGGAAATCGAATCTTCTGCCATCTTGGGCCTCATCGGTTCTAACCAGTTTTTGTCATATCCAGTTTTTCTCAACGGCTATGTCATTCTTTAAGGGTTGTGACCTACCCACTTCCTTCCTGTCTCACTGGGACCTAATAGTCTCCTTGCTTTTAGAGCCATGTGAGTGATAGGACTTTCAAGGGAATAAGCATTTTTTTTTTAAGAAGATGTTGGGGGTAGGAGTTTATTAATTAATTTATTTATTTTGGCTGTGTTGGGTCTTCGTTTCTGTGCAAGGGCTTTCTCTAGTTGTGGCAAGCAGGGGCAACTCTTCATCACGCTGCGCGGGCCTCTCACTATGGCGGCCTCTCTTGTTGCGGAGCACAAGCTCCAGACGTGCAGGCTCAGTAGTTGTGGCTCATGGGCCTAGCTGCTCCGCAGCATGTGGGATCTTCCCAGACCAGGGCTCGAACCCGTGTCCCCTGCATTAGCAGGCAGATTCTCAACCACTGCGCCACCAGGGAAGCCCATGTTTTTTTTTTTAAACTAAAAATTGACTTTATTATTTTTTTTCTATTACAAAATGCTCAATTTCATTGTTGAAAAAATTAGAAGATTCCGAAAAGCCTCTTTACCACTATGTGACTGAGGGCAAGCCTCATTGGCAATGAGCCTCAGTTTCTAGAAAGTGTCAAAGTGGATCAAAAATATGTATCTGGAGTGCACAGAGTTTGTATCCACAGATCTTATTGCAGCATTGTCTATGCTCTTGAGAAATTAGCAACTAATTGCATGTCCATCAATAAGGGATTGGTTAAATAAACTTGGTATATCCAAACAAGGTCCGTTAAAAAGTATGATGTCACTCTATCAAATATATTTGTTGAGTTAGAAACGTCTTGGCTTACCATGGAGTGAATAAAAGCAGCATTATAGTGGATGTAATAGATATTTTCTCCTTGCTTCTCCTATCTACTCTCCGCCAGTCTCCACCCTGCTTTGTGCCCTGGAGTATTGGCCTGTCTGGACTGCTGTCAGTGGGCTTCCATGCCTTCTAACTCTGGCTGGGTTGGCCAGTGGGAGCCACCGACAGTTGGAGGCTGGTGGGGAGTGAGGTCAGAGTATTTATTCCTCTTGCTCCATCTCTGTTGGTTTTCCAGAGCTGACTGTCTCTCCTGACAGGTACAGTTCCTAACTGGCGACCCTCTCCATACAGCTCTCGTTTGCAGTAACCACTCCCTTCCCTTGGCCTTCAGACCTAGGGGTGACAGTGGCTCTCCCCTGTTGTTGTCCCTGATGTACTGCACTATTCCTTGCTGGTGTTCCTAACCTGTGTCCCTTTATTAAATTCTCTTCAATTACTCACATGAATGTTCCATCTATTTCTACCAAGAACCTAACTAACACAATAATAAAATCCCATGTAGGTAAAATTATATCCACCTATAATCCAATAAGGGAGATTTGAAAGGAAGACTTCCATGAAAACATTGTTGTCTTAGTGTGGTGAGATCTGGGTGGGACTTTTTTCTTCTTTATGCTTTTCTGAAATTTTTAAACTTTTCAACAATAGGCAGGCATTATCTTTGATTCCAATAAAACAAATGAGCTAATAAAACAGTTGTCATAAAGGTCAGATAAGAGCAGAACCTGAAAAGCGCTTTGTGTGTTGGGAGCTGCTGCTCAGTCTCAAAGTCCCTGTGAGTGTGATGATGTACAAAGATATCTAAGAGATTTGCATTGAGACCCAATTTCCTCCAGATAGAGATAGATTTCCCTCTAGAGAGGGGCTAGAAAATAAATGGACCAGGCCAGCGTCCCTGGATTTTTTATTTTGGAGCATCTCAGCAAACAGTCAAGTTCAGAGCAGCTGTCCTCTGCCTCCTCCTGCCCTCAGGTCAGTGACCCACCAGACTTTCCCTGGCCCCCACTGCGTGCAAGGGCAGAGAGAGCCAGATGAAGCCCAGGGCAATAAACCGCAGCAAAACTGCCCCTCTGGTCTCCTGGGTCGGCATGTCTCTGCCCAAATGAAAGAGAGGACTTCCAAAGGAATGCCTCCTTTTTTCATAGAACTTGGTAATGAATTAATCATTGTTCATCTGGGCTGTGTGATCCTTGGTCCTAGTAATGGTGCTAAGACATAAATCACAGCTCTTTGCAGGTGGGGTTGAGGAGGGGCCCCAGGATAGCTGTGAAGAGCTGTTCTTCCAACACAGGAAAAAAATATCCTTGTTTTCAAGCGGCTGGGAGGGCATTCTGGGCTATTTATAATCTGCTGCCGAGCTAAGGCATTTTTGCAGCTGGGCCTGGGAGATAATCAGCACAGTTTTCTTCTCAAGCCAGGTCTGCAAAACAGACCCGTCTCCTTCGGTAGCCCACCCACCCCATCTGCCCTGGGCCCCCCCAGCCCGGCCTCCCTTTCTCAGCTTCAGTTTCCAAGAAAGCAAGGAGCGCATTTAAAAGCAGAAAGGCCAAAATACCTCAGCTCAGAGATGAAGGCAAGGATTGTGACCCACTGGCAGATGGATTTGCCTAGAACAGGCCTGTGGAATGTCCATGGAACTTGGCACAAAGGGCCTTTCAGAGCTTTGGGGAAGGGGCACATGCCACGGGCTCTGCTTCCTTCTCCCAGAATTTGCTCCAGATAGAAAAACAGGGTCCCAGGGAGAGCAAATTCCAAAGCACTCCCATTGTATGTCTTGGCAGGAGAGCGAATGTAGAGGAAAAACTTCTGGAACGCGGCTCAAAAGACCTGACTCCTAGTCCTTCTCTCCCGTGACTGCCTGGTGCCCCAAGGCAAAGCCCTTTATGTCTCTGGACCTTGGTTTCCTCATCTATAAAATAAGGGACTGGGCTCAGTGTTTTTTCACACTTTTTTTTTTTTGCGGTACGCGGGCCTCTCACTGCTGTGGCCTCTCCTGTTGCGGAGCACAGGCTCCGGACGCGCAGGCTCAGTGGCCATGGCTCACGGGCCCAGCCGCTCCGCGGCATGTGGGATCTTCCCAGACCGGGGCACGAACCCGTGTCCCCTGCATCGGCAGGCGGACTCTCAACCACTGCGCCACCAGGGAAACCCTCACACTTTTAATTAAAGCTCATTCATAAAACAGTATTGCATAGGAGTGGAGTATATAAAACAGATACAAGCAGGGTAACTGGTTGAAGTGGAGGGGGTACAGGGGTTGAGACTGAAAGCCCACTGGCTTGGCCTCCTTCTCAGTCTGACGTGATGGATGAAGAATGTCCAGGAGTTTAGGGTTCAAAAAGAGTTTGACCATTGCTGGCTTGGTAGTGTCTAATATTCTAAGCTTTGAAATTCATTCGTTCATTCATTCATTCATCCTCCACAAATATTTATGGAGCTCCTACCACATATCAGGCTGGACTTGGTGTTGGCGATAAAAAGATGAGTAAGAAAGCCATTGCTCTTCCTCATGAAGCTTGCAGTCTAGTTAGGGAGTTTAAATATTGGTTAAATAAATAATTTATTCAATACTGATATTGATTAAATATATGTATATTTAAGTTATATATATAAATGCATGTAATATACAGAATATATATCTGGGTTGAGTGGTGTCCTCTCCCCAAAGCTGATGTCCTTCCCAGAACCTCAGAATGTGATCCTATTTGGAAATAAAGTCTTTGCAGATGGAATTGGTTAAGAGGAGATCATACTGAAGTAGGCTGAGCCGCACATCCAGTATGGTCGGTGTCCTTAGAAGAAGAGGAGAGGAGACACGGACAGAGACGCGTGAGGGAATGCCCTGTGGTGACCGAGGCAGAGATGCAGCTGCGAGCCAAGGGATGCCAAGGATAGTTGGCGACTAAGAAACTAGGAGGAGGCAAGAAGGACTCTTCCCTAGAGGCTGGGAGGAAGTGTGGCCTGCTGACACCTCGATTTTGGACATCTGGCCTCCAGAACTATAAGAGAATAAAATTCTGTTGTTTTAAGCCACCCAGTTTGTGGGATTTGTTATAACAGCCCTGAAGAAAGTAACAAAGATACAGCTGATTCTCACTGTTCGCAGTAGTTACATTTTATAAAGTCACCTCAAGTGCCAAATTGTGAATATTGAACCACTGCTCTTAAGGGAGATATAGGGTTAGGTTCCTGTGAGCCTCTAGTCACAACATTTTCATCAACCAATCAATACATGACCTTATTCTTCGTGTGCTTCTGTTCAAAGACGTCTTATTTAATAAGTACTGTTGAGTCATTGAACTCATTCCAACAGCAACACAACTCTTACCTGAATGAATCTTATCTAACATGCATCTTTTCTCCATAAGGCACATCATGGCCTTCTGTGCTTAGGACACTAGACAGCACTTTGGCATTGTGCTTGGAGGCCATTTTCAACCGGGAAACCACCAACTGAAAGCCCCCAAATGCGAAAAACATGGCACAAAACTGACTGCAGAAAGGACAAATGCTTAGAGTCTGAAACAAGAAGCAGAGTGCCACCTTGTTGGACCTCAGCTGGGAAAGTGTGCGTTGGGGAACTCAAACTTTTTACTGCTCTGCACGTACCCACAAATGACCTCAAAAGCACTGGGGGTATTGATCTGGGGGTTACAAATATATTTTAGGGAGAAGGCAAATTTACAAATACAGAATCTGCAATAGTGAGGATGGACTGTGGACACACACACACACACACACACACATTCAAATTATAAGAAACACTGGGAAGGAAAAGAATAGAGTATTTGAGAGACGAGGGAACACTTAGCTGGCATAGTCAGATAAGTGGTGGCATTTTAAGCCGAGGCCTGAAGGTAGAGGGGAGCCAGAAGAGGAGGGAAAGATCGACCAGCAGAGGAGGGGCAGCTGGGAGGAAGTCTGGGGCATGAAAGAGCTTGGTGCATTTGAGTGAAGCGGGATGCATGAGCAAGACGGTGAATGGTATGGGGCGAGGGTTCTTCTTAAAGTGCAGCGGGACACTCTTGGAGTGTTTTGAGCAGAAAAATGAAATGTACAAGGCAGAGCTGATGTTCTCTCTAGCTGCTCCATGGATTCACTGGAACAAGATCTGGTTCCCCCCGCTGGCTAATCTGAGAAGTAAATTTGTGACGCTCTCAGATCCTCTGGATTTATGCAGGCGTATATAAATGCCAAACAACGTGTCACAGCATGGTCAGACCTCAGTTTGTTCTGCACATAATGGTATTTAATGTTTAAGTCAGATCTACTAGGCATGTGATGCCTCAAACCAAGGGAGTAAGACTTCCATGTGACCATTTCAGCTTGTACCGCAGGAAAGGGGAGGGAGATATTTTTAGCAGGGAGACTTCTCAGTGCCCCTAAACCACGCTGGAGGCACTGCCCTGCCCCGGCATTTGGTGGGCCTGACCTATCAGCTTTCATACTGAGGGCGTGGGCAGGCCAGGGTAACCCATGCTGCCAGGAATGCCTGACCAGAAACTGCTCTCGGGTGTGTCCTGGAGCTGCCTCCCCTTCCCTTGACCCCAGGACTGCTGGCTTCCTGGCCTTGTGAAATCTTCTAGAAGCAGGAAGGAGCCTGAGTTCTGTGCAAGGCTGCTTGAGTTTGACTTCACGGCTTTGCCGCGTGCTCTTGAACAACTTCCAGGCATCACTTCATTATGTCCGTCTAACATGAGTTACCATCCCCCTCGACCCCCACCAAACCCACCAGAAGAAACAGGATGGCGTTTCTATGGAGACACTTGGAACTCGTTGGCAAGTGGTGCTCTGTAAGTGGAAAGCCCTGTGGCTGCCATTTTCTCTCCTTCCTTGTGGAGACAGTCCCTTGTTAATCATGGAGACAATCTGAGTAAGCTTGTTCCTTGGCATTTGATGACTGAGAAAGCCCCTCTTGCTATGTCATCATATTTTCTTCCTCTTCTCTGCAGCTTACCAGCACTCCCTTCTGTAGGACATGCTGAGGAATGATTATGAGTCAAAAGAAAGAATGACCAAAAAGTGATTTTTCTTGTCTGGTATTTAGAGAGAAAGTTCAATTCAAAAGTGAGCTATTCCAACCCTTGAAAGGTGAAGAGGCTCTTAGCTGAAAACACTTGGTCTTTTAATATGAAAACTGCCTGCCTGCCCCAGAGAAACTGCCTTTGTTCCTCAATTTACCTCAACCTTCAGCCTTTTCAGTCCGCAGGGGTTTGTAGAATCCATCCTGGCCAGGAACTGAGCTGTTGTCCCTGTCCTGACATCTTCTTGTGAGACCTTGGGCCAGTCACTCACCCGCTTGGGGGCCTCCCTGTCTGCAAAGGGTGAATACAGGCAGCCTGCTGGGAGCCGTCTCCACTTCCTTGGAGCAGGTATTTTATTGCATTCTTTTGTGCTTAAGGAATCCAAAACTAGATCCCCCAAATATGCCTGAGAAACCTTTACTCCATGGGAGCTCAAACCAAGTAATGAAAACCATCAAAAACAACTAGGCAGCCTGTGTCCTTAAGTCACCTCTTCCTGGGAGGTCCAGGAGCATCCTTTCTACTTTCCCTGAATTCTTCCCTGCCCTCCCCACAGGGCCATGCCCCCTGGTCTGCAGAGCGTGTTGGCACAGGGATGGACAAGCAGACCCTTGTGTGAAACTGTACTGGGGAGAGGACACCACTTTATAAAGCAGGACCAAACCGCTGGCTTCTGACCTCAGAAGCAGGTCTCCTGGCTAAAATTCTCCAAAGGGTTGCTTCAAGCCTCCCAAACTCAGTTGAGGTCAGCAGAAATTTACAAAGGTACCTCTGGGTGTAGGTACTGGGCTGGGTGCTGGGACATGAATGTAGGAGGACAGAGTTCCTGCCCAAGGGTCCCAGTCAGGGGAGGCAGAGAGAGGCCTCTGAGGAATCTGCTCCCGTGGAAGGTGACAAGAGATGTGATGGGATAAACACAAAGTGCTAAGAGAAGGCAGACAAAAGGCTCAGCTAAGAAGTGTGCACAGACCCAGAGCCAGACACGATTCCTGACCCAGCTGTCTATCCCACATGCAGCCTCAGTAAGAGACGTCATTTCCCAACGTTTTTTCTGCAGCAGTTTATGAAGCTTTTTCACATATAAGAGCTCACTTGTTCCTCACAAGCACTTGGGGAAACAGATGAAACAGCAGCAGCGACTTTCTCCGCTTGATACGTGGGGGGGCTGAAGTCTCACCAGGAATGGTTCCCATGGCAGATGCACAGCGGTTACTGATAGTCATGTAATGAGCATCACTTCCATCGATCTTCCCCCGGGCCAGGCCTGTGCTGAGCCCTTGACAAACACGATCTCTTTTAATTCTCACAATTCTGCAAAACAGGTCTTTTTTCTTTAAAAAAAAAAAAATTGCAATAAAATACATCTACCATAAAATTCACCATTTTAACCATCTTTAAGTGGCATTAAGTACATTCACATTGTTGTGCTGTCATCACCACATCCATCCACAGAACTCTTTATCTTGCAAAACCGAAATTCTATATCCATTCAACAACTGTCAACCTTCCCTCCTCCGGGTTTTTATCTTTTTGTGACTGGCTTATTTTACTTAGCATAATGGCCTCAAGGTCCATTTGTGTTGCAGCATGTGTCTGAATTACTTTCCTTTCTAAGGCTGAATAGTATTCCTCTGTATATACATACACTGCATTTTGTTTATCCATTCATCAATTGATGGACACTTAGGTTGCTTCCACTTTTTGGCTATTGTGAATAATGCTGCTATGAACGTGGGTGTACAAATATCTCTTCAAGAAAACAGATATTATGCATCCCCCTTTTCCAGAAGGGGAAACTGAGGCTCCGAGATGTTAAGTAATATTAAGTAATTGCTCCTGGTTCATCAATAATAAGTGGGAGAACCACAGACAGGGTTCCTAACCATTGAACCATAATGCCTCTAAAAAACATGGATTTTAACGTTAAAAATATCTGAGTTCACATCCCAGCTCTGCCATGAACTGATTGTGACATTGGGCAAGTCACTTAGCCTCTCTGAGCTAAATTGTAAGGATACTGTTGTAAGGATGACATGAAGTGATTTGCTAATTATAGTGCTGTCACATAGTTGGCGCTGAATAAATATTGGCTTTTGTTATCACTGTAACAACACGTAGCAAGTATGCAGGAGAGCTAACCCAAGAACCCGCACCCTCTGATCCCTTGGCTAGAACCTGCCAGGTGGGCTGCACTCCTGGCCAGATGCCAGCTCCTGCCAGCCTGGCTGTGAGCTGTGCTTAGACTACCTTTGTTACCTCTCACCTGGGACAGGCCAGGTCTGCAGCCTGGACCTGCCACCGCACTCTGTACCAGCCCAGGGCCGAGGACATCACGGCACTTGTGTGACAGCAAGGTACAAAAAAGCAAGTGTCTGGGAGTAAGGAGAAGGGGGTCCTAACACAGTGTGGCCACTAAGCAGACCCCTTCCCCTCCCCTCTGGGCCTGTATTTCCTCATTCATAGATCAAGGTTTTACAGGTGATGATTGCCATGGTCAGCATGTTCTGGAAATGTCTAAGCTGTGGCCTCAGTGTGGTGTTGTGAAGGCTTTGGGTTGAGCGGTCAGACTGTCTGGGCTCAAACCCTGGGACTGCTGCCTTCTCGCTGTGTAACCTTGAACCCGAGTCTTGTTACCTCTCCAGACTTGGTTTTCTCTTGACTAAAAACAGAGCATAAGAACAGAGCTTGCGTCATGGGCTGCTGTGAGGATTAGGTGAGAGTACGTGCCTGGCATAACTAAGGGCCTACTAAATGCTGGCTGTTAGTTTCCTCTTATGGTTATGGGAACAAATGCCTATTGGCTTCTTGACTTCTAGATGAGAGGCCAAGGGTAGTGAGAAGGGGTGTGGTGGAGCCACCTGTGAACCTCGGGTTTCCCCGTGGCAGCAGGAACAACCATAGTCTATGTCAAAAGGTTGTGATGGGGATTAAATGAGATGAGAACTGTAATTCTCCCAGCACAGTGCCTGGCACATAGTGAGGGCTTAGTCAATGGATATTGGTGGTAGAATTATTCCTATTTTAAAGTTTTAGAAACGTGTTTCTTCTCATAGATTGTTGGGAAGCATGTAAATTCATGTAACACCTTTGAAGGACGATTTAGCAACAGCTTTCAAAACTAGAAGTCCATTTGCCCCTCGACCGAGCAACACCACTTCCAATTGCACGAAATAGTCAGGAAATGATATATGTCCAAAGTTATCCATTGTAGCACTGATTGCAAATGTTCACCAGTTTAGAGCTGACTAAAATAAGTTATGGGTTGGAAAACTATACAGCTATGAAAATGATAGAGGAAACTCTTCATGTTCTAATATGAAAAGGTTTCTAAGGTATATTAGTTGAGAAAATTAAGGAGCAGAACACTATGTACCACTATACAAGGCTTGTCACTTGCATAGAAAGGAGGGGAGGTATATCATCATATAAGCACATAAATGCTTGTATATGCATTAAAAAAAATCTGTGGAAAGCTACACAGCAGGCACTGAGTTCCTGAGAGATAGTTAAGAAGAGGGAGAATTTTCACTGTATCTTCTTATAATTATTTTTGTAACCTTGAGAATGTATTAACTATTCAAAAAAATTAAGTAGAGTGAAATTTTATTAAGGAAAGAAGAAAGGGGAAGGCAGGGAGGAAGGTAGGGTGGGAGGGAAGGAGGGGGATGAGGGTGAGAGAGGGAAGGAGGGAGAGGAATCTGTTCCCAGCATCCTGGGCGGAGTAGAGTCATCAGATAGGACAGGAGAAGAGCAGGCCTACCCAGCCAAGGAGGGGCCGGACGTGCTGAGCATCACAGTTCACCACATCTGGCTGAGCTTGAATGTTGATTATGATAAGGAAGGGGACGCTGACTTACCAAATAGAACCTGGCACTGGGAGAAGTCTGGCAGCCCTACAGGCAGGCTGTCTTTCAACAGGGGTATGACAGAAAGGGCTGCGGCTCGCCCTTCTTTTTAGCAGCTGCTCCCACACTCATGGCCCCCTTCTGGGGTCCCTGCCACTCCCAGAGAGGACAACACAGGCTTAGCCTGTTGACACTCCTTCTCTCCTGAGAAAAGAGCACAGACAGAAAAGGAGGAGCCTATTGCCATGTTTTCTCCTTTCATTGTCTGATTTCTTAAACTCGTTTACATGGCAAATGTAAGAGCCAAGGGTACAATATCTCCTGGAAACAAAGTCTTAAACACAGGAAAGGCAGACATGGTGATATTCATTCCCCAGGCCAGCACCCCTCTGTCCTCTTGGACGAATAATTTAGAGATCTGACTGTTGTCCAGGAGTTATAATAATTTCTTGTCATTGATGGTATGAATTTGGAGATGAATACAAAGTTGTATATATAGATGCATATTTCTGATTGTTTTCTCAACATTTGACTTTGTACACATCTTTTTGCCTAGGTTTTGGTACACATTACTATTATAATAATATATACACACGATATGAATTTGTATAAAATTCATAAATACTGTATATCCATGGAAAATAATTACAAACATAGTAGTAATTTTGTTTGTTTTCACATCCTGTATCTCATTTGATTTTCAAACACCCCTGTAAATTAGGTATTTATTCATCACTTACTGAGCACCCATCATGTCCAAGGTGCTGTGCTAGGTCCTGGTGTTTCAGAGATAAAATGACACGGCCATGGTATCTAAAAGGTCTAGTCTAGTCACAGAGACCAACCAACACACAAACAGGTATGCAATTAATGAAATATATACAAGATGATGTGGGAGCACTGAGAAGGGGCACCCAACCTAACCAAGTGGTGGGCAAAAGATCAGAAAAGATTTCCAGGTGAGATGTGGTCTGAACTGAGACTAAAAAGATGAATAGAATATAATCAGGCAAAATCAGGGAGCCGGTTGACCTTGGACAGTAAAAACAAGTCTTCGTGCTCTGGGAGGAGGGCATAGGGAAAAAGCAAGGGAGTGTAGGGGAAAAGATGGATAAAAAAAAGGTTTTGAGGGAGAGTATGGGGATGGGGAAGAGAGAGAGAGACCCATTTTATAGATGAGAAAACTGAGGTCCAGCAGAGATGGATACTGACCACCCTTCAGTTCCCAGGTCAAGCTGACCTTACCCCACCCTTTCCCATTTGAGTTGAAAGTAAACCACTTAGATGGTAACTAGACTTAATGTGGTGATCATTTTGAAATGTGCAGAAATATCAAAACACTATATTGTGTAACAGGAACTAATGTACTGTCGTAGGTCAGTTGTACTTCAAAAACAAACAAAGAAACAAACTCAGAAAAAGAGATCAGATTTGTGGTTAACAGAGGCAGAGGTTGGGATTGGGGATTGGATGAAGGAGGTCAAAACGTACCAACTTTCAGTTTTAAGATACGTTAAGTATGGGATGTCATGTACAACATGATAAATATAATTAACAACGCTGTGTGTTATTTGTGAAAGTTATTATAAGAGTTCTCATCACAAGGAAAAGATATTTTTTTATTTCTTCAATTTTGTATGTATACGAGATGACGGATGTCCACTAAGCTTACTGTGATAATCATTTCTTGATGTATATAAGTCTAATTATTCTGCTGTACACCTTATATCTCAATAAGACTAGAAGAAAAAATTAAAACAAATTAAAAATTAAATTTTTTTTTTAAAAAAGGAAAGAAAGTAGATCAGTTAGGCAGTCAGACATGGTGGTTGCAAACAGTGCCTGGTGACTTAGAGTCTTGACTCCTTATTCCACTCGGATCAGTATATGGGAACCATTGGGTCAGCTGTCTTAAAGGGACCACTAGGTTCCTAGCATTTTTCTTCTGTGAACTGTAGCCAAATGATGGGAAAAATTTGACTCGATCTTAGGTGACTGTGCCTAATTTCATGTTACATATTCCTCGGGAAACTTGTCAGCCCAGGACCTATCCCTTCATGCAGGGCCTTTATTTACTCGTTTGGCTCCCTTCCCTGGGGAGTGCTCTGGCTGGTTCTCTCGCCCCAGACACACCAGGGTTGATCCCTCACCCATCTGGCTCAGCACCACCTACAAGTCTGAACAAGGCCCTGCAAACCACCTCTGACTTCACGGCCCAGTGTCCCACGCCCTGGGAGATGGGCTGCGTCTGGGCTCACTCAAGTCTGGGAACTGCAGGATCTGGGTGGACGGAGCTGGCCCAGTTCAAACCCTGCTCAGAGTTGGGCACAAGCCTCAGACATTGGGCTGTGGCTGGGAGGTGGCCCCCGGAATTTCCAGAGGAGAAGCCCTGTGGAGCGTGCAGGCAGCCGGAGAGGGGCGGGAAAGGAAAGCTCGTCTCAGCTCCCTGGGGGAGTGAGAGCAGCTCTTAGAAAGTGAGGGTGCTGAGCAAAAACATGGTGC
Source organism: Orcinus orca (assembly GCF_937001465.1). Lineage (NCBI taxonomy): Eukaryota > Metazoa > Chordata > Mammalia > Artiodactyla > Delphinidae > Orcinus > Orcinus orca. Next base: position 72,862,841 of record NC_064575.1, read on the forward strand.
CCAGGCCGGTGCTTAAGAAGCTAAGGGGTGTCCTGGGCGAGGGTCTCCAAAGTAGACCTTGAGAAGAGGGTTCAAGTGCAGGAGACTCATTAAGGAAGTGCTCCCAGGAAAAACCAGAATGGGAATGAAAGACATGGGACAGGGAAGAGGAGTAAGCTAACAAGGAGAGGCTGACCTTGAACCCAAAGAACCTTCATCCTTTGGAAGGATGGACTGATTTCCCGCAAAGTCCCAGCCTCCTCCTGATCCCAGGAAGAGGGCTCTGGAGAATAAGTTATACTTTCAGAGTTGGTCCCACAGGAGAGGCAGGGCCCTCACACTCCCACACTTAGGCATTGGCTAAGGGCTGCCTCAGGACATAAACTCCCAAGCACTTCCTGTGGGCAGAGTAGCCTCGTAGCCCAAGGGCAGGCCTGGGATGAGAGCCTCCAGTACAGACAATCAACAGCAAAATAGGATAGAAGCTGGGGAACGGTTCTCAGAAACTGTAAAAGGGAGTCAAAGGGATCTGGGGCAGGTAAATTATATTCATGTCCCAGCTCTGTCTCTACCTTTGTGACCAAGGGCAAATTATTTGACAGTTTCTCAACTGTAAAGTGGGGACACTCATATCCCTTTCACAGGGATGTTGTGCAGGGTAGACAAGATAATGTGAACAGTGTTTAGCACAGGGCCCAGTGCGTGTTAAGAATTATGGTGTCTGGGTGCAGCAGATGCTCTTCTGGGAGGATTTTACTGGGGAAATTCTGGCGCCAGTCAACCTGAGATCCAATGCCTCTGTTTCTCCTCTTGGTGTTCCCCTCCCCCTGCTGGGAACTTCCTCCTTTCCCTTCTAGGAAACCCACTGGCTCCACGGCCTCTCCAAAGCCTGGTCAGGTAAAGTCTCAGGACCTCGCACCTGATCCCATCCACCGCCCAGTTGCTGTCTCACCTTGGCCTTGCTCCCCGGAAGTATCAGAGCAGGGTGCTTAAGAGCCCAGGTTCTGGAGCCAGACCGCCTGGGTTCCAATCCTTACCCTAACACAGAGTGTGCAACCTGGCAAAGCACTTAGAATCTCTGTGCCTCGGTTTCCTCATCTGCCTAATGGGATAACAATCACCATCCCTCTTAGCTGTTGTGAGGCATTAGTGAACTAATGCATGCAAAGTGCTTAGAGCATCGTGCTCAGTGCCTGTTGGCTAGTGTGGCCATGGGCATAAAAAAGTCCTCGTGAGTCAGATCCCGCCCTTTTTTACAGTCCCCTGATTCTTGGGTTTATAATTTCCTGATCAGCCCCTGCTATTTTCACCCTCTGGCTCTGGGTTGAGCACCCACCCTCATTGCTGGAGCTCCAAGGCCACTTCCTGTTGGCAGCCCCAGATGGTCAGCACAAGGACAGTTACGAGCGTGTGCACAGCACTTTCCCATTTTCCACGCAGCACGTGGCTGATTTGACCCGTGCCTCCTTTTTAAATGAGGAAACCGAGGCCAAGAACGATTAAACAACTTGCTGAGTTTGCCCAGCTCCTAAGCAGTGGAGCCCAGATTACCACCTACCAGGAAGAACCAAGAAAAAGAAAGATTTAGGGGGCCACACAGGCTACCTTCAACATGTAAGGAGCTGTCACGAGGAAGGGGGAGCAGACTCATGGTGTGGCCCCAGGAAGTGGGACTAGGCCCAGTGGGCCCTGGTGGGATAGGGCCTCCCCGCACAGGCAATGAGCTGAGGTGTTGTCTGGGAGAACTTAAAACAACGATAAAACTCATGAAAAGTTGATATGCTTTTATTAGCATCG